>NW_017731514.1:2227818-2228807 GCF_001890085.2 Hipposideros armiger
ATAATCAGTACATGTGACAATGTCACTGACACCTGTGCTGCATCTCAGGTGAAAGTGACAGAAAAAATACCGCATAATCAGTACATGTGACAATGCCACTGCCACCTGTGCTGCATCACTCATACAAGTGACAGAAAAATACTGCATAACCAGTCCCTGTGACAACAGTTTTTGACTGAGTAGGTAAGAGTGATCTTACCCAGTCAATTCTCTCTTGTGAACGTCTGACAACGGTCTTGTCTCAAAGTGAGTGCCACCCCCGCCCCACCCTGTGACCGAGCTGACCCTTCCCCACTGTGATGTTGGCCCCTCCCACTAACTGACCAGTATGTGGGGTGTAGGGACAGTGCTTTCCCGTTGGTATGGCTTGACCTGAAGTGAGTCTTCCAGTGTTTCCCAGGGAGGGGGCGCCAGCCCAGTGCTCTGAACCCCCAGCTCCGCCTGGTGTGAAGGCTCAGTGACTCAGAGGATGTGTCATTCACCTGCACACAGCTGTCACAGCCTGAGACCAGCGAGGTGCAGGACCACTTCTGGCCCCTGCCTCCCCCCCACCAGCCTTTGCTCCAGGAGCCCAGTCCCAGGGGTGTCCCCGCTGTCCAATCAGGACCTTGGGGGTCAAGCCTGTGACCCCCTCCGTGCCATCTGCGAGGCCAGAGTGATGTGTTGGCACAGTAGGGCTGTGGCCTTGGCACTTGGGCCCTCCTTGACCCTCCCCTGCTTGCCTGCCCGCCTTTCTAGGCCTCGCCGCCTCATCAACCCGTGTGTTTCCCTCCCAGGTTAAGCTTGTTTTCAGGTTTCCTCTGAGCGTGTAGAGAGGGACTTACTGTCTTACAACCGAGGGATAACTCTCCCCCGCGTTTGGACTGGCAGGGTCCTGAGAGGTCTGGTGCTCTCTACCTTCAGGGAGACCCCCACTTACACCCCCCCACAGGACGGAGGGATTAGCTCGTTTTTAAGACCTCATGCCCATGTGCCTGGTGGTTGGGGAC
>NW_017731514.1:2229552-2233005 GCF_001890085.2 Hipposideros armiger
GTCAAATGAACTTCTTTGAGTTCATGTGGAACCCAAATATCGAGCTTCCTTACATACCCCAGCTTCTTCAGGTGGTCGTGAATGCTTGAATGATGGATGTTCAATGTTCCTGCAATCTCTTGTGTCGTGTAATGTGGGTTTGACTCGATCAATGCCTTTATTTTGTTGCCATCAACCTTGGAGGCCTCTCTGACCGAGGAGCATCGTTGAGATCAAAATCATCAGCACGGAATTTCATGAACCATCGTTGGCACTGACGTTCTTGTAGAGCATTGTCACGTAAACTTTATGCAACTTTTCACAAGCTTGACACGCGTTCTTCCCTTTATGGAAGTAAAACAGTAAAATAATGCAAAAATGCGCAGTTTGGTCTTCCATCTTCAACTTGTTGTAAAATCTCCAAAACTCAACCAAATTGCTCAGTTTTTTTTTAGAATGAAGCTAGAACTGTCAGCTGTCAAATGACATAGAAATAACATAGATGCGATGACTCTAGTACTTCCAAAAATGAACTAGTGCCATCTGTTGCAAACATGCGTCATGACTTTTCCGACAACCCAATATTTTGTTGTGTATTTGTGAAGAGGGTTGCATTGCTTAGTACAAAAAAATCAAAGAAAAGGAGGAAGCTTAGTGTAATCCAAAAAATAATGTACTAGGAACATGCGCCTGGGTTCCAGTTCAGCTTTCACCACTCACTGAACTTGGTTGTTGTTGCTGCTGCTAATAATAATAATAATAACAACAACAACCACTGCTGTCATCTCTTAGGTGCCTACGTTGTACTAGGCACTCTTCTCAGTTCTTTGTCTGTCTGATTGTGTTGACTTTCACAACAGCCTGTGAAGTGATATCTTACCACCCCCATTTCAAACCTCTGGCCCCCGTTTCCCCACAGGCCAGAATACATCCATGTCATGTCTGGCTGTACCCCTCCTGGGTTGGTAGTGACACAGGACAGCTCTCCTAGCCCACTCCCTACTGTGTGGGGTGCAGGGGTGTCCTGTGGGCGCAGAGGACTACCCATCCCGGCCTGTGCCCCAGGGTGTCCCTGGGGGAGTAGCCACCTGCAGCTGTGTCATGGTAACACCCACCACCAGACCCCAGGCCCCCACCCCCGCGACTCCTCCTAGGAGCCCGGCCAGCACCTGTGCCTCCCGTGTCCCTCCCTCCATGCAGCCCTGTGATGACGGAGGAGTTCTGAAAATTGAACTTGTCTCTTTAGGTGAAGAGCTGTGTGCCTTCTTCTTGGCTTTGGGCGCGTGCTGCACGTTCGTCCCCACGTCCCTGCAGCCAGCACAGCCCCAGCGAGCAGGGTGCCCTGGGCGTTTGGTGGATTCGGGGGGACAGCTTCCTGTCGCGTCCTGCACGTTCGACTCTGCCGTGTTGGTGGCTTTGAATGGCTTCAGTGTAGCCTGAAGGGGAGACCCCCCCTTTTACTGAGTGGGTGTTGGGGATGCAGTGGCTTCCATGTTTGTTGTCCTGGCCTCTGGGTGGTCACCGCCCATGCGGGCTCCTCCCTGGTCCTGTTGTGCCTAAGACTTCAGTCCCCACTGCAGAACGGGTGATCTGATGTGTGGGAACCCCCCATAATGTGCCACTGCCACCTGTGCTATATCATTGGCAAAAGTGACAGAAAAATACCACATAATCAGTACATGTGACAATGCCACTGCCACCTGTGCTGCATCATTGATACAAGTGACAGAGAAATACCGCATAATCAGTACATGTGACAATGTCACTGACACCTGTGCTGCATCTCAGGTGAAAGTGACAGAAAAAATACCGCATAATCAGTACATGTGACAATGNAGGACTTGGCCTTCAGGGCTGACAGGTGGGGGACAACGGGCACACCCCGAGCAGGGGACAGCCCAGGGCAGCCTGGGACAGCCCTGTGGCTCACGCACGCGGTGACCCTGTGTGCCCGCCATGGACGGGTGGGGACAGGAGACCCTTCTGTAGTCCAGAGCCAAGAAGTTGCTATTGACAGTCCCAGGAAGATGCCACTGTCATCCTGACATAGGCCCAGGACAGGTCCAAAGCCCCAGGGTCCCTGCAGAGTTTTTTCCTGTGATATCCTTCATGGTTTGGGGCCACTGTTGCGTACTTCTGAAGTGTGCTGTCCATGTGCCCAGGCCAGCCTGCCGTGCACAGGGCACTGTTGGGACATGGACACGTGTCCAGCAAGCTCTGTGAGGTGTTTGATCCATGGTGGCATGGCATTGCATCTCCATAAAAAGGTGACGACTTCTGGCGGCAGTGACTGTGCCACAGAAGGACAGCTGTGCCATATGAACTCATGGCAGAGGGTCCCTCGGGAAGGTTTTCTTGCCCGACAGTTAAATAGTTTGTTTCTCAGTCTGCCTACACTGCCATAACAGAATTCCATGGACCGGGGGCTTACACAACAGACATCCATTATTTCACAGCTCTGGAGGCTGGAAGTCAAGATCAGGGTGCTGGCTGATTGTGTTTTTGGAGAGGGCTGTCTGCCTGGCTTGCAGATGGCCGCCTTCTCGTGATGATGTCACGTGGCCCTTCCTCTGCGCGCGTGCATGGGGGCAGGAGGCGGGAAGTGCGAGCTCTCTGCTGTCCCTTAGAAGGGCACCAATGCCGTAGGCTCAGGGCCCCGCCCTCACAACCTCACCTAACCTTAATCACTTCCGTAGAGGCCCCACCTCCAACATGCAGCCACCCTGGGGGTTAGGGTGTCCACATCTGATTTTTTGGTGGGTGGAGAGCACAGATATTCAGTCCATAACAGCTTGAAGTGTGGTTTTGTGTTTAAACTAAGGTATAGTCCACAGAAGAAGCCCTTATTGTCATTGTCATCGTGAGGGACCAGATGCAGGTGGCCAGGGGCATGTGGCTTTGTGAAAGGTGGCCTGGGGCCCCTGTGGGCTCTGAGGCAGCGTGGGTCCTTCTCTGGGGCTGGCATCTTGCAGCCAGTGTGTGGGTGGGAGTGGGGTCTGGGCTGTGGCGCTGACTCAGGCCTTGAGCGGAAATGGGAGGCCCGGTAAAGAGACTGGTTGTGGGTCAGAGGCGGGAAGAGATGGTGGGCCCCGCTGTGGCCTTCTCAGCGGTGATTCTCGAGCAGGTCCGGCTCACCCTCAACCGCCGGTCAGCACAGCGCGGGGAGCAAGACTTGCGCTTCAACGGCTGGCCAACTTGGGGTCACATCCTGGCTGTGTCCCACGCTCGTGGCCTGGGGAGTGACGTCCACGCTGGCCTTCATTTCCCCAGGTGTGGGGGGCTGTGAGCATCAGTGTACGTGAAATGCTTAGAGTGCCTGGCACGTTGTGAGTCTCATTCAGGGTTAGTGCTCACCACCACCACCACCATCACCACCGCCACCGCCACCGCCATCACCACCACCACCACCACTACCACCATCACCACCATCACCACCACCACCACCATTTTTATTATTCAACTGTGTAGCGATGG
>NW_017731514.1:2237081-2263031 GCF_001890085.2 Hipposideros armiger
GAGCTCCTGTTATAGCCGAGCCACGGGTGGTTCGGGGAGGGGGTCCCCCTACATCTGCACCTTCAGCCTCCCGGGCTGGGCCATGGAGGCGGGAAGTGCTGGCGTTAGAGACACTGCCTCTGTCTCTTGCTCCTTTCTTTCTGGAGCTGTGGAGAGGCCTGTAACAGGAGCGCTGCCAGCTGCCTCTGCGCTCCTGTGGGGAGCGCGTGCGCACAGGCAGCGTGGCGGCCATCCGAGTGGAAGGACATGCAGGCACAGGAGACCCTCCAAGCCACGATTTAGATGCTCGCCGCCTAATGATGATCTCTCTGTGACCCTCCATCCCGAGACGGGTGTTCAGACTTGATTGCCAAACCGAGACTCGTTAATTAAATTGTAAGTAGAGACTTCCACTTACTCTCCTTGACCTTAAGGAGAAGAACTAGTGTTGGTTTTGCATGTAGGCCATCAAATCTGGTTTTGAGATGATTCCCCAAAGTCATTTTTGTTCGTGATCACAAGTTGCTGGGGAGAATGTGAGTCGTTTTATCTCCCTCCCCATAAAGAACCAATGTCCCTCTTAAAATCGGAGTGGGAGGCGACCTTGGCAGCTGGTCATTTCCACGCCGGGCTGGAGGGGGACGGTTTATTGTTACGGAGGCCGTTTTCATTCCCACCCCAGTGAGCCGCCAGCCCTGCCGGAAAAGACCACGGAGGCACTTCCTGCCTTTACAAAGGTGGACCCGTGATGCCCCCTCTGGGTCCGCCAGACCCGAGGCTGTGGGTCCCTGGTGGGCCTGCCCTTCAGGGCGCCCTGCTCACCCGTGTTTCCCCAGCTGCCTCACCCAGCTCCCCTCTGCAGTCACGCACCCCTGCCATTGCAAGGGGACAGTGTGTGCAGAGCGTGTGGCCGCAGCTCTTGAAGTTTCGTCTTCTTGCCTCTGCTGGTTTCAGGTCCGTGGACATAAACCTCCTGTGTTCTGGGGGCAGGACAGGATGCGGGGGTAGGAGCTGCCACCAGGTGGGGCAGTGTGGGCATGAGCCTGTTCAGATGCTTCTTAAGGACCAGGACTCTGGGTTCCAGCCATCTCACCCTCCCCAGCGGTCCACGGCGCTATCGGTTTTTGGGATGTGGGGTTGTTAGTGAAAATTGGGCTACTTATTGGGTTCCTGTAGTGCTGGCTCAGGCATGAGCTGCTCAGGTCCTCGCGGGAGACACTGCTTGTCCATTGCTTCCAAGTCCCTCAGATTTGGGCACTTCTCTTGCACTTGCGTGTTTGGCCCCGTTTGTCACTTTGTGAAAGACCAGGCGGGAGGAGAGGTGAGTGCATATGCTCAGGAGTAGCTCCAGCGGTCTCTTTTGCCGTCTGGTGTAGGACGGGTGACCAGGCAGCGGGCCCAGTGGTCTCCAGGACGCTGCCAGTGAGTGTCATGCACGCTGGTGCGAGTCTGCCCGCATGTCTAGCATACACAGGTGCCCTTGGGGTACTCCCCGCTGACTGAGCCCCACCAAGTCCCAGGAACTCTGAGAAGCATCGTATGCCTGTATTTCATTTATTCCTCATGGCAACTGGTGAGGTATCGCCACTTGACACATGGGGAAACTGAGGCTGAGAGGAACGACTTGCCTGAGTCACACAGATGAAATGTGGCGTCTGTGACTTTGGAGCCCTTGCTTGTCTCCAGTGCCCCTCGGCCAGGGCTCCTGGAGGCCCTGTGCATGTGTGCGTGTGCGCGTGTATATCTGTGGGGACGTGTATGTGCATACGTGTATGCATATGTTTGTGGGTGCGTGGGTGTGTGTGTGTGTGAGCACATCAGTCTCTCTGATGCTGCCCTGTGGGAAGTCCCCGCCCCTGCCACGCTCTGCTGAGGGGGCTCTTGGTGGCCCTCTGGGGACACGCTGCAGCAAGGAGGAGAGAGTGGCCTTCTTCCCTCTCAGCTGCAGGCAGCGGGGGCCCAGGCTGAGGATTTGTGAAGTCCGGTCCTCCTGGGGCCACGGCATCCCTCCTTCCCTGGCACGTGGGCACAGGCTGTCACAGAACTGTGGGAACGCAGACCTGTGATTCCTCCTATTGTAACTCACACTCATGGGCATTGGGCATTCATTGTGCTACACCTTTGGGAACACTGGGGACACAGCAGGTTGTCACGGGGCTGAGGCGAGATAGGGAATAGAGAGCTGCTGTCAGAGAGTCATCCCTCGTGTGTCCCTAGTAAGTGACACTACGGGACTGGATGTAGGTCTGAGAGGCTGGGATGCTGCTGGGGTGGCCCTTGGATGTGGCAGGGCCTCCTGGCACCATGGGCCTTGAGCCGCCTGGCTGAAGGACTGAATTAGAGGAGAGGGCCGCCCCCTTTGTACACGCGGATGCCTTGCTCTTCACTGCGCGGACATCTGCGAGTCCACTTGACTCTGTCGTTTCCTGCTTGACGATCTTCTCGCTGCTTTTGCATCGTTCCTGTGGGCAGAAAGCACCGGCCGGAATCGTGTCTCGTCTCGCAGCCACACCTTTGTAGCCGTGTGGGCACTGAGGACATGAGGCCTTGGTTCCAGCCAGTCACTCAGCAGCTGTCCGGTGAGGTGGCGTCCCAGGCCTGTGGCTGGGGGTCGGATGTGAGCCGGACCGGCCACAGCGCCCGTCGCTGCCCTCACTATTCCGCGCGACCCCCTGCTTTCCTGGCGCGTACCTTCCGGTGCTGGTGACAATGCGGCTTTGTCGGCCTCACCGTGGCCGTCTGCTGGGCTGGTCTCTTCCCGGAGTTCCTCAGCCCCGTCTCGGACTGAGTGGGCTCTGAATCGGGACGTGGCTGACACACACTCAGCAGGCGTCTGTGAGCTGTCCGTGTGCTGGGTCCTGATACACATGGTGAGTGAGACAAGTCCTCCTGAGGGACTCTCACCCGGGCAGGAGGCGGGCTGGGTCAGGAGGTGCTGGCCCGAGTGGGAGGGGCGGTCGGAGAGGGGACCTCACGCAGGGGTTTGTGTGGTGGGTGAAGGAATGGCGGTGGGGGACAGAACAGCCGTGGGACCTGTGTGTGGGGGGACTGTGTGTGATCGGCGGGGCGGCGCAGGGGGGCCGCGTGGGGGGCGAGCCGGCTCAGGCCTGCCAAGCTCACCGGGTTCCGTGACATTCATCACCGCGTGGCCAGGGGAGGAGAGTTTATGCCACTGAAATTGGCAGATGCTACGGGCTGGGCCCCGTCCCCAGACAGCCTGTTGTTAGATGCTCAGCAACACACCGCCTGTGTGGGGGAGAAGCGGCCGGGTCTGGAGCTGGGCACCTTCCACAGAATGGAGCTTCGTGGGGGGCCCTCGAGAGGCTTTAAGGGGTGAGGGATGTGATGAGAACTCTCAGGAATGTGGAGAGTGAATGAGTCGGGGTGACCGGCCTGCTTCCTGTCCTCGCCTCACGCGTTGGAATACCGCGGTTTGACACGTACTCCTTAGCTGGCGTCCCATCGATTTTAAATGTACGCCCGAGAGTACTTCCCATTAATTTGTGAAGTCTTTGAGTAAGACTGCCCATGCTCGGCTGTTTTCTTCCTTGATGAGGGTACGCACCAGAATAAATAGTCCTGGGCTCATAGAGGTGGTTCGCTTTTATTATCTTTATTACACATTAGTGTCTCTACTCAAAGACATAGAATGAAACGCCTTTTTTCCTCAAAACAAATCAGCTCCCTCAACTAGACTCTGGTCTCCATCATGGTTTGTGATGAAGAACACAGCAGAGCCTCAGAAGTTGCTTTGGGAAGTCCCTTTTCCGTAGGCACACTGGGCTCCCCCAGCCCGCCCGTCTGTCCCTTTACTCACGGGACAGCCTCCTCCGTCCTCGCCTCTCCATCGGTCCAGCCACTCACCCCCCTTTTACCCGCCCATCCCTCCATGCAGCCGTCCCGCTTCCATGGAAAAGTTTTACAGATTGCCCTTTGGGTCCTGTGCGTGGAAAGGAATACTGGAGGGTTTCCGCTCACTGTAAGCCCCCAGTTTCATGGGACAGATAGTCGTGCAAACCACCAAGGCCACTAAAGTGTCTCCGTGCTCTCAGAGATGTCTCCAGCCACCTTGTAGTGTGCCGAGGAAGGGCTGTCAGCTCTCGGGCTTGGGGGAGGTCGGGAGAAGCCTCCGGAGGCTGTGATGCCAGAGCTGAGGACCCGAGTGTGGGGGCGGGGGTGCCGGCCAGCACCAGGCGGGGGGTCTCAGGTCAGGGTCAGGACTCGGAAGTTTTTTGTGGCAGTATCCTCAGTCTTAAAATGCACCAACACAGAGAAAATCCTTCTGGGGAAGCTGTATGTCTTCAGTTTCGTTGCAGATTTGGGTCATGTCAATGCTTTCTTACTGACATCTTGCTGACAGCAGGATGATATGGGAACTATTTATCTGAGCCATTGTGGTCTTTAGTTAGGAGTTGATGTTTCTCTCTGCTTTCTTCCCCTTTTAAAAAAGGGCCTTGCCTATTGGTGTGGCCGGCCAGGCCCCGCCCGCCAGGCTGAGACCGGACGCTTCCTGCCACGTGGCAGCTGAGATTGGCACTCTTCCTCGGTGCCTGCACTGCGTCCCCACACAGAGCCTTGTGGAGGTGGGGGTGGAGCTGGGAACTGGGCCCCGCCTGCTCCGTGCGCCCCGTGCTGGGTCCAGCACGCTCTCTTCCTGGGTCGCCCTGAGCCACACGCGCCCACTTGGCCTCGGGCCCCCGGAAGCTGCTCCACCATCTGCATTGTCGTCTCGTCAGTCATCTGTGTTGTCGCTTCTTCAGACGGAAACAGCCCTGCTTTGGAGGCGCCTGTTGAGAGCTCGTGAGCGCATCTGTGAAGTGAGGAAGATTTAATAGCTTGTCGCCCGAATTCTGTGTAGTTCTAGAGGAACGTGGATTTTAAACTATGTTACTGTCAGAAAAACATACCTAGCACCTCGCCAGAGATGGAAAGATGGTGTGTTGTGGTGTCAGGTAAATGCTGTTTCCTGGGACCCATCCGGAGGCTTGATTTCATTCCATGCTTCTGTTTGTGCTGGGGTCCTGAGCGCGAGGCCCTGTCCCCAAGGCCTGGCGGTGGCTCTGGGTGACCTGCCTGCGGTTGTGCTGCAACCACATCAGTCTGTCGTGTGAACGGTTAGCGGCCTTCGGGGTCTGACCGCCGCAGCCCCAGCCGTGTGGAGCGGCTGAGAAGATGGCAGGCGTGTAGCATGACCTTGACGTTAACCAGCCTTGGAGGAGTCAGTCTGAGAACGCGTACCTGCGGTTTGGCCTCTGCCCTGGGGTCTGTGCCTCGCAGCCTCAGGGCCACTTTCTGGTGGTGGCAGCACTCTGTGCCCACGTGGGTGTCAGTTCTGCCACTGACCACCCGGAGCCAGTGTCAGACCCCTTAGGTTAAGGGCTCAGTTGTCCATGAGACTGTCCTGACTTTAGAAGCCAGCCACACCTCTGTGGTCCCCAGGCCACGTGCACTCCTGACCAAGTGGCTATAAGTTCAGCAGTTCCCATGACCCCTCAGGTGCAGCAATTCACTAGAATGGCTCTCAGAGCCCAGGAAAGCACCATACTGTCTGTGATGATAGCTTCACTGTAAGGGGTGCAGATTGAGGACCAGCCGAATGAAGGGAGGCGTAGGACAAGCTGGGAGGGTCCTAGGGACGGGGCGCTCTCTGCCCCGTGGCGTCAGGCCATGCTGCACCCCCAGTGCCCCGTGTGCTCGCCAGCTGGGAAGCTCTGCTGAGCTGCACGCCCAGAGTTTTTATTGGGGTTTCATCACGCGCTCGATGGACGGGGTCATGGCCCCGTGATTGAACTCAGTCTCCAGCTCCTGTCTTCTCTCCGAGGTCTGGCAGCTGAGAGCCCCGACCCTGTAATCATGTCGTCGTGGCGAGCAGCCCCCACCTTGAAGCTGCTGAGGCCCTCCTCACAGCCACCTCCTTAGCATAACAGATACTCCTCCGAGGATATAGCCTCCCTCCCAGGAAGGGGGACAGGGGCCGTTCCCGTTCTCTGCTGTACACAGGAGGTGCCTCCAGAGTCACCACGAAACGACACCTCCAGTGTTTGACGCGACACATGTGCTTCTGGGAACCCAGCCTCACGGGTTCTCTTCACTCCAGGAGGACGAGGCGGGCGTGGAGCTGTCCCGTCACCTGAGGGTCTGCCGGGGTTCTGGGCTCTTGGCACAGGCCGAGGGCCTGGCTTTCTCACTTTACAGCTTCTGCACATTCCTGAGAGGGCGTTCAATTTTCTAACTAAAGCTCACTTCCTGCTGATTTCCACAGTAACCTCTGAGGGAAGCCATGTTTCTTGACGCAGTAATGGCCGGTGTGGAGAGGCGGCAGCGTGTCCGCATAAGGAAACGGTTTCCCGACGAGCCCAGCGGCCGAGGTCGGAGAACGGCCCTGGAGCCAGACTTCCCTAAGCCCAGCCCCTCGGTGCGTCCCAGGGTCTGGCCTGTGCTGTGGGACCGGCCCAGGTGTCCCCCAGCCTCGTCATGTCAGCCCCTCGGGCCACAGCCCTGTCAGGACGGACAGGCGCCCCCCTGGCTGGTGCTGGCCGCAGCCTGGCCGCTTTCTTCCCTGTCGTTAATCCTGTCCTCACCGTGTCGTGTGGAGAAGAGTCCGAGAGCCCTGAGGTGGACCCACCGGTCCACGCCTTGGGAAGCCGGTCCGCCGGCCGCTGTGTACCGAGATGGCCGGTCAGCGGAGGCCGCGGCTCGCTGCGGCCAGAGCCTCCCTCCCGGGCTTGTTTCTGAGCCAAGCTCGGCAGCCTTTGTTCTCTCTTCTTGGCCACAGCGCAGAGAAGGGCCTGGCAGCTGTCCAGTGCCCACGGAGCGGCAGCCATCATGCCAGCAACTTTCCTGAGAGAGCGCTGTGGGGGAGCTGGAGCCCCTCGCTCTCCAGGAGAGGACCTGGGGCGCTGAGAGCCTGTGGAACTTTCCAGAATCTGCCCTGGTATTTGAACCTAAGCCATCCCAGCTCTGCAACTCCCTGTTGCCCGCCCCCGTCTCAGCTCCTCGTCCTGCTGGGCGCAGCGCTGGGCCCCGGGGCCTCCGGCCGCTGGCTGTGGCTCAGCCCTGGTTCTCTTGGGACCTGACTCTTTTCTAGCTGCTAACTGTTAACATAAACCCAATCCTGCAAACGAGGGGGTGGGCAAGCCCAGAACGAGGCCTTCTTGGCTGCAAAGAGGCCCGTGCTCACTGTCAGTTGGCGCTGGCTTTTGTTCCTTTTTATCTTTTAACTGATTAGAGGATGAAATGTTCTTGCAAATCAGAGCCCATTCATGCCGCCCGGCAGAAGCCGAGGCGTCCATGGCTGCTGTCAGCCTCGCAGAGGGCCTTTGAAAGGTTTTCTTTGTCAGGTATCTAAGTGTGAGCAATTATGCTCCCTTTTGGGCAAATACATCTGAGCGGTGTCTAACCTGCGTAAACGTATGTGTTTTTTATGCCAAGTCAGTGGGATACATGGTTTTTATTTTCCTTTTTAGCATAGTTCCTGGGATACAATGTGTTTGCATAATTTATTTTTAATCAAGAAGACAAGATGTCTCAGCAGAATTTTCGGTGTGCAGATCTGCTACCGAAAGTGCTGAGAAACGTGTCCTGAAAATATTACGGTGGCCTTTCCTGCGTGCTGGTGCGACAGGTACCTTCCTAGTGACTCGACAGTAGCAACGCCGCCCTGCCCCAGAGGGGCTTTATGACAGAAATCTTGCACCTGCCTGCTCACTCACTCTGGGGACACTCCTTCGCAGCGACGTAGACCTTTCACATTCAGAAGGACTGCTCACTGCATGACCTGGGCCAGTGGAAGGGCATCTCCTCACGATGATAAAACGGGAAATGGGTCTGTCCGGTGCATACCTTTGCAGCTCTGATGTACAGATGTTGAAAGGAACGTTTGCAGTTTAGTGGTCCATTTTCCGACGTGTTCAAAACAGGAGGCAGCCTCGCCAGACACTCATGATGCGCGTTAGAAGGCAGAGAGCCAGTGGCTGACATGCTTTGTCACTCTTCATTATTTACTTCCGGAGAAGCCCCGTCACTGGTGAAGAATGGCCGGCCACCTCCACGTGAGAAGGCACGGAAGCTCCCGTGGGCCTGAATCCGGGTCCAGGGGTCGCTGCCCAGCCAGAGTGAGGTGCCACCCTGGGACCTCGTGGTGTCACCTCAGGGCACACTTCTCCACCAGACGGGCACGTGTTCGCCTCTGCAATTCCTCTCTGGGGCCTGCATGGTGCCGAGAGAAGGCCAGGCACTCAGGACAGTAGTTCAAAGTCAGTAATTCTGATGAAACAAGCAACTTTGAGGCTTCAGGCTGAATTTTCTTTCTGTCTCTCCTACAAGTCACCAAGTTCCTGGAGGGCAGGTCACAGGCCTGGTATCCCCTGCAGTGTCACCTTCACAGGCAGTGCACACCTGTGGAAGCCCCTGATAAATCTTCCCTGAGGAGCTGCTGGATGGGGAGCTTCTGTGCTGGAAGGACCGAGGCCCCGGGGTTAACACTGCGTCCGGTTTCTGGTCATTCTGTGCCCCACACTTTCCCAAATGGGCCGGGCTGTGCTCTGCAGAGGGCGGTGGCTGTGCCCAGGTTTCTGGTCCCTGGAGACACAGGGCGAGTCCGGGCACCCATCTGGCAACGTGGGGTCATTTCACGGAAAGGGACAATCTTGGGTTCTGTCTTCAGTCTGCGGCTGCCTTGCATGTCCCTTTGACAGGTCACTCAGCCTGCCTCGTAGGTGAGCGTGTCCCCGGGTCAGGGGCCTGCCCCGTGGGTGGTTGGTGCAAGGCAGCTGGTTGTCACCTGTGGGGTTGGGCTCCTTCTGGCCAAGCCTGAGACGCCGCCTCCCTCCACATCGCATGGGAGGGGCCGAGGGCTTCCCGCTCTTATACCTGTTGCAGGCGGGGCCTCAGGTGGGACTCACCACAGAAGAGAAAGGGTTAATGTTTACTCTGTTCAGTTAGGATACTTCAGTGGCAGATGTTCCAGAAATATGAGTTTAATTTTCCAAATCGGTTTGCTTGCCGGTTACCTTAGAAAGGTGTCGTGTGCTTCCCAGGCACATATTAGAGCTGTTGGTTTTCCCAGTTCAAAAAATGGCATCTTCTCCTCGTGTGCTGGAAGCGCTGCAGGCAAAGCCTGGTCCTGGTGGGACGGCTGCGGCGGGTGTGTGTCCCTCGCTGTGGGCAGCTCCTCCCCAAGCGGTCACCCTGTCCCTGTGTCCTAAGGGCACCCAGCCCCTGGCCCGGTCCTGTGTGTCTAACAACCGTGCCGAGCACTGAGCACACGCCAGGCCAGGCTCCGTGCCAGCCTGCGGCCCAGACAAGGTCCCAGCCCTGCGGGAAGTCACGGTCCAGGAAAGACCCAGCCCTGCAAGCTGGGCTCCTGCTGGGGCTCCAGTGAGAGCCTGGGTAACGGCTGCTGGTCAGTACACTGGGCGGTGCAGTTCCCCAGCTAACAAACTGTTACCGTGGGACAGAGGGCATGTGAGCCAGCATCCAGGAGTCCTGGAACCTGCTACAAAATCACTTGAATCCATGTTAGTAAACTTGGAGTTGGCACTTCCTTCCTGATTATTACAATGTGACGTTGCCACGGCTGACTTTGGGGGCGCTGGGGCTGTGCTGTGCCAGTGCTGGAGACCAGTGGGGACGGTGGGCTGGCCTCTGCCCAGGAGGCCCCAGGCCACTGACCTACGCCGCGCTTGTCTCTGGCTGGCACCTGTCAGGACTGGGCACTGGCTGCAGCCCACTTGCGCTCCTAGAGCGGCCGGCTGGGAGTGCCCAGGGAGGACCAGGAGCCACCCGGCAGGCCCGGCTGCAGCCCGGGACGCGGCCCCTGCAGCGGCCCCTCCTTCCTGGTGCCTCTTCAGAGCTGTCACCATCGGCGAGCCTGCTCTTCCCACGCTGCCAGCTGCGGGTTCTTTGCAGCACATTCCTCTTTTTCTGTGTAAAAGAGTCTTGTTCAGTAAATTTAGTCATTTTCTCAACTGCTGGTTTTCAAGTGTTTGTCATGTTTGAATTTCACGGTGACCAGCAGCGCTCCTCCCTTGGGGTCAGTCCCCTGGGCTGAGACAGGGACTGGCTGTCCCTGCCGGCCGGGCTTCTGCCCTTGGGGAAGGGGCAAAGGTCAGCTCTGGGTGGAGGGGCCTCTTAGGGCCCTGAAGAACTTTCTAGAGGTTTAGTTTTGTAGCTGCTGATAATTTCAGGTTAGAAATACATCTTAATTCTTTAAAAACAACAGAATGTTCCACTGCACTGTTGGAAAACTTCTCAGTATTGCCATGTGGAGAAATAGGACCAACAAATCAGGTCTCTGCATGTTTTCGGTTGCACATTTTCTTCGTTCATTCACTCAACTCACTCGCTTTCTCATTTGGCACCTAGTATGTACCAGGGGCTGGAGAAACAAAGGTGGCTCGGGCACTGGACCCCAGAGCAGCCCACTTCCCAGGGGTGGGCACGGACCCCTCGGCGGTGAAGCCCAGTACACGGCGATAAACACTTTACCGGGGTGTTTGTAGAGCCAAGAAGAGGGGGCTGCGGACCGCGGGGGCGTCAGAGGGTGTGCTCGCGTTCTGCCCTGGACGGGGATGGGCTGGGAGGCTGCAGCCCTGGCAGAGCAGGCTCGTCCTGTGGCCGGGCAGCATCGGGCACCTGGGGCCACCTGAGCACACACGGGGCGTGGGGGCAGGAGTGAGGGCTGAGAAGGGAGGTTCCTCCTAAGGCATTCCAGCTTTATTCTGTGGGCCAGTGTTTCTCAAACTGCGTGTCATTTGAGTGGACACCCCTCATGGCGTTAAGCGCCCCCGGGATGACAGGCCAGGGACACAGGGAGAGGACGGCCCCTTTGTGTCCTTGTGCTTGTCTCAGTGAAAGCTGTGCCATCGGTTCTGCTGGGTCTCCTCCCCGTAGAGGCTCCACCCAGCGCCTTACAGGCGACAGTTCCCTCGTCACTTCACCCTCCACCAGAGCAAGGGCAGCTTGTTTTTGGTCATGAAATTAAGTTCATTTAAAAAATAAATGCATTTGATAAAACGTAAGTTGATTAGAAGTCTGTTATGGAAACTTCAATGCCACACCACGTCTGGGTTCCACCAGCCCTGTCCTGGGGGGGAGCCTCTGTCACGGGGACCCTGTGTGGGAAGCTGGGGTCCTGTCTGCCCCTGGGGGCTGTTGGGTGCTGCTTCCTGGTGTAATTTGCCCCTTGAGGGTCCCCAGCACAGGTATGTGGCTGGAGAGCTGATTACATACAGATTCGCAGATCCTACCTAGAAGATTCTGGTTGAGAAAGTCGAGCTGAGCCTTACAACCTGTATTTTAACAGCTACCGAGATCAGGAAGATGCCCAGCTCTGTGTGGGAACCCTGAGGTCACCCTAAGTCAGCCTTGATTGCACCCCTGTCAAGCCCACCAACCAATGAGCTGGCCTGGCGCTGAGGCCCGGACTCCTCGACCCTCTCTTCCCTGTTCCCTCGCCAGTGCCCTAAGGTGGGGGGACAAGCCCTCATCTGTGGTGGTGGGAGGGGGGGCTTGGGAGCTGGAGCTGGAGAGGCCCAGTGCAAAAAGAAATGTCATTGAAATGTTAGGTTTTATCCAAAAAACTAACGATGATTAATTGCCTTCATGCCGTAATGCGTATTTGTTTTTGTTTTAGTATAAGGAGGATTTTAGATTTCTCAGGGTGATCTGTCCTCACTGCCCTAAGGTACCCTGTTTGCTTCCAGCCGACTCTCGTCCTGACCCCGGCAGGTTCCCCGACTCCCAGCCCTTTCCAGCCCCTGGTGCCTCTGCTTTCACGGGGAGGACAAATGGGGCTTTGCTAATGCAGAAATGCAGGGTTCCATCATGTTTGCACGGGCCTGTGCCAGAGCCCGTCAGATTAGCAGAGTGAGGCACCCCTCCCCTGGCACAGGAACCACCCGTCCAGGGAGAGCAGCCCTGCCCATAGGAGCTGACTACGGGGTGAGCAGACCCCAGCCTGAGAAGCCCCCCTGCCGGCTCCTCCCGGCTGCCTGCTTCCTGGCCCCGGCACCCTGAGCCCAGGCCTGCCCTGTGCTCACCTGGAGCCCTCGGTCCCAAATTTGTCCCTGCGGAGGCAGCATGTGCAGGCTGGGGCCTCTGGGGTCCCTGCACCTGGTCCCATCAGCCTCTTGCAAAGCCGCCACCCCTTCCCTGGTAGCTGGCTCCCAGCTGGCTGCAGGGGCTCAGAGGGGAGCCCTTGTAACAGGTCACTGTCTGGTGGGAAGTGACCTTGTGTTGCTGCCTGTTCCACAGCATTGACGGGGCCTCATGCCCAGCCCTCACTGCCTCCACACCCGGCCTCCTGAGCTGGGGCTGCTCAGGTGTGTGAGCTCTGGTCAGCCAAGGACGGCCGCCTTTTGGGGGTGGGGTGACGTGTTGGGGTGACAGTGAGAGCAGAGGCAGTGAAGAAACTGGCTCAAGTTCCAGGAACCAGAGCTGCCCAGAGCTTGTCTGTGGGCGCCGACAGAGCCCCGTCTCCTGTGGGGAGAGCGCCTCCCAGCCACGTCCCATCTGTAGGATGGCGGGAGTCAGGGCAGGTCCTCCCACCCCGCAAGTCCCCCTTCCTCGAGCTTAGTGGTCAGGAGAGCCTTGTTTCTGCAGTATTGCAAGTTATCGGAACACGAGTCAAAACAAACCAGCAAACGACAGTGCACTAACTTCTCTCTTACGCTTGTTTATTGGCCATTTCTAGAACTTTCTTTGGGAAAACTGTAAAACCTGTGTACTTTCTTCAGGGTCGCTTTTCAGGGCAGGCCCCCGGGGAAGTGGAGCCCTGGAGGGACCGAGGTGTCTGTGACTCAGGAGGCTGAAGAACACGTGGCTGGAGGGAGGGTTTTAGTGACACTTGGGTGGCCCCGATTGAAGGAAGCCGTGTGGATCAGTCAGCAGCACTGACTGCGTTATAAAGCTGCACTGTACTTCCCAGGCCCTTCCGACTGGAAGGTCATGGGCGGCCCGTTAGAGAATGGGAGTGTGGTTGCCATGATCACCGGGCCTTTGCTTCCTGCAGTGACATTCAGATCCACACACGTGGAGCTTCACGGAGCTCCGAAGCCTTTCCGACAGAAGGGAAGGCTTTCGCAGGGAAGGCTTTTGACAGCCCGGCAGAGGGGTCTGGGCCGGCAACTCAGCGATCTAAGCTGTGTTGCTGCCGCGCGACGCGGAGGGGCAGGTGATTTCACGGCGGATAGGCGATCGTGTGCCCAGGAAATGCTGGTTGTAAAGCCTGGTTCTTCCCAGAGGCCCAGCCATCTTCACGGTGCCCCGGACCTGGAATCCAGCGGCACTGGCCCAGGGCTCAGGGCCGTGCCCCACTTGGCGCTCTCTGGCCGGGCCCGCAGGGAGCAGGTGGGCGTTTGCCTGGGTGAGGTTGGAGCCGGTCGTCTTCGGGAGCCGGGAGCTCGTCTCCTCCCGTCTGGTGGGCCCACCCTGCGCAGGAGAAGGGGCCTCTGCCCGTGGGCCCGACAGGAGCCTCTCAGACCAGTGTGCTTGCCCGTAAGGCAGGTGTCCTCGACCTTCTTACTGGGTGTGGGGTGTGGGGTATGGCTTCCGCGACGTGGCGCGCACTCAGCACGTGGAGCTCTCGTCATGGTCACCACCCATGTTTGTTTTCCTCGAGGAAGAGCGAACTGTGAAGTCTTCTAATAGAAATGCCTTCTTTGCTCCTCGAGGGACGTTGCTTGGGGTCCCTGGCGATGGTTGTGGGTGGGCACGGGCCTTGGGCACAGACCACGTGGCTGTGGAGGGACCTGCACAGGGCTCTCCCTGACAGCCTCCGGCCTGTGTTTGTTTCCTCAGAGCAAGTCCACCGGCACCTGGACCAGCACGAGGTGAGGTACCTACAGTTCGCCTTCCGCTGGATGAACAACCTGCTGATGAGGGAGGTGCCCCTCCGTTGCACCATCCGCTTGTGGGACACCTACCAGGTGAGTGCTCCTGTCCTTCCCACCAGGGGCCAGCCGTCCTGGCCCCTCCCACCAGGGACTGGCGGGTCCTCCGTGCTCCCTCTGCTGGGGACTGCGTGCCGCCCTTGGTTCTGCCTTCAAACCTTCCTCTCCATTGATCTGAGGTCTTTTATTTTATTTCATTTATTTTTTTTTAAATATTTTTATTGGGGAATTGGGGGAAGGGGAACAGACAAGTTGCTCTTCAGTTTTGTTCTTCAGTCTAGTTGTGGAGGACGTCACTTCACTGGCCCAAGTTGGCACCATCATTGCGCTCTTCCCGGGTGAAGCAGATCAGGCGCCGGCTTCTGGACAGCCGCTCATGGCGGCTGCTGGCTACACACGGTAGCCCATGGCAACCCACCTGCAGTCGCCGGCGACTCAGGGCAGCCCAGCTCCAGGTTGAGCTGTTGTTCAGCATCTTAGCTGTAGAAGGTAGTGTCACTGGCCCTCATATGTGGGTTCCAAACTGGGGCCCTCTGGTGTCCCAAGCCAGTTCTTAACCAACGCACCACTCGGCCGGCCCAATCTGAGGTCTTTTAAAAGTCAAATTTCGATGTTCTTGTCATCTGAGTAGATGTAAAACAGGAAAAAAGAACTTTCTATGATTCTGTTGTAGCTGAATGTCATTCCAGCTGTGTGGTGACAGCGTCCCCATCCCAGTGCTTGCTAGCAATTTACATGTTGGCAGGGTCCTAGGGGGATGATGGGGTACTTGTCACTCTGGGTGGGTCTCAGCCACACCTGCCAGAAACACTCACACTTAGACTCACGTGCTGGCTGTGTTTTGAGTTACTCATAATAAAGGTTTTCAAAAAATCACTGACAGATTTAGTGCAATATGAAATTTTCTACTCGCCACCAATTTTGATGAAACTCATTTCTTCAGGAGATTGAGTTTTCCGGAACAAACCACCTTTGTTCCCTCGAATGTCCCATTGCTTATTCTAGCACCTTTTCATTTTGCCAGCGATGTTTGCGGAAGCTGAGGCTATGCTGCGGGGTGACACGCGGCCTTTCATCCTCGCTCACAGGTGGCAGGCATGATAGCGGGATTGGGAGTCGAATCCCCGTGGAGGCTGGAGTTCATGCTTCACTCCGAGCGCAGGCTTTCTCCTGCAGTGGGCGCTGCCCTTCTCCACCTTGGACGGGGACAGCTGCCTTCAGAGATGGACAGGGGAGCTCCAGGGGCGGCGTCTTGTGTTAGTCCCAGGCGCGGGATTGGGCTCCGGGTCAGAGCCTTGCGCGTGGACGGCTGTGGAGATGGTGGTGGCAGGCTGGAAGGGTCTCCCTCCTCCTCCCCAATTGAAGGACGCCTTGGTCTGGACTGTGTTCTTCCCCTGGGACAGGGAGCTCTGACTGCCGACTTGCGTGGCCCGCTGCTCCTAGTTTTCATGTCCTCTGGAACAATACCCAAAGCTTCGTTCCTGCCGCCGGCCCGCATGCCCCGGTCCCTGGGCGTGTGTCGTGGCTCTGAAGCCCCGTGTTTGGCTTTGCTTTTCCTTCTTGCAGCTCGTCTATTCTGATGACTCCCGCTGTAGAAATTAGGAAGAGTCAGTGCGTTGCGTCCAAATCCCGCGCTTTGATTTTGCTTTCTAGGTTCTTCGGCAGCGACAGAATTTCTGGCCGCTAACATTTGTTGGGACATAAAGCCTTTCCTGGGCCGTTGGGTAAAGTGGCCGACAGCCGGGGGCTGTTGACGAGGTCTCAGGAAGCAGAACTTAATCTCCCGTAAATTGCGAATGCTCGCCATTTATGATGGGTTAGGCTGTTCAGGACCTGGCCCCTCATTAAGCAGAGTTCCTGTTCGTTCTGTCCCCATTATGGATAAATTAGATATTAAGTCAGTTGCATTTTAGGGAGCCAGAAAACGGATCTGTGCGTCCACGCTCCTTCACCAGTTCCCTAAAACACCTAATAGGTATTAAAATATAAGCACAAGTGTGACACCTTTATTGAGTTAATTTTCCTGAAATTAAATTTTGTCATGAATTGACTCGTTTGTACTATGGACTCATTCTTAAACTGATGTCCCCTGGTCATAAACCTTTTCATATCTTAAAAATTGGGGGTATTTTTATTTTACAGGCCCAAGTAACCATGAAATTGCATTGCATCTTTTGGCAATGAAAATACAGAGCAATCATAGGATGGCGATTGGTGATTCCTCTTCCCTAAACGGTGTTTATTAGCTGGGCCATAACAGGTTTCAGTAACTCTTTAACACCTTACAAGGCAACTGAAAGTTTTCTGGGACACATCAACAAAAGGTTAAACAAGTAGATAAGCACCTACCCCATCCCAGGCCGCTAACTAGATAATGGCACAAGTGTGAAAAAAGGCACTTAAAAAGCACAGTCAGAAATTGCCCACACAGCAGGGAGATGGCCCCTGCTCCCTTGGCGTGTGGCCTGACCCGCACCAGACGTGGTCTGGCTGTGGGCTGCCCTGGGCGGAGTGGGCCTTCCATCTCCCAGAGCCTCGGCCGCAGGAGCCGGTGGCCAGGTCTCCATACGCCCTGAGACACCGGCTTGCCTTTCTCTCTAGCCCTGGACTGTGTAGGGACGCACCCTGCCCTCGGCCGGACCCGGAGCCTGTGTTTTGGTGACCTCACATGAGAGGGAAACCCCTGAGCTTGTTTCCTTGCTGGTTGGTCGGCAGCTGTAGAGCTGGGGCCACCTTTCGTAGTGCCCCTGGTGTCCTGGCCTGCCGGGGCGTGCTCTCGTTTGCCCTGTTTCCTCCCGGCCCTCGCTTCTCCTCCCGGTAACCCTGACTTGCCTGGTCTGTGTGCCTAAGCAGGCGAGAGGCTTTGCTTTCAAGTGGGTGAGCGCAGGCATGAAGGTGACAGGAAGATCAAATGGGTGTTTCCAGTCCGACCGCTGTCGCACTGGGCTGTGCAGCTGGGATCGCACATTCTGATGCGACGTCCTCTGTCTGTCTCCGAGAGCGCTGTCCTGGTGCTGGCATCCGTTTGGCCCTGGGGGGACTTTGCCGTCGTGCTGGGGGTGGGTTCCTGGAGGCTCGCTGGCTGCAGTTCTCTGGCCTCTCCTCTCCACGTTGGAGGGGAGGACGGCAAAGGGCCCTTGGCCTTCAGCTGAGCAGTTTCCTTCTCTGGGAGCCATTTGCTAACAATCAAATGCATCTCACAGCATGTCCAGCAGCCTCTCAGCCTCCCAGTGTGCAGGCGTCTTCCTCCTACAAACTCCGCCGTGGTTCCTCCGGCGTGTTCCATGGCCTGGCCTGAAATGAGGCAGCAGAGGTCACATGCGTGTCCTTGTCAGGAGTTGCTCTGAGGAAGCAGGTCTGAGCATCAGTGCCCAACCCTGGGGAACGTGTGAGAGTGATTCTGTGACGGCGGGTGTGTGTCCTTCCCCAGTGGGGTGGCCTCCACGTTAGTGCTGCCTCAGGATTTAACGTCACGGACGGAAGTGCTGGAGGGTGACTGGCACATGTTTTCTTGTTCTTTATTTGAATTCAGAAATAAATCCGTTACATTCAGGGTCAGAATAGGCGAGTGAAAGAAGAGCCCTGTTCGCTGCCACCCGGGAGGTGGGCCGGGTGTCAGAAGGCCTGGCATGCAGGCCGGGTCCTGGACGGCTCTGGTGGGGACCGTGTGCCCAGGGTGGTGCCTTCCTGGCCTCTGGTCAGCGGCTTCACTCCCCACCCATGCCAACGTCTCTTCCACAGATTTGTGTCGGGTGCCCAGTGTACACCAAGCACTGTGCGGGGTTTTGGGGAGGCACAGATCCTGGGCGGGCCCCTCAGCTCTCATGTTCCAGTGGGGAGATGACGGACATGTAAAGAAATGACCTGTGGCGAATACACGGTCAGTGTTGGCAGGAAGAGATGCTGTAAGGACAGTGGAATCAGGGTGTGAGGAGTTGCTTCTGAGTGGAGAATGAGGGAAAGGGGCATTTTGGGATGAGTCGTGCAGGATGGACAGGAGAGGGGACCTTCTGGAGCCCAGGAGGGAGCTGAACTGCTGCTTTTGCAGTCCTGGTGCTGAAGAAACTGAGGTGGTGACGATGGTAGGGCACGAACATGCAAACCGTTGTGAAGGAATAAAAGGCACTGGAGCTGCCGTTTGTGCTGCAGAGGTCAGAGGTGGAAGGTTGGAGGTTGGGGACAGCCTCTTCCTGGAGGTTTGAGCTGGGACCTGGGAGAAGATCAAAAGTGTCCAAGATCAAAGTGTCTGCAAAGCTGGTTCCTGGTGAGGACTCTCTTCCTGGCTTGTAGACGGCCACCTTCTCACGTGTCCTCATGTGGCCTGTCCTCTGTGCTCACATGGAGAGATCCCTGGAGTCCCCCCATTCTTATAGGGACAGCAGCCCTCTGGGATCAGGGCCCCACCTTATGACCTGCTTACCCTTCCCTTAGAGGCCCCGTCTCCACATATGGTCCCTTTGGGGATTAGGGCTTCAACCTATGAATCTGGGGGTGGGGGGGACACTGTTCAGTCATAACAGGTGCCCCTCTGGGCTGACCCCTGTCGTGTGACCTGTGCCCAGGTGCCTTCTCCCTGTTGGACTCACGCTGTGGAGCCGCAGGCCCTGAGGCTGGAACCCTGCCAGTCACCCCTCCGTGTACCTGGGACCTTCCCTCTGTGGCCTTTGTGGGTGGGAGGTTGAGCTCGTGGCAGGAAGTCAGCTCGGCTGTGCTTTTGAGGAGCTCTGACTCCAGGGGCCCCGGCTGGCTGATGGCACCAGGGGATGCTGCAGTTGGTCCATGTGACGCCTCAGCTGCCCGCGCTCCATGCCCTGTCCTCACTCGGAGCTGCCCCAGGCAGGGAGCCCTGCAGCATTGCGGCCTCAGCGCCCCTGCCACCTTGGGATTCATGCACGTTCTCTGGAAAAATGGCCACAGTGAGGCTTCTGTCTCATCTGCACACCGCAGGCCCAGGACAGTGTCCTGGCTCAGGGCTCTTGGGGCTCTGCTTTCAGAAGCCCAGGGCCTGCTCCCTGGCCTGTCCCTGCAGTCCTGAGTCCTGAGAGAGCCCAGAGGCGAGTGACAGCCACGCTCCCTTCCCACCTCCTGGTTGCACTTTACCTCTGGAGGCCTGGGCTACGGCGTCGGCTACGGCGTCTGCAGGCCCCCCCACACACACACACATCCTGTCACTCACAGGCCCTCCGACAGTAGCCGCCTTTTTTGTCTGCTCAGCCTCCTCCAAGCGGATGCAGGTGGGTGTGCCCTGTGCACCGGCCCAGGGTCCTGGGCTCCCCAGGTGCTCGCTGGGATGGGCTCTGGTCCTGCAGGCATGGGGGGGGGGCGGGGCATGGGACTGTCTCCCGGTGTCTGGGTGCTGCTACTTTGTTTCTCTGAGTGGGACGTCCACTGGGGACCTTGCTGGGGAGGAGACAGGCCTGAGGGGTCGACAAATGCAGATTTCCTGGAGGGCAGAAGACTGAAGTGTTCATTTTTATTAAATGGCATGAGAATATCAGCCAGCTTAAGACTGCTTAGCTATTTGGGGTCTGTTGTGGTTCCATATGAGGTTGAGGTTTGTTTTTCTCATTCTGTGAAAATGCCACTGGAATTTTGATAGGACTGCAGTGAACCTGAAGATTACTTTGGGTAGTTTGGACATTTCGCAGCGTCAGTTCTTCCAGTCTGCAAACGCGGGATAGTGTTTGGTTTGTTTGTATCTTCTTCGGCTTCTTTCATCTGTGTTTTGTAGTTTTCAGCGTACAGATCATTCACCCCCTGGGTTAAATTTATTCCTAAGTATTTTATTCTTTTTGATGCTATTGTAAATGGGATTGTTTTCTTAACTTCTTTTTCTGATAGTTCATTCTTACTGCATAAAATGCAACTGATTTTTGTATATTGATTTTTTTATCCTGCAACTTTACTGAATTTATTTATCCAAAGTAAATGAAATTGTTATCTCAAAGAGATACCTGTACCCTCATGTTCACGGCGGCATTATTTACAGCAGCCAAGATGTGGAAATAACCTAAGTGTCCGTCAGTGGATGAATGGATAAATGTATACAAAACACACACAGTGGAATGTTATTCAGCCTTAAAAGAGAAGGGAACCCGTGAGCGGGTCCCAGGTAGGGAAGGCAGAGGGAGAAGAGAGTGCAGCCAGCCTGGACTAGGTGGAGGGGGGCCGGGCGGGGGCGCCCTAGGGAGGAGGGGAAAAGGTTGGGGGGTGAGAAGTCAAAGGAAAGAGTCCAGAGCAGCCACCCCCAGAAGGTTCTAGGAGGTGGGCATGCCCCGTAGGAAAGCTTTGAGGCACATGGGACTATTCCACACTTGAAAAATGTGACTGAGGAATTGATTTTTAAATTTACTTAATTTTGACTCATTGAAATTGAAATTGAACAGGCCCTTGTGGCCAGTGGCTGTGAATGGACGTGGTGCTCTGGGAAGGGGCAGGGGACCCGTGTGCAAATGCGGGGGCACTGAGGGGACCTGCAGAGTCTGCACGTTGCCCACCTTGCCCACAGTCATTTTGTTTGAAGGAAAGAAAGAATTTTCTTCCGTCCAGCGAGTATTGCAGGGTGGCTTCATTTGGCTGAAGACATTTATTAAATCCCTTCCTGGTGGGATCCAAAGGCCACTTGAATTCTGATTAAGACACTTCCACTGCCCACATCCCAAAGGGCATCTGTTGTCACCACTGCTATAGGGTGGGCTGTCAATCACAGGACAGGAAATGTGGCGCCGGGTCCCCTCAGCTTTGGGTCACACACCGTCCGTCTGGGGCGCCACCTCCTCAGGCAGGGCCCCCGCACACGCCATGTGGGGGACATGGCGCGAAGGCCATCAGTCTGGAGGGCATTTTATCCCAGCAAAGCTCCAGGTCGCCCACCTGCAGTCACAGTGACCCAGGGCCACAAGGAAAGGACTTGCTGGGACATTTCATGGGGGTCCCAGTGGACGCTCCTCTGCAGCCCCTCAGGCTCCGGAAGAACTGAATGTGCGTCCTAGCTGGGCACTCACCGCAGGGCCGTGGGCAGCCCGCTCTCCTGCGCTCACCTGCGGGATTGCTGTTGGGTCAGTGAGATGTTCCCAGTGCAGGGGTTGGTGGCCGTCTCCTGTGACGGGCCCACAGTCAGTGTTTCAGCCCATGGGCCGCCGGGGCCGTGTGCTGCCCTGCGGTTGTGGCCAGGAGCACGGCAGGGTGGCCATGTGCCAGCAAGCCTTTCCCTGCAGAGAGGGCCGCCATGGGCCGTGCCGGGCACGTCCACACTCAGGCAGGGGAAGCGCTGAGCACACAGTGGGCGCTGGAGAAGATGGCGTTCCTCCCGTCGTCTCCATTGCTGTGCTGTTGTGTCAGCCATGGAGCTGCACGCTTTCTGTGTTATTGCCAGGCTCTCTCTTACCCGGTTTTTATAGAAATTACACCTGGGCGTCTCGGAGATCAAGGGACTCGCCCCAGGTGCTATGCCTTCCATGCTGTGCTGCATTCCATACCTGCCAACCCCTGCAGGACACTGTGCCCAGTGCCCAGGGTAAGAGTGTGAGGGCGGGTCAGGTCTGTTACTCTGGGCGCAGCACGGCCGGAGCAGGTCCAGCCGCCAGGGGCTGCCACCGTTTCTCCACATCTCTTCTTCCCTGGCCAGAGCGCCCTGCAGGGCGCAGTGGGTGTGGGGCTGTGGCCTGCGTAGCGGGCACCCTGCCCGCTGAGCCGCGGGTGGAGAGAAAGATGAAGAAGGGACACTGGACTTGGGGTCACAGCATCTTGCTTTCCATGCCGTGGAAGAGCTCAGGGTTCCGTTGGCCTGGCCCTTCTGAGACACAGGCCTGCGTTCCACAGCTCCTGGCCACGATCAGGGGCCGCGGCCCTTAGAAGACCAGCTGCCCCCTGCACCGCCGGACCCCTGAGGGGCTGCCGCAGACAGCTGCACGCCCTGACACCCATCTCCTGCGCTAGCTCCCATGGCACCTGGTCCTTGCCCTCTGTGCTAGGTGAAATTCCCCCATCTGTTGCAGTTTCCTGCTGCGTGGCCAGTCCAGTTTTCACCACCCCTGGAGAAGCTGAGTTAGAGGTGGCTGGAGTGGGGCTGCCATGCCCTTGAGCAAATTCCTAGCATCTCTCGGGAAGTTGATCGATCGTTCGCCTGTAGGAGCCCCTGCGCCATACAGTGGACACATTTACGGAGCACCTGCTGAGGGCCCGGCCCTGTTCTCAGCCCTGGGACAGAGCCATGGAGGACGTGGGCCCTGAGCTCAGACAGCCACATCCAGCGCGGGGCCTGCAGCAAACCAGGCGCGGTCACTGACGCACATTCCTGGTGCCGGCCGGGGACTAGCACCGCGTAGCTCGTGGGCTGGGAGGGCATCGCGGAGGGGTGGCCCTGAAGTAGACCTGCTCCCCGTGATGGAAGCTTCCAGGAGAGCTGTTCAGAGGAGAGCATTTCAAGCCCTGGCCAGCACAGGACGGCTGCCGTGAGCTGGTCAGGGACAAGGGGGCAGTGACGGGCGGGGTGTGCTGGGATGGCCTGGGAGCCCCTGCAGCGCTGGGGGCGAGACGTGGCTGTGCCCGTCAGAAGCCGTCTGTGGGGACGACACGGAAAGGCTGGATTTGCAATAACCAGGCAGCACTGAGGTCCTAGCACCTGATGTCAAGGACGTCTTCAGTCTGAAATCTGGTGGGAAATAAACTGTCTGTGTTCCCAGGCTTTCTGTTGACCTTGGCTTTTGAGGTGGCGTCAGAGGGACGTGCTGAAGAAGGAATGACTAGCCCAGGTGGTGGCGGCACCTGGAAGGGCCGGACGACACCTGCTGCCTGGGGTCACGCCCTCCTATGGCCAGCCCTTGAGTATGGGCTGGACCCGTGACTCACTTCCAACAAACGGAATGTGGCAGAGTGTTGGACTGTCACCTCTCCTGCTGTGACTTCCGTCTTGCTGTCTGTGGCTCTGGCTCTCTCAGGAAAGCGGCTGCCACATTGTGAGCTGCGCCGTGGCCCCTCCGCGTCGCTGGCATCAGCCAGTGAGGACCTGAGGCCACCATGAGCCACTTGAGCGAGCTTGGGAACAGGTCCGCCCTCGGAGCCCTGAGATGACCACAGCCCGGCCGACCCCTGGACTCCATACCGCCTGTGAGAGACCCTGAGCCAGAGAACCCGGCTCTGACCCACAGAAATGGCGAGATAAGGCATCTTGTACCAGTAAGGTGTGTGTGATTTGTTATACAGGAAAAGATAATGAACACACCAGGTTTTTGGTGTCAGTAGGTGGTTTAGGTGGCACTTACTGAGTTGGGCAAGACTGGGCAGGACGGAGTGGAGAGAGGGAGTGGAAAGGAGGCGTTCTGTCAGGCCTCTTGGTGTCTGGGCCCTGCTGGACCTGGAGGTGCGGGGGCGCCAAGGGCAGCTGGGCCAGGCCTGGAGCTCGTGCTGGGACAGTCGGGGCCGGCGGCCTGTGGTGGCCGCTGTCAGCGGGGTGGGTGCAGCCTGGGACTGGGGCTCTTTGTGTTCAGATCTGCCCCTGGTTCCCAGTACAGACTGAGCACGGCGGGGCACCCACTAAAATCAATTTTTTTTGCAAAGGTTGGGGTGGGGGGGACACCTTCCCAGAAGTCATTTTGAATGTGGCATCCAGCCTGTCAGGCCATGGACCTGCATTACGTTGTAATTGGAAATGCAAGTTAGTTCTGCTAACACTTTTTTGAGCCCAAAGGGGGCATACCTGCTAATGACATAGTCCTTCTGTCAGTCCATCCGTTGCCTGTCTGTCCGTCCATCCACCCAGCCACTATAACACACACTCTGGTGTGTGTGTGGCCCGTGCCCTGGGACAGCCCGGTGGCTTCCTGAGCCTTCCAGGGCATGGAGTGCTGATTCCTCCGTGCGTCAGGTGGCGTCAGAGCTGACGGGGACCGGGTTAAGCTAAAGAAACTGGAGAAGTGGCCTCATTACAATACCCTTTTTCATAAGCCCATTAGGATTTGCGGCTGTAAGCTTCCCTCCCTCCAGAAGCGGCAGATCACTGTCAGCTGGGGACGGATTAGAAAGGAGAATATTGGCAAGGCTGGGATTGCTGCTGATAAGTGTGCGGGGCGGGGCCGGAAGAGCCGGTATCCAGTCTTTCAGAGAAGTAAAGCCAGGGCCCCTGGGATTGAGAGGGAGTGTTTAAAGAAGTGTCTAGAACGCCCTTAGTGACTCTGAGCCTTTCTCTCTTCATATTTCAGTCAGGTTGGGTCTTATCAGAGCTTACTCAGGGCTGGGGACCATGGAGGCGGTTTCTTCCCTCTGCGGGCTGGTTCCCTCCTGCACGTCGGGCCAGGTGCTGCCTGGGAGCAGGCGACTGTCCAGGTGGGGCCTTGCGACGCCTGTCGGCTCCCTTCCCGTCACTCACTGACACGGCCAGCGTCTCCTCCCTTTGCAGGTGAAACCTGAGTTGTCCGCAGAGCAAGAAGAGTGATTTGCTCAACAGTCTAGTCTGATTTCTAACTTCAAACAGATAAAATCTTTGAAACCCCCAGACATCACCAGATTATCTGGCTCCAGCTCTGTTGGCGCCATGCAGGCATCAGTGGCCTCACTCAGCTCTGTACCACTCAGTCCTTGCTGGAGGCATGCACGTCCCATCACTTCCCTGTCGGGGACACGCACCCCCGGGTCCTCTCAGGCTGTACACTCGCTGGCACAGGCCCCTTCGTCCCTTAGTCACCAGGAGATGACCAGGAACACCTGTTGGGTGAACGAGTAACAGGCCAGCTGGGGGCTAGTGCTCGCGTCGGGTGTGAAGGGTGAGGGTGGAGGCTTGGCCAGGAAGATGCTGGACACGGCTGCCCCCGCCTGAGGGCTGGGCCCTGGTGTTGGCATCGGGACGGGTCTTTGTGACTCGGGATGTGTACCTGGGATCCGTGGTAGAAGTAACAGGGCTTAATATTCAAAATGTCTTCCTGCTAGAGTCGCGGCTCAACGGGCAGGGGCCTCCCTGGCATATGTCCCCAGCCTTGTCCAGGTTTTAGCCCACAAGGGATTAGAACCAATAAACCCCAGGTCCCCTCCGGACCTCAGCTCTGGACCCTCGCATCCTTAAGCAGAGCTGCCGGAGCTGCTGGCTGGGCCCCCTGGGGTCTCGTCTGCAGGAGTGTGAGGTGAGACAGGCTGGAGGCCTCCCACAAGGCCACACTGAGGAGAACGGCTCCGTTGCATTTTTGCTAAGCTTTAAACTGCTGCCTTCGTGACTGTCGTATGTATATGACAAGGCCGGGAGGGGAACTGACAAGGAAAGGTGTCAAGGTTACATGTTAAATGCGAATAACACACTTTTACAGTGGTTACTGACATGCTTTTGTGACAGGTGGGTTTTTATTTAGCTAGTTCATGTCCTGATAGAAATTCTAATGTTTCCATCACCAGTGATCTAAATTGTGGTGCTAAAGGATTGAATTGGTGACCTGTGCAAGGTGTGCACCTGCGCTGAGGAGGGGAGCACAGGACCAGGTGCCCTCAGGGGACCCTCAGTAGGGAGGAGAGTCCAGGTAGAGCAGGGACCAAGGCCAGTGGCCTCGTGATGGTGTTCACAGGACCTTAGGACCCACCTCAGGGGCTGCTCCGTGAGCTGGTAGGCGCCATGCAGACCGTCCTGTTTGCAGGACATTGAGCTGGGGAAGCATGTTTGGTGGGGTCGGCACACGGCCCCTTAGGCCTCACTCAGCATCTGCAGGCCAGGGCGGCCGGGCCCTAGAGGAAGGGTGTGGGGAGCAGCGCTGCCCCCCCGTCAGCTCCGTGGTCCCCCGGCCAGGCCCTGCTGAGGCTCTGGCCCCCTGTCTGCTGCCACATCTGCTGGGTCGCTTTGTTCACGGCCCCAGGAGGTGTTCGTCTCAGAAGCCTGGGCTTTGCTCCAGCCTGGCGGCTGGCATTGCCTCTTCCCAGGCCACTCGAGCTGGCCTTCCTCTGTGTAAGTGGGTTAAGGGACTCATCCACCTGTCCCCTAAGTGAGAGGCTAGGTGGCTGTCAGCCCAGAGGACAAAAGTAAGAACAAGGAAACAGCTGGAGAAGGTCCTGGGTGAGGCCACCCCCGGCTGCCCCACTGCTCTGCCAGGACTTAGTCTGGGAG
>NW_017731514.1:2263131-2283128 GCF_001890085.2 Hipposideros armiger
CCCCGCCCCCCGCCCGTAGGTGGAAAGCAGCCTGGGGAGAGCCTGCTGCTCACAGGGCATGCGGGGCACATTTTATGGGTGAGCACTTCCTGAGGTCGGCCCTGGCCCAAGAGCAGATGATGTCATCGTCAGGAGAGGACAGGGTGGCCTTGGCCCTTTGCTGCTCAGTCACAGAATACATGTGGGTGTGGCCCCTCGGTGCTACCTTGGACCAGCGAGGAGCCGGGTGCTGGAGGCCTGGCCAGGTTCCCAGCACAGCTCCGTGTTGTGCTGAGACAGTGCCCCAGGGGTCTTGACCTTTGCCCCTGGTCACAGAGGCCTCCTTACCAGGCAGAGGGCTCAGGACACAGGGCAGAGTAGGCATTCACGATGGCAGCTGCCAGCCTGAGGAGGGATGGTGGCAGACAGACACAGCGTGCACTGAGACATGCCCCTGCACCCCTGCCCTGTCCCCGTCTGTCCCCACCTGTGCCCTGCAGCACCCATGCGTGCACAGGGACATTGAATGGACCCTGAACAATGGGACGGGTGCTGGCGAGCTGCTGCACTGTCTGCTGGTGCCCGGTGGCACTCTGCCCCTTACTAAGTGTGCCCTGGATTTATAGACTGCCCAGTAATTACCTTCCCTTTTATGTGCTCTGGAAGAAATTCAAAAAGTAGACGTTAACCTAAAATTGCTTTCAGGAGCTTGGCCTGATGCGTCCCAAGCGTGCAGAGTATTTCCAAGGTTTCCAGCCCCATTTCCGGCGACCTTGAGTTAATGACCACGAGGAGACGACGGGGTCTGCCTGGGCCCCCGCAGGGATCACGCAGAGCTGCCCTTGGGGACCGGGCTTAGTCCTGGGCCAGCCGGGGCTGTCCCTGCGTGGGTATTGAGACTTCGAAGACTGACGTCCCAGCTCCTTGGCAGATCTCCTTATACCTGATTGCTGAGCCGACAGAGGCCAGTGAAAGCAGCCCTGGCCTTGAGCGTACACCCGGCGCCCGGATAAACCCTAACCCAGGAGCCCGCTCCCCCGGCCTCCTTCCCGCTTCCTTTCTAGAATATCCTACTCATTCACCATGACAGAGTTGCAGAAGCTTTAGAGCAAAGAGGAAAGCCCGTCCCCTGGGACATCGCCGCCCCGCATGGAGCTCCTTTGTATCTCTTCTCACCGTGTCTTCACTAACCCAGGCGCCCGATGGGCGTGCACTGCTCTGCAGGGCCCTTTATGTTGGTTGTGATGGGCGGCGTGTGAGAGCGGTGTTTGGCTTCACCCCTGTCATCACGAGGCACAGCAGTTGACATAATTTTTCTTAATTCCGCTCAGCCCCAGGTGGTGACACCGGGAGTCTATCTTTACTCCCGTGGGTACTGTCGAGTTGCGACGGTTTTGCACGTGTGTGGTAGCGAGCTGTGCCACCTTTTACGGCACCCTTGTACTTCGTGCAGGTTCTTGGTGGGACATTTTTAGACTCTAGCGCCTCAGTTATGCGGAGTCACTGTTGTCACCAACGCTCCTCTGGAAGCCTGGTGTGACCCGCAGGCTTCTGGGCGCTGAGCAGCCTCTGCAGACACCATGCGGTTTTTGCTCCCGGAGGTCACAGCCTGTCCACAGTACAGAGGAGCCCAGGAGACAGTTACCAGGGGCAGGGGGGTCAGCGGCAGGCAGAGCGTGCTGGGGGAGGGGCGCAGAAAGGGCTTTGGGCTGCGTAGCGGGAGGCAGCGAGTGGGTCTGCGGGGGCCTCGCGTTGGAGCAGCTGACGGGACGGTGAGCAGCCACCCTCCGCCTCGCTTCTCTAGTCCCCGGCACAGCCCTGGAGTCACAAGGCCGCTGTGTGACCCTGGCATTGCTCCGCTGTCCAGGCCAGCCCCCAGCTGTCCCCCCCGCACCGAGAGTCCCCAGCCGCATTATTTATACTGCAGAGGTCGGCCTCGTAGCATCTGCTCTGTGTCCTTCGGTGGCTGGGCCAAGAGCCTCTCGCAGAGGCGGCCGGCGCGGCCCCACTTCCTCGCAGGCCCACGGAGGCCGGCATTCGTCCCCTCGCTCTGTGATAACAGAGGAAGGCTCTTTGCCTCTGACTGAAGTCAAGTAGTGGGGCCAGCGGGCATGCGCCTGCCAGGCTGTAGGTGCCCTGCTGTCATCTCAGGCGGGAGGCCGGGTGGAGGGGCGCACTCGCATCAGGGCTTTGGGAAGGGGCCACCACTCTCCTGGTCCCCTGGTCGCACTCTCCCGTCGCTACCTTTGTCAGAGGGCAAACAGGACGGTGAGTTTGGCACAGACTGCGGGGTATGCGTGTGTGGTTCTGGGAGCCCTCGGGGTCAGCACCACGTCTCTTTGGGGACAGTTTCTCCTCCTCAAAGATCAGGCCTCGCAGTAGCCCCGGGTGGCAGTCCCTACGCTTTTTTGCCGCTGTGAAGGGTTTCCGACTCCGTGACCCCTGGGTCCTGCAGGTCTCAGCTGCTGGGGCTCCTGTGCCTGTGTCTCCAGCCCCAGGAGGAGGGGCCCATGCACCGTGGGTTGTGGGTTGCAGGACACTCCATGTAACACGGAAGAGTGTGGCGTCCCCAGGGCCTCCTGTCTGTGGCCTGCAGGGGTGACTGTGGGTTTACTCTGATCTCCTTGAAGGAGAGTTCAAGATAAGGTTGGTGGTTTTCCTCAGAATGATTTTCAGATCTGAGTTTCTTCCTTTCGGCTGATGAGTGTGGCCCAATGCACAGGACCTGTCTGGTCCCATTTCGAGCCCCCTCCCCGCCAGGCATGGCGTGGCCCCAGGAGCAGCCCGCCTGAGTGGCGTGGGGCGGGTAACCTGCATAGTGATAGAACCCCCCTTCCAGAGGCGTCTGTCTGCTCGTCAGTTAACAAAGCAAGCAGCTCCACACAAAGAAATATCTAAATATGCATTAAGTCCAGATTATTAAAAAGTATTACAAGGTTTTATTTCTTGCGTATTCAAAACTGGGAATACATATGCAAATGCAATTTAATCACCCTGTTCTAACCTTTCAGCATTCAGCTGCTGAGTGGTTTGGTGGCAGTCTTCCTTCTGGGGCTGGAGGGACACTGGAGACGCAGACCCCCCCTTCCCCCAGGACCTCGGGGCCAGGCTTTGTTCCTCCACTGAGACGAGTTTCCAATTGTTGAACGTGTCTGCCTGCGCCTCTCCCAGGCTGCCATCTGTCAGAGGCGCGTGGTAGCAGGAATGCCGGCGGCTGCCTTCCCCAGACCTGGGCTCAGGTCCCGACCCCTCCGGCTGTTGCTGAGTGCCCTGGGCGTCTGTGGCCCTGTCTGAGCTGCGGGTCCTCGGTGTGGGACGGGCGGTGGTGCCCAGCGCCGTGTGACTTGTGAGCCTCGCGTGTCTTCCTCAGGAGGAGGCGTGGGCCAGAGGCGCCTCACAGCCGCCCTGCCTAGGTGTGTGGCCTTGGTCGATGGATTTATCCTCTCTGGTCCTCAGACGCCCCGACTCCAAGAGAGCACTCATCACGGCGCCTCCATCGCAGGCTGGCAAGGGTCCCTCAGTGTTTCTCACACTGGGGCTTGTATTCTGTCCCCTGATATATGGCGAGTCTGCCTCGAGAGCCTTCCACATGCTGCACCTGGAACCTGCTCTCGGCCGGGCGGGAATGGGGACTCGTGCAGTGTCCCTGCCTCTGCCCCTGAGAGGTTGGCCTGCACTGGGCTGATAAGCCTCCGAAATGCTCCTGGAAAGCTTGGGGACATGTAGCCCGGGCCCAACCAGGTCCCCAGAGCCCTGGGAGTGAAGGTGAGACCTTATCTGACAGATGGAGAGAGGCCAGCCTGCAGGGATACTGGGCCTATGTGACAAGTGTCCTTGGGAACCCTAGAAATACAGGGAAGAACGGTCTCAGGGAAAAGCCTGGGTGCCCTTGTGGTCAACCCTGAGGAGGCAGAGGGCGGGCCCGGCTGTTACCTGTGTGATGTGCTTGTTTCCTAGGGCTCAGGGACCAAGTGCCATAAACGGGCGGGAGGGGGGGGGTGGCAGGGGGCTTGAAACTGCTCTCACAGTCCTGGAGGCCAGAGATCTGCCATCGCAGTGTCAGCAGGGCTGGTTCCTGCTGGAAGCCGAGGGAAAATCTGTCCCCTGCCTGTCTCCTAGCTCCCGGCGTCACCGCAGTCCCTGGTGGCCCTTGACTCGTAGACACAGCCCTCTAGTTCCTGCCTCTGCTGTCAGATAGCATTCCGCCTTTACGTCTGTCAAGACCCTGCTTCCCGCCAAGGTCACGTCCACAGTCCCCTGGGTTAGGGCTGGAGGTCCGTGGGTGGGAGCATGTGGGCTGCACTTGACCAGGGCACCTGGGCTCTCATTAGCATCAGCCTGGCGCTGCTCTCCTGGTCGGCATGATGAGCGGGCTGGCGCTGCCGCTCGGTTCCCAGGCAGCTGTGCGGGATGGTTCTGTTGGTCCAAGCGGGCAGCTGTGCCCGCGGAGGCCACGTGTGCTTCAGGAAACATGGGGTCGGGGCCATTGCTGTCCCTGCTGAATGTCTGCACAGATTGAGCTGTTTGGCTCAATATGGTTAATGTCAGGGAGGATTAAATGGTTCCATCTGATCCACTTCACCTGGTGGCATTTTATTTTAAGTACAGAAATGGCAGTACGTTTTCAGGGGAAAAAAAAATCCTTTTCTCATAGCTGTGAATGCACCATCATTTATAAACCACTGCGGCTTGGGGGGCAGCCTGGGCCTGATCCTGCCCCGCGGTCGGGCAGAGCTGGGCCCCCTTGGCACCGTCACTGTCACTGTCCCCAGAACATGGAATCCTGGGAGCATCTGGGTGTTCACACACTCAGAGAAGCAGTTACTGCAGGGCCTTTTGTCTTCCGATGTAGTCAGGGTCTCTGGTGCGTTAAGGTGTCAAGAATCAGCTCTTTCTAATTAAATTTCACAAAGAATAAATGTTAACTCTAAAAGTGTCTTTAATTTCTTCTCTGCAGCTGACAATGTCTTTTGAGAAATGTACTGTACACTTTAATCTCCGTCATTATGAAGAAGCGATTTCTGGAGGATGTATCCATGTTTTCTTAAATGAGAGGAATCGCGATTATAAAGTGAGGTTATTTTCGAGTCTGTTTTTGGCTCTTCACGAGCATTAGTGAAAAGTTAAAGCATTCCAGCTCCATCTTCTGAGCTGTGTCTGCACAGCTGTGGTTTCTGCCCAGGTGAGGGCCTTCTCCATACAGCAGTTGAGCCCAGACCTCCACAGGGGCTTCTGTCCCCGGGCGGGGCTCTCCTGGACCTCCGCGGGGCGGGGGGATGAGTGCTGTTAAGATTCCTTGTACGGCTGTGGTTCTCCGTGGGGATGGTGGAAGGGCTGACCTGAGTGGGTGGCTGGGGGAGACCCGAGGGATCGTATCCTCAGGTTTTCCCTCTAGTTTTCTATACTTAGGAGCTGAGAGGTTATAGGTCCTTTAGTCTCAAGCTTTTCCAGATCTCTAGCTCCAGATGAGCAAACGGAAGGTGGGGAAGTGCCCACACTGCTGTGCCTGGAGCCCACCCTGCATGGAACCCAAGCCTTCTGTTACCAGTCTCGTCCCCTGTTTCCTGGTGCCAGGAAGCAGCTATGTGTCTTTGTTTTGTCCTCAGCAAACGTCTTCATGTCCTTAGTTAGGAGACTGTTGGAGTCCTAGTCACTTTCTGAATCCGTGCAGACATCCTTGGCCAGCCCGCTTGTCCGGCTGTGCTGTGTGGGGTGGTGGGTAGAGGGATTCTGGGGAGATGACCCCATTTTGGACCCAGAGTTGGAGGACACTGGATGCATCTCGGGGACCATGCCCCGTGGACAGCTGGACACAGGGATTTGGAAATGGGGGCCGCTTCCCCGCGAGGTGTGGCACAGGCAAAGGGGGCTTTGAGCAAACCGATGGAACGGGATGTACTGAGGACAGTCAGGGAAGGTGGTGCACTCCATCAGAAAAGTCTGGCGTTGTGACCCGCCACCGCTTCGGGAATTAAATAAGCCAGGGCACACATGCAAAGCACAGGCCGCTTCTCAAGGGATTGGTGGTGGTTGAAAAGAGAGGACACCCAAAATGCATGAAAACAACCGCAAGGCCTCTCGCTGTCAGTGCAGGAAAGTGTGATGCCGCTGAAACCCCGAGTGGGCGGGCAGCAGAGGGGACTGATGCTCCCTGCGTGCAGTTTCTTGGGGTGCTGGGACATGCAGGGACACCTTAGGAGCTCATGCAGGGGACAGGCCAAGTCAGGGAGGCTGACCTGCTGCTCCCCCAAAGCTCAAACGTGTATGGTGCAGCTCAGCAGGAGGGAAGCGCACCAGGGAGGCCCCATCTCTCTGGTGTGTTCCTTTGGGGAGGGACTGGTCCCGCCGTGCCTGGCTGCAGAGGGAGGCTGAGGAGTGTGGGCCGGCCCTGCGCCTGGCTGCTGGGCGTTGCCATGGAAGGGGAGAGCACATATATTGTGGCAGAGTGAGAAGCGTCCTCATCACAGCACCTACAGATTGGCACACAGACTCTCAGAGGGCTGGGCTCTCCTGGGCAGCTGCTTCTCTGCCATGGACAGGGGTCCCCTCGGGTGGGGAGGAAACCCCAGGTCCCTGGACAGCGCTTGACCTCAGAATGCCTGTTGTCGCCCCGCCGTTTCTTCATCTGGGTGTTTCGCCCGGGCTGAATGCTTGTATCTGGGTAGGAATTGCAAGGCCTTGTGTGGACTTTCTGAGTTGGGGCAGCACTGGGACTGAAAAGCAGCGGTCCCTGCAGGCCGCTCGTGGACCTGCGTGGCCTTGCCGTACCCGTCCTGTTAAGGGCTCATCCTCACCACTCCTGTCTCTTTCCAGACGCTGGAGGCAGAAGAAAGCCCTAGTAGCGCGCGGATTCTAGTGCTTTGATTTGAGGGAGAAGTCCTGCCTCCCCGTTTGCTCACCCAGAAATGACGAGGGGGAGAGGACGTGCAGAGTCGGGACTAGCACAAAGGACGGCGGGTCTCTCTGCCCCTCTGACCGGCTTCCCTGTGTGAGCTCAGGGGACTCTGAGCCAGGGGCCAGGAGCACCTGACGCGGGGCCTCAGAGTGGCCCCTCAGCAGCGTGGGCCCAGCTTCCACTGGAGCCCGGGGTGAAGGGGAGGTTTGCGTGCATCTTCAGGGGTCAGGCCAGAGCCTGCAGAGGTGCTGGGGCGGAGCCAGAGCCCCGGGAGGGACCCCAGCCCGGTGTTCAGGAACTTGGGAGAAACAGTTAAGACCACACACGCCCAACCGAGCTTTGCTCAGCGTTTGTCTGACAGGGTGGCCCTCATAACGCCCCTGGGTCTGCCCACGCACACGGAGGGGTGGCTGCCAGCCTCACCTTTCTGGCGCACATTTGTCCACCTGTCTGTCCGGCTGCCCATTTATGTGTGATGCTCTGAGCACCCGTTTGCGTGTTTGGACCAGACTTACTGCTCCAGGCTGGACATTGAAAGACAAAGAGAACTGTGTCCTGTTGAGTGAGCGACAGAGAGTAGGCACTCCTTGAGTAGTCGGTAAAATGTGTTGGGGGGACAGCCAGGGGTGTGTGTGGGGGGTGGGCGTCACTGTCCAGGACACAGACAGGCTCTCGTGTCCTGGCTTGTTTTCTCGGGAGGCCAGCAGTGGGGGACTTGCTGGGCAGAAGTCTGGGTGCCAGGCTGCCCATTCGCAGGACACCTGCTGTGTGGCTTCGCTGCTCTTGGACTAGGCTGGCGTCGGGCTAGGCAGACCCTCCGCGTGGCCCATGATTGGGGAGAGGACCCGGCACCCCAGTGCCCTTCGTCCCCCACTGTCAGCATCACTAGGGTAGAGCAGCTGTCCCTACGCAGCAGTCAGGAGGCCAGCTCACCCGGAGTGGGGGTGGGGGTGGGGGTTTCTCCCTCTGACGCCTGTACACAGCTGAGCGGGACGGCAGCCGGGAAGTGAGGGGCCTGGGCGGTGCTGCGCCCTGCCGTCCGGAGTGTTCACCATTCAGGGAGTCCTTCCTGGTTGGTGCTTAAATGCCTGTCATGTCCCTCAAACCCTGGGGCCAGGAGCTCCAGTGTCTGCTCTATTCACGGGTCGTGTCGCAGTAAAATGTGATAATTGATGAATATCTGTGGAAATGGATATGATTGTGTCGTCTTTAATGAGCTAACAATTTCATGCCGAAATCTCAGCAGTGCTATTGTTTAGAATAAAAGGAGACATGCAAATGAGGCCAGGGCTCAGATTGTGGCAGGAACAATGCTGGCAGCCTCTTCATTGGACCCATTAATTAATTCTCCATCAGCCGGTTTCCCTGGGAATGAACTGGAAAAATAATTAAAATGATACATGAGGTAAGGAGTTTAGAAATTCAAAAGGTGAAGGCAAGAATTAGTTTAATACATAATTAGACATATTATTTGTGACTACGTTTTTTTAAACGTGGTTCACTGAGGCATTGGGATCCTATTTTTAGTCTCGAGTAGCTAATAAATACCATTTGGGGCTGTTTTTCAACTCATAAAGGCTCATAAATTTTTTTAATGATATTAAGTGGCTAATTATATTGTACATTGTTAAAATAACTCTTCCTGCAAAACCTAATAATACAACAAAAGTTGCAAAAGCAAGTTTTTAAAGGAGTTAATTTGACTAAATTACCGAGTGAAATTCTGGGAGTTTGCACCCAATTGAAAGAGTTCCAGCAGAGACTCTACAGGTTGACATTATTTTTGTTGCCAGTTTGATTCAGAAGATGACCCTCGACACCAACCTCCTGTTGATATGCGGCCCCCCAGGCTGAGGCTGCGCTCTTGGCTCTCTGAGCAGGTGCACCTGGCCGCCCCTTTCCACGCTGCTGCCCCGTGGCTGTGCCGTACCTGTCAGGCTCCTTCCGTAGCTGAGAATCAGCCTTCGCCTGGCACAACCGCGTTTGAATCCCGCGGCCCAAACTCTGGTGAACGTCGTCCTCCTGCGTGAGAGCCCAGCCTTTGGAGGAAGCCCAGTCGCCCCAACTGTCCCAGAGCTGGTTGGTCACTTAAGTTTCCTGTGACTCCCCATTATTTAGAATTATACACTGAAGACGGCCCAGCAGTTCCATTTTGGGGAGTCTTGGGGTATAAATATTTCTTGAGGTTATTGGTTTTAAATTTGAGCTCCATACTTAGGGGTATTTTTCTTTTTTTATGGGTACCTTAAAACTCATTTTAGAAATGAGTTTTGGAGAAAAGGATAAGCACCATAATAACAATAATGAAAACCCCACTTAATGAAGAACCCACACTGCCAGTTACTGTCATAAACACCTAGTACACGTCAGATCGTGTGGCTGTCACCACTCCAGGGGCAGGCCCTGTCTCTAGCTGGCGCCCTGAGGCTCGGTGAAGGGACGAAGGGACATTCACAGTCAGGAAGCTGGGGACATGGGCCGGTGCTCAGAGCCCTGGTTTCCCCACTGGGTCCTGCTGAGGGCACACGTCGATGTCCCTGTCGGTCCTTAGTTGCTTTTTGGCGGCAGCACAGCCCCCCACCCCCACACCTGATGCATTCTGGGTCTTCCCCAGGCCTGCCCTGCTGGGGTGTCGGCTGCACCCACTTCTAGTCTTTGCTTTTATAGCCTGCATTGAAATGGGGAACGCTTAGCTCAGGGTCAGAGGGCACGGCTCCACCCCAGTCCTTCGCATCCTCTCCTGAATGGAGCTCTGCCCCTCAGGCATCCCGGAAACCCCTGCTCCTGCTCCAGGGCTGTGGGTTCTGGAAGTTCTGGGAAAGGAAAAGGAGCCGAAGCCCCAACAGGTAAACGATGTCACTTCCTCGTGGGAATTTCTGAGCCCGGGAGCCATTATGATGCAGACACCTATCCTTCTGTTCTGAGGGGAGGAGGCCTTGTCACTGCGCGCGTCCTGCGGGCCACCCTCCCTGAGACCGCTGCCTTGGATTGCAAGTGACGCACTGGGCTTAGTGCTGGGAGCAGCCCTGTATTCCCTTGGGCCTTCAGAGTATTATTGTCTAAAATGTACCTGTCAGCATGGGTCCAGGGGGCAGGTTTTCTCCATCAGCCCTCTGAGCGTGTGCACAAACGTGTTTACAGGGAGGGCCCACCGAGGCAGAGGGATGTTGGGGTGCCCACTGAGCTTCGCTGGGAATTAGCAGGTGTGAAGAGAGGCTGCCCCCTGGGGCAGGGGACGGAGGCTGCCCGGCCGCACGGCCGCCCCAGAGTGGCGGGACCCCAGCTGAAGCCCAGGCCTCTGCCTCCGTCACTGCTCGCCAGTGCGAGGCAAGTGTGTGACTCTGAAAAGAAGCTCACAGGACTTTCATGACAGTGTTCGTGGCTTTCAGCAGCGCATCACCTGGTCCCACATTTGGCTGGAGGTGACATACTGAGTCACATCAGCAGAGTGGCCTTTCCACCGTGTTTCAGATGGGGGGCCCCATTTCTCTGCACCTGCAGCATGTCGCTGAACCCCGTGAGCATTCCGGCTGCAAGCGCTAGGCCAGGGAGTCCTCCTGGGTAGGGACCCCCTGACCTGGCCCTGGGCCCCGCACTGGGCAGGGCCTGGCAGGCTGGCATCTGCCAAGGGCTGCACGGTAGAGGGCACGTGCCTGGCAGCTCAGTCTGAATTACCTGGTGTCCTATGGGAGCACTCAGGAACACCTGCCACACCTTGTTTGGGAGGCGCAGTGTGGCCCTGTCCTCCGGCCATCGCAGATGTGCCTCCTGACCATACATGTCGTGGTCTGCCCTACAAGCTGGGGGCCAGTGGGGAGCCTCACGCCAGTTGCAGACCCACCCTCCCACTCCAACATGAAGGGCGGATGGCTCCTAGCCAGGAGGAGAGCTTTCTGGTCCTGGGATCAGATTTGAATGTAAAATGAAAGTTCTGCATTTATTAAAGTCTTTCTTTTGGGACTGGAATAGGCAATAGATTTTCTATCCCTCTCAATTCTCTCTTAAAATTTAATGCTGCCATAAAAATGATGGATAACAAATTATTCCAGGAAAAATGATACTGAAAGACTCTTCTAACTGTTGAAGCAGAAGCATAGACTGGGCGAAAAAATACACGTGACCCCGAAAACTCACAAGGAAATAGGGAGTGTGTGCTCTGGAAACCACAGTCTCATCTGTTCTCCCAGGCTGTAGGAAACAGCAATTTTATTCAACATATTGAAGTGCCAGTCTGTTCTGTGCTGCCAGCACTCTCATTAGTGTAAGGACATCGTGCCTGTCTGGAATTCACTGCAGCCTTCCTTACTTAGGACACTGCAGAATCCCTTCAAAGAAGCCGAGAGACCTACCCCCAGAATTGATGTCGGAAGGGCCCCATGTGACAGCGACACAGGCATCCGCTCGGTGCATCTTCCCACGGAGTTGCACCCACATTGTTCTGAGCCGTGTGAGGCTGTGGTCAGAGCCGCAGGTGGCAGGCCTGGCACTGCCCCAGCTGGACCCTGGCAGGAAGGACACCTGACAGCCAGACCCCAGGCTGGCAAGAGGGAGGAAAGATGTGTGGAGATGAGACACGGCCCTCGTCCCACAGCGGCCCGAGGCCAGGCGGTGCGGGCCACGCGCCCCAGTTCCTGGGAGGTCGTGGGGCTGAGCCCATGGTAGGGCTGTAAGAAACAGCGACTGAAGAGAAACGGGTTCCGAGCTGACATCCTGACTTGTTTTCACTCCAGAGCAGCAGAGGCGGTGGTGCTGGTGACACCGACGCCCTGGCTCCTCGTCCCTCCAGTGACCCAGGCCAGGCTGGGCTCCTGGGGAGCTGATGCAGCAGCTCAGTGAGGCGGCCCAGACGGGCCCGTGGGGCCTCGTTTGTTTTCCTGTGATGTGTGTGGCCGCCTCTATTAGGAGAACTGAGGAGAAGGGACTGGCAGTGTCGGCGGCTTCTGGTTGGAAATGTCTCCATGACAACTCAGGAGGTGCTGGAAGCAGGCACCTTGTTAATTCTGAGTCTTAACCCTTCCCAGGCGACTTGGACACCTTTCCTCTGGAGAGAGGTAGGATCGTCTCTCATTGTTCCTAAGCTACGTCCACTCGAGTGAATAGTCTCCTTTTTTGTATACGTTTAGAAAAACAGATGCACACAATCTGTCTAATACCCATTCTTTACACATTTAATGGGATCTTCTTACAATGCCCTGTGAGACACCACTTCTTGGAAGAGGCAGGACCCTGTAAATGGTGCTGCCTCAGTCCTGTTGTCCTGTGGGTCCCCCATGCCACCAGACAGCTGTCCCACTACCTTCCTGCCTAATGGCCTTCACAGGCACCTCCGCTGCCAGTCAGGTAAAGCCCGGAGGCCTCTGGCTGGCTGTCAGGATCTTTACCACCCAGCCCCATGCTGCGCCTTTGGCCTCTGCGGGCATCTGCCCCCTAGGCCCAGGCCAGCGGGTGGGAGCACAGGGGCCAGGGACACGTGCCGCCCTAGGGCTCACAGCCTGCTGGAGAAACCAGACTGAACCGAGCCTACAGTCCAGAGCCCCAGCGCTAACCCAGGAGTTCGGGGGACTCGGGTCCCCATGTCACTTCCTGTGCAGGCGGGGCGGCCTCCTGGCATGCTAAGCCAGTAATGCTGATGGGCTTCCAGAAGCAGACTTGTAAGTGCAGGAGAGCAGAGCGGTCACCAGGCCCACGTGAAAATGGGGGGGAGGGGTGGCGGCAGCGTTGGGTTTCAACACACACGGGGGACAAGTGCGACCCGTTGCCCCTCAGAGGGGGATGCGGGCTGGGCTCTGACGTGAGGCCAGGGCACTGAAAGGCCGCACCCTTGGGCACAGGGTGAACAGAAGGAGAAACCCACCTGGTAGCCTGGGCGACAGCTGGATGGACCTCTGTCTCAGCCTGGGCTCTCAGGTGGGGCTGGGGGCGGGGCGTTCTTCCTCTTAACCTCCCACCCAGAGCCACGTTTAGCTTTCCAGTGGACGAGAAATGCACCATCTGGGGAGCTACGAATTAAGCAGTGAACATAAAAAGATGTTAAAGGCTGCCGACGGCACTGCACCTAGCACAGTTATAACTGCAGATTTTAATTCTTCTGTCCCAGTGATTGATAAAATGAATAGACCAAATCCCAGCATAGAGGAGATGTAACATGATTGCAGCCTGCCCGTCTCCCCGACAGTCGGGCAACGAGAGGTGCCCAGCGGCATCTGTCATGTGCGCAGCCACCAGCAGCCTAGGTGGTTCATTTCCTGGGCCGTGAAACAAGCCTGGAAATTTAAAAGGGTGGAAATCAGGCAGAGTGTTTTTATCTAATTGTAACAGAATGAAGTTAGAAATCAATAAGAATGTGTTTAGACAAGTTTTGAAAACCTCCAAGGTTTTGAAAATGAAGCAGCACACCTCTCAAGAACCTTTGAGTCAGAGGAATCAAAGGGAAATCAGATAACACTTTGAACTGAATGAATAATAAAAAGTAACCTATCTGAATTTGTGGGATGCAGCTAAAGCAGTGCTTGGAGAACTGACATATTCCTGTAAAGGCATATATCAGAAAAGAAGAAAGATTTAAAATCAATAACTTTACTTTCCACCTTCAGAAGCTAGAAAAATAAGAGGAAAATGAATCCCCAAGGAAGCAGAAGAAAGGAAATAAAAAATGATTAGGGCAAAAATCAATGAGACAGAAAATGATCAATGAAATAGAAAACGGGCAAACAAGTAGATAAAATGGATAGATTTCTTGAAGGATACAAAAAAAAAAAGATCAAACTTTGCACATGAAGACATAAGAAGCCGGTAAAAGCCCTGTGTCCATCAAGTAAATGGCACTTGTAATTAAGAACCTTCCTACAGAGACACCTGGGAAGCCCAGATGACTTTACAGGTGAAATCGCTCACGTTTAAGGAAGAAGTGACACCAATCTTAAACAGATTCTTTCAGAGCGTCGAGGATGCTTCTCAGCAATTTTTATCAGTCAGCATAATTGAGATACCAGAATGAGACAAGGACATTGTAAGAAAAAAAAAAAGATAAACCAATATATCGCATTAATAAAGATGTAAAGTCCTTGAGAAAGCATTCGCAAATCGAGTGAAGTAATACATAAAAATGACAGTACGTCGTGACTGAGTGGGGTTTATCCCAAGCATGCAAGGTTGGTTTGACATTCATTACATAATTGATCACGTTAACAGAAGAGAGAAAACTATATGATTGTGTCAAAAGATGTAGACAGAACTCAAAAGCCACTCATGAAAGGAACTCCCCAGTAAACCAGAAACAGAAGGACGCGTCCTCAGTGATAAAGTGCATCTGCAGGAGCCTACAGCAGACGCCACACTGAACGGTGGAGCTACCACGCGCCGTCCCCCTAGGGGGAGGGCAAGACTATTTCTAGTCAGTGCTGCACTTGCAGGCCTAGCCAGGGCAATTGGGAGTGAAAATGAGGCAAAGGGTGTAATGACTGGGAAGGGAAAGCTAAACATCTTTTTTGGATTGCGTATGTAGACAACCATAAAGAGTCTATTAAAATAATAATATAATAATGCTGGAATCAAGATCAATATGCAAAAATCAGTTATATTTCTCTATATTAGCAGTGACCAATTAAAACATTAAATTTAGAGACCAGTGCCATTTTATAATACATGAAATCCATAGAAGTACTATGGATAAATTTAATTAATCCATAGGCTTTTACACCAAAAATGGCAAAACATTGCTGAGAGAAGTTGAAGAAATAGATGGTGAGATATACCATGTTCATGAATCAAAAGACTTAATATTAAAATATTAATTCTCCCCAAATTGATCTTGAGAGTCAGTGCATTTCCTATCAAATTCCTACCAAACTTTTTTGTAGAAACTAACAAATTTATTTTAAAATGTATATGGAAATGCAAAGGGCCTAGGATAGCAAAATTTACCAAGTGTTGTAAATGAAGAACTAAGTTGGAGAACTCAATCTCTTGACTTTGAGGCGGACTGTAAAGCTACAGTAACCAAAACAGTATGGTGCTGGCGTGAGGGCAGATGATAGAATAACGGGACCAGGAGAGTCCAGAATAACAGACTCACTGGGAAGAAACACTTCTCATGCACACAGCTGGCGAAGGACTCGTGTCCAGGATATAGAAACAGCCCTGTAACTTGGTATCACACAGGTGGCCCAATGAAAAAGTGGACACATGCCTCAGACAGACATTTCACAGCGGAAGATGTTGTGAATAAACCAGTAAATGTCTGAAAAGGCATTCAGCATCATTAATCGTCAGGGAGGTGCTGACTACACCACGGTCAGCTACCACCACACACCCACCAGAGCGGCTAAAATGAAAGGATCTGACACCACTGCCTGTTGGGGGTGTGAAGTCTTCCGCACAAGTGGCGAGAATGTTAAACGGTGCCACCGCCACCTGGAGAACTGGCAGCTGCTTATAAAACTAACCGTGCGTGTGCCCTCTGACCAGCAGAGCCATCCCTGGGTATTTATACAGGAGAAACGATCATGTATGTCCCCCAAACGACAACAACAAAAATGCGACAAGGGTGACCACGGCAGCCTTGTCCTGCTAGTCCAAACTGGATGAGCAAATTCATACGGTGGGGTACTGGCCAGCGACCATGTGGGTGAGTCTCAGACACGTGTGTCAACCACGAGAGTACACACTGCATGAGCTCAACATCTGTGACGTTCAGGAACTGACACAATTAACCAGGAGGACAGCAAGCACAGCCAGTCTCCTCTGCTTCTCTCTGGCCGTGCAGGGTCCCTGGGGAAGGACGCGCCTGTGCTGTTCGGGACGGTGATGTCGAACTCATCCAACAGTGTGCTTAGATGTCTGCATTTCACCCTGTGGAAATTACACATCCAAAAGTTAATTAAAAATCTAAAAATACCGGCTGGAAATACTCAGGATCCCCAAAACCCAAAAAAGAAAAAGCAAACACAGAGTGAAAACATGAACCCATCGTAAGTGAATCACTGAAGTCATATTTTTCAAACCTGTTGAACTTGAACTTTAAATTTCCAGACCTTACCAAGTCCTTGGAACAGAAGGAAAGGTCCACCCCAGGCGTGAGGCTCAGGGAGAGCAGTGACCCCAAAGGGCTGTGTCCTCAGTCAGCTGGTTAGCCCGGAGCCCTAGGCTGAGCTGTGTGGTGTGTTTACAGGGCGGGTTTGCGGACCTTCCGTTTAAGTGTGAAAGATAAAATATCACATCTAGGGGAGGACGGAGGATGTGGAGCAGTAAGAACTGTCATACCCTCTGGTGCGAGTCTCAAGCCACGTAAAATAGCCGTGGCTTTACCCGGGGAAGCTGAGGTCGCGTTCCCTTTGATCCAGGTGTTCCACCCCTGGGGTTACAGGTACTCAGCCGTGTTGTCCGCTAGCCACATGTGGCTATTGATGAATATTAGATTTCAAAGAATTAAAGCATTCCCTTCCCCAGTCGCACCAGCCACATGTCATGTCCTCAGGCACCGACTGGGTGAGCAGACGCACCGTCTCCGTCACTGCGGAGTTCTGCAGCAGGTGCTGCTTTAGACAGTGGTTCTCAAGGTGTGGCACTGGGCTGACAGCATCAGTACCACCGGGGACTTGGTGGAAATCCTTGGGCCCCATCCCAGCAGCCGTCGGATCAGAAACGCTGGGTCCTCTGGGTGATTGTGGAGCACACGAGTTTGAGAAGCACTGCTCTAGAGAGACGCTTAGAAAAGTGCACAAGCACCCCAGCAGGCCCGATTCCAATAGCAAGAACTGGAGAAGAAGCAAAATACCCATCATTAGTAGAAGATACACTGGAGTGTTGGCGAGGCGGTGAAAAATAGTAATTGTCTACAGCTACATGGGATAGCAGTGTATTACAGGAACATGATGGTGAACGGAAAAAAGGTCTTCATTCACACACCCCTTTGCTGCATTGACTTGAATTTCAGATCTGTAGGAAACAACTGTGATGCAAAGATAAAGAAAATCACGGAAATGATAAACACGTATTTGGGATAGTGTTTGCCTTCAGAGGGTTGGAAACTCAAGGAAAGGCTGGCTTTGGGGAAAGTTACCCAGCAAGAGGTCAGCTTTCTTCTTCCTAAACGATGGCTAGCAAGACTAAGAATTTTTGTTCTGTTGGCGTTCTTTTACATATATATATATATTTAGTTATGCAATTTAAACATAATAGAATATGATTGGTCATGAATGAAGTTTTTCCAAAAAGTAAAACAGAGCATCAAAAATGTTATTTTAAACACCCACAGAATAGATGAATATTTCATCTGTGTCATCTCAAAGGACGTTTGTCACGTTTTGCTTGGAGTTTCCATCTTAGTGTTTCTTCTTTTTGGGGTACAGAAGAATTAGAATAAAATGCTGGGCAGAGCTTTACTAGTTTAACTTGAGCAGAAGCAAAATAGTGATCATATTTAGATTAAAGACTAAAGAAATTGCATTAAGTTAATTAAAGACAGCGATTTTATTGCAGCTAAACAATGTTAAACATATGTGTCCTAAGTCACGGAGATAAGGAAACATAAAGCCACAATCTGATAGGAAGATGACAGTTGTAATGGAATTCTTTCTTATCAGTGTATAAGTTGTCAAATAGGAAAAATAATGGCCAAGGGTCTCAACAGTGAAATTTTTATGGTTGAATTAATGTTTATTCACCACAAATCCAGAGATGGGAGAATAGCTGGGCTTTGTTCATGAGAAATGCCACGGACACCCCCAGCCGTGCACACGGTTCATGTGCGTTCACCTCCTCGGCGAATATGCCACGTGAGCCAAGTGAACGTTGTATTTAAACAGTCAAATTGGGCTCGTTTGCCCCGATTGAGATTCCTCAGCTCTGCAGCGCCCACTGGGGCGCCCACGTGCGCCCGGCCTCAGCAGCATGTGAAGTGTGTAACCGCCTGTGAGGTGTCAGTCGGGCCCTGTAGCCAAGTGCTCTTCTGTGAGTCACACGAGGAGCCCAGGGCCCCCAAGGACCTGTCGTTGTTCCCTTTCCTGTAAGGAGAAATGTCGCCCCGAACTGGGGGAAGCATCCGTGGGACCTCTTTGTGTCACGTCTTACAACTGAACGTGAATCGAAGGAAAGGTTAGAAGAAACGCCGCAGTCCCTGGCGCTGCAGTCCAGCAGCGCACATGCCGTAATATTTGTGCGAGGGGTCAGATCACCCACCGCCCGCCACGGCAAGCCGTCGGCCGTGGGACTGTCCTGTCGGCCGATCAGAAAGGTGGGCCCGTAGCCGTGAGGTGAGAACAGAACCTCAGCAGGTCAAGAGCAGGACCCGGCCAGAGTCAGCACAGGGCTGTTGGGGCTCTCTAGCATTTACCTGTTGGCCCAGGAACCTTCCAGAAGGGACTCTGGAGAAAATACAAATGCTGTGTCCACAGGCCTCTTCGTGGTACCACTTTTTGTAACAGCAGCACAGACGTCCATCTGTATGGGGCTGGCTGAGTAAACTGTGACAAAGCCACAGGCTGGCATGCCGTGCAGGGCTCAGAAGGGACACGGTGCTGGTTACTGGGAAGGCGAGGTGCAGACAGCGTGTGGCGTGCCGTCGCTTACCCATGGACTAGCTGGTTGTGTGCGTGTGCACACACTCCTTTCCCTGAGCACACATTTGCTCATGTTACAAACAAAATGAACATGTCACTGAAATGATAGACTAGAACCCAGTGAAAGGGCCCGGTCTTTGTGGGGGATGGAGCATGGTGGGGGGCGGGAACGCAGCCGGACTTGACGAAACGCACCATGTTTCAGCTTTTCACTTTGCGATCACGGATTGCTTCCCATAATTACAAAACCAAACCAAACCTAAATAAAAAAGCTGTCCTGTCAAAGCAAGAACAAAATTAACATTTAAAATATGAGCCAAACTGCATATCAAGTTGGTGCCTTAATCCCACAGAGAAAAATTACTTCAAATAGACTTCCAAGCAATTTGAATGTACAGCCCTACCAGGATATACCTCAAGCACGAAAAGAATTGCAAAAATATTTTAAAACTCTGTACAGTAAACTCTGTTTAGTAATAGTAGTGCTGTCCTGAAACTATTATATACACACATACTGAAATACTTATATTACATATAAATACATATATTAGGGTAAAGCAAATAAGTAATTATGATAATATGGGAACTAAGGTTTTTAACATAAAAGAGAATCAAGCATAAAATCAAAGAAATAAAAACCTTAGAATCTTAAATATGAATTAAGACTCAGTATGAAGCTGTGATGTAGTTTTCTCTTAAAAGAAATGGAGTCATGTCTTGTAGCTGTCTCCCCTGAAACGGTTGGGCGGGTGATCAGGCCGGTGGGGACCTGCACCCTGCAGCCCCCACACCGCTCCCCGTTACAAGGAGCCTGACCCCAGGTCTGGGGCAGCAAGGCTTCCAGGTGAGTCTGCAGCGTGGAATCGTGACGCAAGGGGGCGCCTCGGAGACCCTTGGGGTCACACCAAACGCCCGTGTTAAAGGGGCTCCTGCTGGCTGGAGACGGGAACACTGCACGTCAGAAGGATTATGACGGTAGTGCATTGATGCGCGCCGAATGTGTTCAGGTCCATGAATTCAGAGTGATTTCTGAAGAAACCCCTCACTGATTGGCCTCCGAAGGTTGCTGGGGCATCAGCGGGTAAATAAAAGGACAGACTCAGGCAAGTTTTGTGCTTTTCTGTAATCAACTAATTTTTGAGGCAGACTTACTACTCCTTGCAGAAGAAATGCAGCTACAAATGCAGAGGGAATGATGGAACTGCACTGTCACCCTAATGGAATAACGGGCTAAGGCAGAACTGACCAGTGGCTTCCACGGCCTTTAGCCGTGGCTCGCAGGGGACGTGATGACGGACGGACCCTCTGGCAGCACCTGGACCGCTGAGCAGATATGGGGCCACAGAGGAGGGGACCATGGACACCGCGCCCTCCTGACGGGAAGTACGCGGGGCATGTTTCGCCACCACCTCTTTCAAAGACCCGTCATACCCGGCTCCGAGGGGGTCTCCAGGTTGAAGTGCGAGCTCACAGGACATACCGGGAGGGGACAGTGGTGTACCTGCCACGGGGACGGAGGCCAGGACATACCGGGAGGGGACAGTGGTGTACCTGCCACGGGGACG
>NW_017731514.1:2283293-2290774 GCF_001890085.2 Hipposideros armiger
CATACCGGGAAGGGGGACAGTGGTGTACCTGCCACGGGGACGGAGGCCAGGACATACCGGGAGGGGGGACAGTGGTGTACCTGCCACAGGGACGGAGGCCAGGACATACCGGGAGGGGGGACAGTGGTGTACCTGCCACAGGGACGGAGGCCAGGGGGTGAAACGCCCACAGAACAAGTGACCAGCTCTCCTCAGCAGAAACGAGGGAAAGAGGGAAGAAGACGTCTGGTTTGGAGACGGAGGGAGGGCAAGTCTCTCCCATCTCAGGCTCTCGGCTGGGGCCCCGTTACAAAAGGCGGATTAACGAGAACGGGGCACACACATTTATTTGTTTCACGCATCACAGGGGCCTTCATAAGGAAACGAAGACCCAAAGAGATGGTTAAATCTGATGTTTTTATCCTGGGTTTGATGAAGGGTGGAAAGTTGTGGGGACATGGGACGGGAGAGAAGGTAGGCGGTGGGTGTGGGGAAGCCTGTCCCCCACATTCCTGCCCGTGTCCCCCGGCCGTGCAGACGGGGACGCCCCTTTTCTCCAGGCGGAAGGGGGCACCTCATGCAGGAGGGTCCAAGGACCTGCTTCGGGGAAGGTCACACTGTCCTTCAGCACGGCCACTTCTCAGGGCCTTTGGCTTGGTGCTCACTGTGCCAAGGTGCTATGTCTTGGGGACATGTGTCCCGAACCCCGTCAAAGATGTGCTCCGTCATCATAAAGGATTACTATTTTCAGGGGGGACAGTGGTCTGGTGGTGCGGCGTCTAGAAATCGTCCTCAGCTCGGGAAGCAACGGTGTGAAATGTGCGGCCTGGGACTGGCTTTGGAATATCCCGGCAGCGTGGGGGTCAGTTAATCTGTGAAACAGGGTTAGCCACATGCGGTCCTTGGGGCTCCTGCGGAATGTGCTTGTGGGCTCTTGATTCTGTGCTTCCTACTCTGGGGACTTTCGGAACTCTTATTTTAAAACGTTTTTAAAAATCACACACGATACACACCCCCCGCTGTCTCGAGGCCTGGCCTGGGGGCGGGAGTTGAGATGGAGCAAGTCCTGAAAGGATGTCACAGGCTGGACACCTGGACACGACACAGGACTGTGGGGTTGTTGAAAGCTCTGTCCTTACTTCTCAGCATGTGGCAGTGCCTGTGTAATTTTCCTTGTTTTAGCTCATAAATTCCTTTCCCTGTTCTACTTTTGGCTGAATCCGGAACTCCCTAGAGCGTGGCCCTGCGGTGAAAGTGGATTACTTTTGTGGAGAGTCGTTTGAAAACACTGAGTCTGGGTCACGGCCTAGTTCACCAGGGCACAGGGTCACGTGCTGGCTGCAGCTCGGGGTCAGTCGGCTCATCCGTGATGAGCTCGGGCTCAGAACTGCTGAGTGGCAGCTCCCCGAGGCCTGTCCCCGGCGCCTTGGGCACAGCACACACACTCGTTATTTCCTTCACTTCCGAATGCCCGCCGTGTGTGCTAGCTGGGTGCTGGGGGACCCGGGCCCAGGCTGGTGGCCTCCCCTCTAGGAGCTCGCTGTCCACGGGCCTCTCAGGCTTTAGCGTGTGTGACAGTCGTCTTGGGAGCTTGTCAGCACTTGCACTGAGCGCGGAAGGTGCAGGCAGCGTTCTCCTTGTGGGGACAGCGAGTGAGCTAAGGAGCGTGCTGCACATGCGTGTGCTGATGGGGCTACGGCGTGGAGTGGCTGCAGCAGCCCGGTCTCGGGGACCAGAGGCCTCAGAGGAGGGGGTCTGGGGCTGGGGGGAGGCCTGTGGGCAGGAAGGAGAGTGGGGTGGGGAGGGGGGTGGGCTCCCCATTACACCACAGGCAGCTCTGAGCTCTCCACCCCTGCAGGCCCGCACAGCTTACAGAGTGCCCCCGGGCCATCGCAGGGCTGTGGCCGGGAAGTTGGAAAAGTGGTGCCGCTCACTCACCATTCTCTGACTCGTGTGCTCTTTTGGCTAAGTTCCGTCTACAAGAGAGAATCGAGGCTCTGAGTTATTAAGTGATGTGATGTCATTTCTTGCTTCAAAGGAAAAATAATCAGACCCACACAGGATCTTTTTCCTTTTAATTTGCCACGAGCGTCCTTGACAAAATTTAAAAATGGTAGAGTTTATCAGGTTGGACGGGGTAGCGGAAATGCCTCTAGAGTGATGCTCACAGATCAGACAGTCGTGCGGTCTTCCAGAACTGCCAGGTCTTCGGCTACGCAAAGGTGAAACCTGGGACTCGGGAGGGGCCGTCACAAGAGCAGCTGGCGCTGGTGCGGAGTGAAGCCCGCTTACAGCTTAGCCCTGGCTCTGGCCCCCACAGTCTGCCAGGACTCGTGCAATTCCTGACAGCAGCACTAAAAGGAGGCCTGCGATTTCACCAAGAGGAGCCAGGCCTTTGGGGCTCCGTGCACGTCGTTGTGAGGTGAGCTTGTGCTTGGGCATCTCCCACCCCAGCACGTCCCTGGGTGGTGACCGGCGGCCTGTGCGCCAGCGGCGGTGGGGGTCACACACACTCGGCTCGCAGTGCCTGTGCTGGGCACGCTCCGTCCCGAGAACCTGTTGGCCAAAGGACTGAAATCAAGGCCACTGTCGGCCTCTTCACCAGCTCTCACTTGTCTGCGCTGTTTGCGTTAAGGGCGGACTCCTCTCGTGAGGGCCAGAGGCAGGGCGACCACAGGGCACAGGTGCGGAGAGGGGCAGAGATGCCCGGGTTTGCGCAGCCGCCAGAACTCACCCAGACCTTCCCGGGAAAACTCGGGGGGCCGTTTCTGATCTCGGAGCCATGGGAGTTTGTAACTCCTCGGGGAATGTGGAAGTGCTAGCACATTATCTGAGCAGTGAAGTCAGTCGTGTGGCATTTGAAAGGACCTAGGAATGCAGCACTGGAGGACACCTCTCACAATTGAAGGCAGGTCATGAGCTGTGTGGTCATCCGACTGTGATGGTTCATTTTATGGGTCAGTCTGGCTGGGCCACGGTCCCCAGATATTTGGTTAAACATTATTCTGGATGTTTCTGTGAAGGTATTCTTGGAGGAGATGAACATTAAAATGGGTGGCCTTTGAGTAAAGCAGTTCACCCTCCCTGGTGTGGGTGGGCCTCGTCTAATCAGCGGCAGGCCTGACTGGGACATGGGACTGGCCTCCCTGAGCAGGCAGGGCTCTGCCGCCAGCCGACCTCCGCGCTTCCCGGCTCCCAGCCCGCCAGCCCGCCCACCGGAGCTTGGATTCTCACAGCCTCTGAACCAGTTCTTTCAAGCCAGTCAGTCAGCATCTCTGTGAACAGGTCCTTGGATGGCATTGTTTTGTTCCAGGCTGTTTCATCATGAAGTTGATGAGATGCTGCAGGAACATAACTCCTGTTTGTATCATTGGCCTGTGGTAAATTGGGACCATCATACACCACTTCGCTGAAAGTCGTAGAAACTATGTAGGTGATGCTAAGTGAGGACTTACTGTACACGCGCGCACACAGCCTGTTGGTTCTGTTTCTCCAGAGCACCCTGATTCATACATCAACCAAAGAATAAACATTTATTAGGAATTTTTAAATATTTCAGTGTTTTTTGGTTTTCTTTTTACTACATAGCTTTAAAATGTTCATTTCCATTGAGAGTTGTTGATACATTAGAGAGACACCCCAAATTCCAGAGCCGGGAGCAGACTGCGGGTCACCTCCCTTTCCCAGATCAGCCCCCCAAGGCTGTAGTGAGAAGCATCCCCCCAGTGACTCTCAGGCTGAGGTTGATTGGCTGTGACCTTTGTCATTTATCCATTTGGAACGTTCTCCAATGCGGACAGACACATGCCAATAAATGTCCGGCGAAAGATAATAGAGATTGGCGTAGAGATAATAGATCAGTCACCAGTCATAGACCACTGGATGAGCCAGGCTCGTCCGAGCTTCAGGGCTTGGCTGCATAATGAGCTGTGATTTACAGTTCCATTCCCAGCCCCGGCCCCAACCGTGGGGATGTTGGTGTGAATTCTAAAACGGCCGTGCCCTGCATTCCTGGTGGGTAATTGTCTAGTGCAGTGGCCTGGCAATGAATATTTCAAAGGAAATCATAGCAAAGATTTTGCTTGCACAGCTCAAGTTGGTGCACTTGGATCCAAGCAAAGAACGGGAATGGTTCCTGTCGTTTGAACGGCCCCAAAGCTCTGTCGGCATAAACAGAGAGCCAAGGCCATTCGTTTGTATTTCGGAGCTAAAGATGATAAGGAAAGCTTAATGATGCAATTAGAGGTGAAAAATCATTCCTTTTATTACAGTTTCTCTATTATAAATATACAAGGGGAACTGTTTCTTTGCCGTATGCCCTACATTTTCTAAAAGCGTATGTCATACGTAAGTAATTTCATTTAGTTAATCTGTAGTTATTTTGAACTGTAATGTTTTCATGTTATAAGCAAAGCTAGGGAACCTGCATTATGGTTTAAACTCGTAGTGTTACAGGCGTCTGGATTCCCCCTGCCTCCAACCGGAGACTGGAAGACGGGCAGGGCGGGGAGGCCGGGCTGAGCCTCTTCTGTGTCACATTGCTCATCCTCAAGCTTCTCAAAAATCAAGGCCAAGAGAGCAAACGTGTGAATGGCCCTGCTTGGTGAAGACTGAAGGAAGGTCAAAGGGAGGATAGTTGGAGGGCAGGAGGGCTGCTCACGCCTGTCCGTGGGCCTGTCTGTGGGCCTGGGAGAGGACGCTGAGCAGGGCTTGCCCAAGGTCATGGGCGTCAGAGTCAGAGGATGGGGTGCGCCTGAGGCCACAGACAGACGCTGGAGCCGCAGAGAACAGCGGTCCCTCCAAATGGACAGTCTCTTAGTGACTCTAGAAAAGACCATTTCAAGTTAGTCCGCAGCCTTTTTCTTCTATTTTAACTATGAAAAGCTGCAATATGCAGGAAAGTGTAGATAACAATCCTATGTATGCCTGTGTGCTTACTGCCCAGACTTGTGAAAGCTAAAACTTTTTTTTCATTTTTGCTTCACATCTTTTCTTATTCAGAAATTAAATTTTACGTGTACCATTGAAGCTTCCTCCTTCCCTCTCCACAGGTCGCCACCACCTTGCGTTTGGTTTTTGTCATTTCTAAGCCTTAGTATTTTCGCCTCATGACTATGTATCCATAAACAGTATGTAGTATCATAACGAATATTCGGAAACTTTTTACAAATGGAACCATACTTAAACATTCTCCTGCAACATGCTTTTGAAAATTCACGTCCATAGTTTTACTATTCCTTCACATTGATGGATGTATACGTCATTTGTTTTCACACTTAGTAGTTTTACATTATATAAATATGCTAGATTAATCCATTCTCCTGTTGAAGGACATTTAAACAGTTTCTAATTTTTTTTTCAAATTACAGGCGTGATCAGCCAAACATCCCCGTGCATGCCTCCTCGTACCTTTGTAGGAGGGGCTCTGATTGAGAAAGAAATTTCTGGTCTGCAGGATGCGAGCCTCTAGGTAGCGCCAGATCTCCCAACTGCCTTCCACCACCAGCTGGCGCAGACTTTCCTTTGCCCCGTGCCGTCTCCTGTGCTACGTGTTCCTTGGGAGTTCTAGGTTTTGCCCGTCTGAGAACTACAAACGGAATCCCACTTCTCTCTGCACGTCCCAAGCACCTGTCAATGTGAACAGCTTTCCCCGTTTGTCCTCAACGCTCAGGGCTGTTCACCTCCTTTGCCCAGTTTGTCTTGTTCTAATTGAGTCTTAGGGGGATTTATAAATGCACATATATATCGCTGTGTCAGTCATGGATGCACTGCAGACATCTTTTGCTCGCCTGTCACTTGTATATGCATCTTAATGACAGTGGCTTCTGTCATACATAAATTTTAAATTTTGTGTAGTCAAATGTAGTGGTTTTTAAAATTCATGCTTTTAAGGTTTGTTTTTACGCGCCGCTCTCTAACCCGCTTTGGATTTGGTTTTGTGTGTAGCGTGAGGAGGGATCAGACTTTATTTTGTCCCTGTGGATGGCCAGGTGCCTCCGTGCCATTTGCTGACCCACATCGGCATGGCGCGTGTCTGTCCTGTGTCCCAGACGGGGTCACATGGCTGACAGTCGTCTCACCAATGTCCTGAATTAGGGTCAGCCTTCACGCCGTCTTCCCACCTTCCCGGCTGTCTGCTCTCCTCGCCCTTTGCCCTTCAGAAACAGCTTCAGGATAAGCTCACATTCCACAGAACACGCCGCTGGAGTTTTTATCAGAAATGCATTGAATTTATAAATTAGAATGGAAGGCAGTTGACATCTCTTCAGTATCGAATCTTTTTGTTCATTAAGTTGGCACCGCTCTCGGTTTAGTTTGGTTTTCTTGCATGTCCGTCGGAGAGCCTTTACATCTTGTGCACGAACGTCTTGCACACACTTGGTGTGCGGCATTCTTGGGGCTTCCCGCCCCCTGTGAAAACTCTGCGGGGGGTGTGCCCTGAGGTCCAGCTGGGACTTCCTGTGAGGACAGGCCAGAAGGTTCTGGAAGGAGAACACCAGGACGAGCGTTCCCCGACCACGCTGGCAAGAAGCCCATGGGCACAGCGAGCGTCAGGTGCCAGCCCTTGGCTTGTCGAGGCCGTGCCAGGGGCCAGCACCTGTGCTGGTAGCTTCCCAAAGGGACTTCTTTCCCCAGTTCCCACCCCAACTGGTGGGATGTTCTAGGACGAACCCCTGCTCATTGAGGACTCTGGCCCTGGCGACACTGCTGAGGGCGCTGCAGCGTTGGCAGTTGAACTCTGGGAAAGCTAGGCGTGACACGTAGTCTGTAGTGACCAGGATGTGCAGCCAGCCCTGGGAGCTCCAGACGCAGCTGGGAGCTGAGCCCTGGGGAGAGCGGCAGCCCCCCAAGTTCCTGTAAGTGCCCACTTCCAGCTGACAGGTGTGGGAAGCGTGAGGTTCTCAGAAGGTGCGAGAGACCCTGGGCTGGAGGGCCAGCCGGGCTCGGTGGCAGAGGGCGTCGTAGCTGGCGGGCGTGTGAGCAGGGCCTGGGGGATGAGGCGCCATCCCTGCGTTGGAGACGAGGCGGACGCGAGGCAGCCCCGGCAGGGCCACCACGCAGCTGGCTCAGTCCTATACGGGCGCCACCAGGGCGCCCGAGGCCGGCTTCCGCGCCTGCAGCCCGGGAGTGTAACCCCTGCCGGCGGCACCGGATTTGTGGATTTGGGCGTGTGTGTAATTTCATCTCATCTCTGACCCTGCTGTGGTGCTCGGGGCAGGAGAGGCTTCCCGGCTGGCGGGGGAAGAAAGGACCTGTGAGCCTTGAAGGCGACCAGGTGGCAAAGGTTACGCAGACCCAGCGGGCTCCCGGGACCAGGGCCGGCCAGTGGACTGCCTGGGAGGAATGAATAGGGGGGATCTGGCCCAGACCCCAGGGAAGAATTCCCTGCTAGGGGGGCAGCAGGTGCAGAGCGGAGGTGAAGCTGAAAGCGTCTAGCCTTGAGGGAAAATCCAGCCTGATGACCGGTGGGGCGGGGCCTGGGCGGGGCGGAGCTGGGGCGG
>NW_017731514.1:2290939-2312342 GCF_001890085.2 Hipposideros armiger
GGGGCGGGGCGGGCCAGGGTGTCGGGATTGCGGGTCACATTCAGGAGTTTGACGTGGTCCTAAAGGTGATGCCATTTGGAAATAGCTCTGTGACATGACGGGAGTCCACTTAGTGACAAAGAGTGTCCTGGTTACCATGCGAGGACCGGCTGGAGGGGGCTGGCGGGCAGAATGAGAAGTCGGGGGACCCTGCTCCAGAGGCCTTGCTGCCGTTTCCCTAAGCGGGAATTGTTAGTTGGTTTTAGTTCCAACATGACACACATTTTAAATTTTAATGGCTATGTATATTTGAATGGGTATTAGCAAAACTGTATCTAGCACATCAGATCTGTTATACAAAGCTACAGGAGTAATCCATTTAAGGTTTTAAAGAAATAAGTTGATTTAAAGACAAATAATAGGGCAGAGTGGGGGACCTGGTGTCCAGGAGGCCCCTCCTGTCACAGTGGACCAAAGGATGCCAGTGTAGTTTAAAAAAATACATAATTGCAAAGGAAGAGAGACTGTCATAGACCAGAAAACACGGGAAAATGTTAATCGGCAGAGGTCGAGGAGCCACATCAAAGCTGCGATTTCCCCGGGAGCATCTGCCCGTCTGTGTCCAGGGCCCACAGCCTGGTTTTCATGTGCCTGGAGACCCTTCAGACCACACAGGTGCTCGGGCTCGCCTTCCCTGGCCTTGGCCATGGAGGTTAAAGGGAAGGGAAAGGGAAAAGCCCTCAGGGCTTCCCACCACTGTCCAGCCTTCACGTGGGCGTGGAGCTCCAGTTCCGGTGACTCGTGAGTCCTGAAAAGTACCAAGCTGGACATGTAGCGTGAAGAAAGAGTGCCCGTGGGCTTTGTCAGAAACAAATGCAGTTTTTCCCCCAAAGAAAACCATTTGTGATACAAGCCTCCAAGAATTCCAACAGATAAACGTTCCAAGGCACCTAAACCCCCGGTGGGGACAGTGGCTGAAGTCCGAGGAAGCAGCCGCCAGGACCGAGAACCAGCGGAGAACAGGCTGCAGGAACAGAGCCGCACAGGTGTTAGTTACCCGGACCTGCTGGTTTCACACGGGGCAGACGCTAAAGGAGCGTTTGGAGTGACAGAAGGACACGATCACGTCTACAAAGCAGGTCACACCGCAGTGAGCCCACTACAACGGGCTGCAGTTTGTTCCATGTTGTTCACTGTGCTCCGGCATTATCCTCAGGCCTTTCCATGGTTCATGTATTGAATCTTCCTGACATTTTACAGAGGAGGAAACTGAGGCACGGAGAGGCCCTTGTCCCAGCCACAGTGGCTCCAGGGCTATGCTCCTGGTCTCCCACGGCGCTGCCTCAGGGGCCTTTGGGAGAGCTGATGGTGTCTTCATCCAAAAGGCAGATCTAGACCCGCAAAAAGGTCAGCGCCCCATACGTCACGTTCTCTTACAACACAATTAAGTTACAAATCGATAAGCAAAAAAGCTAGACAAAACAAAACAAAAATGAACCACGGATGTTTATAGATTTAAAAAACATACTGTAAGTAAGACTTGATCGAAGGGACTCATAAAGCAGAATAAAGAAACTATTCATTAAAACCGTGGAACGCAGCTAAAACGGGACTTAGCGAAGCAAATTTATAGCCTCAAATGCATGTTAGCATCAGAGATGAAGAAAAGCCAGATATTAATGAGCCAATCGTCCATCTTACCTTAGAAAAAGAACTGATTTCAGAATAAGTCAAAGCCACGTCACATTTGTGTGTGTTAGAATAGATCCACAGCAGAAAGAGAAAGTCAGCAGAAGACGGACATAGTAAAGACAGCAGCAGCAACGGATGAAATGCAGAAGCTCAGCAGATCGAAAACCAAATCAAAAGTTAGTCCTTTGAAAAGGCTGGTGAAGTGAACACGCTTCAAGCATAATCAGTAGTGGAAACGGGGGAAGCACATGAAAGTGGAATTAAGACTCTCAGCTAGGACATTATTACAGATGCAACAGGGAGTCAAGGAAAACGGAATCTTATGAACGAATTTGGAGTAAGTTTCTAAAAATTGGAAGAAGTGTCAATAGAAATTGAATCAGAAATACAAATCTTTCCACGAAGACAACGTCAGGCCCCACCCGTTACACGGGATGTCCAGCAAACCTTCAAGGAAGACACCCAGTTTTGTACAGACTCTGAGAATGGAAACGAGGAGGCGAGAGGCAAACACACCTTTCTGCTTAAGCCATCGAAGGCCGGTGGTACCACTGTGAACGCAGAAACCCTAAATGAAAGACTGGCACGCAGGACCTGGCCATTTAAACATGTAATACCTTGTGACCAAATTGAGCTTATCCCGGAATGCAAGGCAGGTCCGACATTAAAGAAACTATCATACTTATGTAACTCACCACATTTGCAATTAAAGGAAAACAACCTTGTCGCCTCCACTGATGCAGGGAAAGCATGTGATGAAACTCTTCAGCCGTCCATGGTAAGAGCTTCAGTAAATCAGGAATAGAAGGAACTGTTCCAACCTGCTAGTTGCATCTACAGGAAAGGCCCCGAGCAAAACAAGCGTCATTATCTGGAGAGGAGTAAGCAAAGCAGGGCCCCTGGTAAGTCAGGAAGCAGAAGACATGGCTGCCACCCCCCTGTCAGGAGATCTGAGCGTATAAGTGACAGCTTCAGCCGGCGCAGTGACATCAGACGCAGGAACACACTCCGTCTCTAGTTCCTCTGCTTGTCCTCCTCTCTGACACACTCGTCAGCTCTCCTGCCTGCAGTGACCTCCGTGTAGCCAACCCAGGGCCACTCCCTGCTCACCTGCACTTGACCCTTCTGCCGCGTCTCATATCCCTGCGTCCCCTCCCGGCCCCCCGGCTGCCCATTTTAGGCCCTTCACCCTCAATGCGTCCCCCTGGCCTGGATCACGGGCCACTGTCCCGCAGTCTTAGACTCACCTGTCCACTGCCTACCCGGCATCTCCACTTGGATGCCTCACAGGTGTCTTCAGCTTGTCATGGCCACAGAGCAGACTGTCACCACCTTCCCACCAAAACACTGCCTCCTGCAGACTTCCCTCAAACCTTTCCTCCCCTGAGGAAATGGCGGCCCCACCCTTCCGGCTGTCGCTTCCGAAGCCGTTAGTGTTAATGTCAGCTGCCCCTGCCTCGTTCCGGTGTCTCCTGTCCTCAGAGCAGCTTGCTGGCTCACCTTCCGAACCTGTCTAGACTTGGGACCCTTCTCACCGCTGCCCGGCTCCCCCTGGCCTGAGCAGTGACACCTCGGTTTCACAATTTCCATGGTCCCCTCGCCGACCCCCCGGGTCTGCCTGTTCCCACCCCACCCCATCCACATGTGTTGTCAGCGTGCCAGCCAGAGGCACCCTTCGGGAGCACGCCTGTCCTTTGCCCAGAGCTGCCTGTGGGCCCCAGAACAGGCCCAGCCACCAGGGAGGCCCCGGGCACCTGGGCCTTCACCTCCAGCTCCGCTTCCGGCCCCAGTCTCTGCAGCCACGCAGATCTCGCTGTGTCTGGAACGTGCCGGGCCGTCTCGAACCTCAGGGGCCTTGCGTTTCCCCCACATATCTACATGGCTCCCTCTTTGGGTCTTTGTTTAAATGGAACCTTAGGAGACTGACCACCGCGTACATTGCAAGCCACGTCCCCCCAGACGCCCGGCAATTTCCTGTCCTGCTTCCTTGCGGTGTTTTCTCACAGCACCTTATGCGCTGTTTTATTTATTCACTGGTAAACTATTAGCAGTGGCGGCACCGTGTCATACACAGGTGGCAGTCGTGAAGGCGGCAGGTCCGAGTTCACAGGTGTGTGCCTGACCTGAGGGGCAGCACGGAGGGGCTCTGAAGCCAGCTAGGTGTGGAGCCCCAAGGGGGCATCTGGGATGGAGGAGGGGCACGCGGGAGGACTTGAGGGGCAGGGGACTCGGCCCCTGTGGGCGGTGTCCCCGTGTGACACGGTTTCCCCGACCCATGGCTGTGGAGCCAGTGCCCCTGGATCTGCCTTTTATCACTGTTGGCTGTCATCTGTGCGGGAGAAGAAAGTGGACAGCTGTTGAACTTGCCTAAAACCTGGTCTGCTGTTCACGTCTTATTTCCCAGGCGGCTGGGACTTAAAGAGAAAAACGTGTTTGTTTTGATGAGGCGAGAATGTCAAAACTGCGGCACTAAGTAGAGGGGAGCCAGCGCCCCGGCTCCAGCCCTCTGAGCCAGACGAGCCCCGGCCCCCCACACACTAACACCTCTCGTCTTCTTCCTTGCAGTCCGAGCCTGAGGGCTTTTCCCATTTCCATCTGTACGTCTGCGCTGCATTTCTTGTCAGATGGAGGAAAGAAATCCTAGAAGAAAGAGATTTTCAAGTAAGTGAACACTTTTCAAAAGACCCCGAGTTTGGTTTTCTGTGTGGAGAGCTGCTTCCCACAGCCCAGCTCACGGGGTTACTGGCAAGAGCTTTGAGGCTCGGGGCTCACCGACCTCCTGCTGTTTGAAAACTGTCACGCTGAGGCCACCGCTTGGCCACCGCAGTCCTGTGGGGCGTGGGCTCTGCCGGCGCCAGGCGCCACCCAGGTGGCTGTTTCACAGGCCCCTTTGCAACAGCACCCGGAGCCAGCCTGTGTCCCCAGCCGTGTGGCCGGGAGGCTCCCAGGAGCTTGGTGACAGCAGCTGGGCTGTGAGGCACTAGGGTAGCTTCTGGAACTGGTGCCTGGTGCTTGGTGACGCAGGCTGTGTTGCTTGGCCTCCGTGCACTGCTGTTTCCTGTGACGTACTGGGAAAGCCACACTCGCACCCGTGCGTCAGAGGCTCTGGGCCTGACCGAGGGGTTCCGTGTGGGCGAGTCCCCAGCCCCGTCCCCACCCTCGTGTGCCTGTGCGTGGTGGCCCGAGACCCAGTGGGGTGTGGCCCCTTCATGGGGTGATACCCCCCCGTACCCGAGGTGCTGGGGAGGCCGTCCTGCCCCCCAGTGCCTTGCCCATGCCCCGAGGATTGGGGTGCCTGTGGTGTAGTGACGCGAGCACCAATAGTGGGGACCGGGACCGCTCTGCCACCGAATGGCTGGGGGTCACTCTCCGCCACTTCACCTCCTCGAGTCCCCAACTTTCAGGTGACACTCAGGCTGGGAGGCCAGGGTCCTTGGTCACGGGCGGCGGCTCTGGGCCACTGGCCTGGCCTTGTTGTGCCTCAGCCCCTGTGTGTCCGACTCTGAGGACCCTGCTCCGCCTGCTGAGGGCCCGAGTCCTGCCTCACTGCCCAGTGGCGTCCTGGGTGGCTGGGGAAGGTGAGGGCGTCGCTTCCCTCCAGCTGGCCCTTCCTGTCAGCGCGGGGCTCGGCTGGACCCTGCGGCAGCATCGGAGCCACCTCCCGGTCCCGGGCGGCCGTCGTCCCTGCCTCCTCAAGCCCCCATCACGGTTTGTAAAGTAGGGAGAAGACACCCAGCCTGCCCGGCCGGCTTGTGCAGGGGCTTGGTCATCTGTCCCCCATCTTCCACCTGCTCCCCAATTAGGGACAGTGCTACAGGGTCCCTTTCCCACAAGGTGGCTCACAACAGACCAGATACACACTGGCCATGGGGGACAGCAGAGGGGCCACAGCAGGGCCGCGACCCCCGGGGCTGGAGGACAGGAGAGAGCAGCCCGTGCACAAGGGTCCCCAAGCTGGGTCTGGGGACGTGCCCGGCTGGGAGGTCGGTACTGGCCCCTCCTGGTCCCGGCCCCGTTTGGACCACCCATCTTCCCGCCCCTCACACAGAGCCCCTGTGATGGGGCTGCCCAGGACCCTGCAGCGTGGCAGGTGTGACCCCCCGTGGCAGCATGTCCGCAACCTTGGACGTGCGATGATGAGCCCACTCTGTCACCCTCGGTACTTCATCACATTTTTTAAGACAAACCACATGTTTGCTGTTTGACTGGGGATATCGCTCTGCTGTGATTGGAGAGTGCGACTCGGGCAGCTGGTTAAAGCGTTTTGCCGCCTTCTCAGCCCCGCTCACTTGCCTTGAGGCTGACGGAGGCCAGGGCACAGGCACAGCCCAGGGGGCGGGTGGCGAGAGCTCCGAGGGCCCGCGGAGCGCCAGGGCTGGGGGGCGGACACCGCTTCGCCCGAGCGCAGAGCACACCTGAGCGCTGACGTCGTGGGGGCTAGACGGAGAGCGTGTGTATGAACTCCGCAGTGCGTTGCGGAGGATTAAACTAAATGGGAAAAGAAATAAGAGAAAATAGGAATTCAGAACCTCTGGCACCCTGGGGAGCGCGGGGGACTTGCGTTTGCATCGTGACATTTTAGGAAACTGGCTCCGCCTCCACGAAGACAGCCTGAGTGACGGGCCCCAAGCCGCGTCTCCAGCAGCAGAGCACTTGGGGGGAGAGGCTTTAAAAGCCCTCAGTCCTCGTGGCGCTGCAGTCCGCCCCTGGGAAATAAGGTGTCGCTCCCCGTCATTTCCACAGGGAGAGAGTCATTTTCAGAGGAGCGAGCCTTTCCAGGAGGGAGGCGGAGACTCTCTTGGTGTTAACATGGCCCAGCGTCGCCGCACAGGGAGGGCGGTGGCTTTGCTCGGTCCCGAAGGATGCGCCCAGGCAGGAAGTTGGGGTGCCGCCCCTTTCCTGCTCTTTCCTGTGGGTCTTGGTGTCTGAGGCTCGCCCAGGCCGATGGTCTGCTTGCGTCCAGTTCTGTAAGCGTCTGTGAGGGCCTGCTGGGCCCACTGCGTGGAGGGGCACCTTCTGCCGTGGCCGCTCGCGCCCGTCCTGAGCGCTGGTGCCCGGAGCTTCGTGCTTTCCCCTGAGGAGTCGCCGACCCCCGGCCAGTGATCGCCGCCCCCCCACCTCTGACTCTGGTTCCCAGTTCTGTCCCACCCTGGGGGTCCCCCGTCCCCACCTCTGCTGGCCATTGAGGCCCGAGCCTCAGCGCCCACAGCCTGGATACTGCCCTTCATGGGCCTTTTCTAACCAGATTTGTGGGGTGTCCAGGGTGGCAGGAGCCCCTGTGCGCAGCCTTGTGCCCCCTGGTGGCACGCTCCACCTCTGAGGGTTATAAGAAGAGCACTCGGGCGCAGAAGGGGAGGGACCTCTGCAGTGAGCAGGAGGCCCCTCCGCCCGCCCAGGCACACGTGGTGGCCAAACCAGCCTTTGAGGGGCCGGCCCCAGCCTCTCCGGCAGCCAGAACCCTTCGCGGCCCCCAGAGCACAGAGCGTCTGTGAGGCGTGTGCGCGTCCTCGCGGCATGCCCCCCCTCACCCACGGGCCATGTTGTCACGCTCCAGGTGACGGCATTACTGGGATTTTTGGTCAATTTATAAGTAAAGCGTTACAAAGTAGGTGAAAATAAGCCACCCTGAAAACCATTATGTCTGTTTTATCCCCAAAGTCTAAGCTCTTCATTTGGCGTCCCAGCATGCGGGGGTCCAACGGCAGCCCCCTTCGCAGCCCCCGCCCCTCTGGTCCTCGACGACAGCGCCCTTGTCACCTCATCCTGGTGAGGGCAGCACCCCGGCGGGATGGTCCCTGCCCTCCGGCCTCCTGAGCCATGACCCAGAAGCCATGGGGACGCAGCGATGCGCTGTGAAATCGGAGGGTCTCGCCGGGTAGGAGTTGGCACTGCTGTTTCTGATTTTGAAGAGGGCAAGTCCCTTAGACACACAGGAGGTGGCAGCATGCAGTGTTCTTCTTCAGGGTAGAGACAGTCATTATGGTGAAGGCAGCGTGGAACTCCCAGTGACATTGGGGACCTTCTCTGATGTCAGGAGCTTAGCCATCTGTAAATATCTGCAGTTGACGAACGACCAGCCTCCTTAGGAGGGACGGGCCCTCGCCCCGTGCGTGGGTGCCTGTGTGGTGCAGCCAGCCCCGGAGGCCAGAGGCCGGTGAGTGCAGGGAAGCCCATCTGCCCACAGAGGGGGTGCCTGGCCCTGTGCCCGCGTCCTGGTGAGCGCTCCCACCCGCATGGTGCTTGGTGGCTCAGGCGCTGTCCCCTTGGTCTCCTGTGGCTTGCTGGTGGCTGCTCAGTGGGACCAGGCAGGACCGGGTGAGTGCCATCCCGGTGGGAGGGCCTCAGTCTGTTCTGCTGTCATCGGTGCTGGTCCCGCGCACCCCTCGCCCTCCCTCTGGGCCAGGCCCTGTGCCGTCTGTCAGGAGACTCGGTTCCCCCCACGAGGGGCTGCACCAGCCAGGGAGGGACAGATGAGTGAGGGGTGGGTCACACTCAGCATGGGACCTGGGCCAGCAGGCCTGTGGCAAGGGGATGGGAGTGATAAATCAGGTGAGGGGCACAGGGTGCGAGAGAGCCGGGAGCGGGCAGGGGTGGTATCCAGGTCACTGAGCAGATGAGGTGAGGCCTGCTCTGCGGTGCGGGTCATTCAGTAACGTTGGTGCTGAGAGGGCTGGGGGGGGGTTGGAAGGGAGGTGAACCGAGAAGGAGCAGAGCCCGGAGGCCTCCTTCCCAGGGTGGAGAGCCCAGGATGGCATGGGTGATGGCATGGGTACAGTAGGAGGAAGGTGACTTCTGGGAGGCGGTGACAGTGAGGCCAGAGCCCTGCGGGAGGGGCGGAGGGGGCTGAAGGGAGGGGTGGAGGGAGCAGATTCAGAGGAGAGCAGGGGGGAGACTGACACCTGGAATGTAAGGAGCCCTAATACGTGCCGCTGCAAGGGGGGCCATGGGCAGGGCGGTGACAGGATGGCTGTGCTGTCAGGCTTTTGGGAGCGGCGACGTCATCCTGTGGCCACAGCCCTCGGGCTCCAAGCAGCGCCTCCGCAGTTAGAATCATCGGGGCAGAGGCTTCTGGGAACGTAGACACGATGCTCCCGTCTCACGTCGGAAAGTCTCGATTTATGCACTCTTCCGTCAGCACATTAAACTTGAATTTAAGTTTTAAATTAAACTTTACAAAACAGACAGAACAAAATTGGATGAAGCAATTGTAGGAGACTTCCAGCATATTAATCAGGATAAAAATACAGTTATTGTGAATCTGAATCACAAAAAACAGGGGTGGCTTGAGAGGTCTGGGGGTTTAAACTGTACAAATAGAGGCTGCATCTTTTGTCGAAGCATTTGTGGGACATTTACAAAATTAGCCATCTGTCACAGGCCATAAAAATTGTCAAAATCTAAAAAACTGGAGTAACGCGGGCTCCATATTATTCCAAAACTGGACTAATATATTTGCTGAGCACAGTCCTTTAAAACTAGATAACGATAAAGTTGAAACTGAAGAATCAAGCATTTGGCAATAAAGAGCCCTCTTCAGAGTAACGTGGGTCAAGATGATAGTGACCCTGTAAATACAGAATGGTGTTTTAAAATGTACGTGGCCAGTGCTGGGCCTGCCAACCAATTCACAGCCAAAATGCTTTTATTATTTAACATTAAAATATAAACTGGGGTGTCCGGTTAGCTCAGTTGGTTAGAGCGTTGTGCTCATAACGCCAAGGTTGCCGGTTCAATCCCCACATGGGCCACTGAGCTGTGCCCTCCACAAGTATTGGATCATTGGGAAAGTCATGACGTAGTGTTCTATAGATTTCAATGCAAAAATGCATCATGACTTTCCCGATGACCCAATAGATTGAAGACAACTAGTTGACTTGGAGCTGATGGGTCTTGGAAAAACACACTGTTCCCCAATAAAAAAATTTTAAAAAAAGAAAAAAATATGCACGCGCGCGCTCGCACACACACACACACACACACACACACACTCTCACACTTATACTCATCCTTTAAATGAAGAACTTAGATATGGAAAAATAAAGTCAACTTATGATAAAGACAATAAAGGAATTAATGAGTAAAAATAAATGAATGGATCAGAAAACTGAGTTAAGTAAGTACATCTCAGAGGGACCTTTAAAAACGTCAATTAAACCGTCTAACCTGTAGTAAGCAGAACCAAGATAAACGCGTGAGAGCAACAGTCCTCCATATTGGCGAGGAGAAATCTATAGATTTGGGTAGAATGTAAAATGCCAAAATTGCCTCAAGATGAGGTTAGAAAAATAAACCTGAATGGACCCATCATTTTGGGAGAAATTCCAACATGGTCAAAAGTCTTACTTTTAAATATAGTTTTAAGGCCAGAAAATGTCTTACCAGTGGCTCCTTTCAAAAACATTTTGCTGTGTAACCTTGGCAACTACAGAGAGAAGCGGAGAACTCGGCCCTCTGCTGTACGGAGCTAGACGCTTACGTTCTTACTTCCTATGGGACTATCTCAATCAATCGTTAGTGACTTAATAACTATGGTTACTCTCCATGTGTGTGTGTCTGTCTCTCTGCCATTCTCCACATGGAGAGGTGAGGCTGGGAGGCCACTGTGCTCAGCAGGTCCCTCAGCCCCTGGCGCAGTGCCTGACCTGGGAGGCCCGGATGTGAACAGGTTGAGTAGGGGAGTATTTATTAATATGAAAGATGGCACCCATAAAAGTGGAATTGGAATCTAATTTCACTTGCAGTATAAATACAGATGTCCTTAATAAAGTACCAGCAAATTTAAATAAAAATGCTCCAGACAAATATTTTTTTACACCAGGAATTCTGAATTGGTTTATTATTTATAAGTCTGTTTGTGTCGGGGTCCCACCATGCAGGGCTTCATTAGAAGGGCTCACGGGCCTCAGCGTGCAGTCTTGCTTGTGGCTGAGACTTGTCAGGGAGGGTGAGGGGCAGGCACCCAGGGGTGTGGGGAATCCGGGCCCGGGTTCCTCAGGCCTCCCCCTGGGGGCCACACAGAGCATGCTCCCTCCAGCAGCACATGCAGTGCCATGTGTCTGCCCTGGGAAGCCCGGAACACACCCTGAGCCCAAGGATTTTATTGGGGGCAGGTCACAGAGGCACCCTCTGCCCACAAAGTTCCAGATCCTGGAAGGAAAGCCGGTGGTCCCTGTGAATCCCTTCGTTCGTACGAGCCATCTAGGTGGGCTGGCACGGAGGTTCAGCTTTGTCACTTAGGGAGCATCCCAAGAGCCAAGGTCCAGGTGCCAGCCAAGGGCCAGCTCCGCGTCCAGGTCCCTGGAAAGTCGTCTGCAGTGGTGTCTCTCCCTGTTCATGACTGACGGATCTCCCCAGCAATAAACCCGTGGCCCTAGGTCACGTGATGCCACACACCACACACCCCACACACACACCGGGACTTTAAAATAGATTTTTAAATGCTGGGCCCGTTGTGGAGTAAGCTAGCACTTGAACTAGTGTTTGCCATGAGGCATCTGCTGGTTCCTGCTCGGGGATGACCCCAGGTGGAAACAGCCAGGCACCCCCCGTGGGACGGAGGAGAAAAGCTGAGCAGGTGAGGGTTGGGTCGGAAACCCTTTGCATGAACCCACGCGAGCGAACCAAAGCAGGCAGACAGATGTGGGCGTGTGGGTTCCCGCTTGTGTGAGACTTAACTCTGAATGGAACAGGCCTGAAAGCAAGCGTCTCCTGACCATCCCAACCACAGGCTCGCCCTCCCACTCATTTGAGGCTTCACAAAAGGCTTCGAGTACTTCCGTGATGGGAACACCCACACCGAGACGTTGGTTTAAAATGGCCAGAGCCCCAGGTGCTGAACCTGAGAAAACGACACATTTGAAGCACAGCTCTGATGCTGTGAACGTATGTCTGAAACATCATAAACTCAAAAAGCAGGTGAAAAACAGAAAAAAAATTCTCCCTCACAAACAGGATCAAAGCACATCTTAAATCTTTAACATACAAAGAAGTCACACAAATGACTGTTGAAAAGAAAATGTTGTTGTGGAAAACGGATGGCGGCGATCTAAACAGTCCTCAGAAGAACTCATGCAAGGGTTTAGTCAATGTAAATCCATCGTCCGTCGTACAGAACTGAAAATCCAAACAGACGCTACCTCTCAAGTTAGCAGTGCTCGTAAAAAGGCACTTCCTTAAAATCGATGGAGGTGGCGTAAAGCAGGCCTCCCCTCATCCCTGCAGGCTGTGGTCCTACGTAAGCTTCCTGGAGAGCTAGTGAGTCACGTCCAGAGCCTTGTCTTTGATCGGGCGTGGTCCCTCTCGTTTGTGACTATGGGAAAACCAGTTGTCCGCAGCCTGAGTGTCCGTCCAGCGTGAGGAGAGCAGCCCCCAGAGGGTTGGCGCCGCTGGATGGAGCACTTTCTAACGACCAGAGGTCATATCTGCTCATTACGGCTACAGATGCGTGGTAACGCTTCCAGTACACATCTGTGTGGGGAAAAGCATGCTCTGAAATACACGTATCGACACGACATACACACAAACACACATGTGTACATGCATCTAAAACATCTACACACGTGCATGCATAGAACATGCTCACATCACCCCATATGTGCATGTGTATAAAATGAACACATTCCACATGCATCTGAGACAACCTGTACATGTGCACGCGATAAAATTCATCTCCGCATGCACGTATCACACACATCACATCTACATACACACATTACACGTGTATATACATACAAACGTGACCCCATTTTCCCTGTGTTACATGCATGGAAAAGAGACAGAACAGAAACGGACCACCATGTTAGCATTATTTCATTTTAGTGGTAAGATGATGGACATTTTTATGTTCTTGTTGGAATGATGTTTACATTTTACACATCTTCTCGGCATGTGGAAAACATGGCTTTTTCACTTGGGTGATTCCCAGTTGAAGGAGGTGAGAGCCCATGGCAGCTGCCTGGCTTGGAGCTGGCGCTCAGTGACGCTGGGCTCGCGAGTGCTGACCTTGCTGTGGATGCCGCAGTGGGCGTCTCCCTGTGCTGGGGGTCCCCGTATGCTTGCACGTGCACGTGCTCCCTGTGCTGGGGGTCCCAGTAGGCTCACACATGTGTGCACATGAAGACACACACACACACACACACACACACTGAGTGGTCATCAGAGGCGAGAAGCAAGTCCTGCTTGTTGAGGACCGTCAGCCGCCACAGGCGTGTGTTAGTCAGTGGAGACGGAATAGGTTCTTGACTGAAGGAATGGAGGCTGCAGATGGGGAGGTGACAGGGCTCGGGGACTGCATAGAAAGGGAGGGGAGTGGACTCAACTGCACACGCGCGCATGCGCACACACATGCACGCACATGCACATGCACACATGCACACACATGCGCACATGCACACACACACACATGCATACACACTGGCTCAGAGAGGTGCACAGGGCTGTTGAGACTGAGACAGTTGCTTCCCTTTGGCCAAGTTGCCCCGTGGAGGTTTCTCGATCTGCGTGGTCCAGCTCAGAGGTCACTCTCACGCCTGCATTTTGTTAATTGGACCAAGCTGCTTTCCTCCGTGTCGTCCGTTTCCCCATCTGTGAGGAGGGGCTGGGTGAGCTCATTCTGAGTAACCGCGTGGGATCCGTGTGCAGACGGGCCGGATCCAGTGCGTGGCCTTCGAGCCCCCTCCTGGCTGGCCACCCGATCCCTGGGCTCACAGCCTTCTGTGTGTGTCGGGGTGGGAGGACCCTGCCCCCCCCACAGCCCCAGCCCTGATCGCAGCAGGCCCCCCAAATGTGCCTCGCTGCCGCCTTCAGGGATCTTTGGTAAAGAAACAGCAAGGATATTAAAGGAACCTCGGCATCTCTGATTTATAAAGACAGGAGGAAGGGTGACAGCGCCACAGCCGAGCCTGTGGAGACGCCTTCAAGCAAATGCTCCTTGGAAGGCCTCTGTCTGCCTGGACTCCGGCCTCTGAAGAGCCGAGCCAGCTTCAGGATTACATGGAAGGGGCGGAGAGAAGACAGCACTCGCTCCCACCGTGGGGGACCCGCCACCTCCAGGGTTTCCCCCCTCAGAGAGCAGGGTGTTGATGACCCCGAGGTCTCAGCTGCTCCAGGACCCCGGGAGGACGGGGAGCATCTTTGCTTTCCTTGGGCCACCCCAGCTGATCCCTGGAGCGTGGGCCACAGCCCTCCGTCCGGCCCCTGCCTGGGGTGTGGAGGAAATGAAGCAGCAGGTGCCTGCTGCCCGGTGAGTCTTGGGCACAGGGTGTAACCGCCCTGCTGCCCGCACCCGGAGGGCCAGCCTCCTCGCAGGCAGGCGCTTTGCTGTTCTGGGTCACAGGTGCGCATGTCCTCGGTGCAGCTAATGTGTCCACGGGCATCGTCCTGCCCACTGGGTCACAGAAATGGCCCCGGGCGTGGCTTCCTTTCTTGGACAAGACGGACTGACTGTAACACTGAGCGGCCTTCTCTTGGCTCATGGTTCTTACGGGTTTGTGTCTCGTCCTGTGTTCATCTGAAGCAGCAAATGTCACGAAATGCCAAAGTAAAGATCAATTGTCTCTATCATTTCAAGACATTTTAAAGACAAAATTGGGTCAATTGGAAACTAATCTTTAAGTAGATTGTTGCGCTCCTGTGGATTGCTACATGTTAGTGTGGATTTTGTGTGGCTGTGTGGTGTGTTGTGGGGTCTGCGTGGCTGTGTGGGGTTGTGTGGGGTCTGTGTGGCTGTGTGGGGTGTTGTGGGGTCTGCGTGGCCGTGTGGGGTGCAGCATTCGTTCTCTTTGGGGCATGTGTTCTTTATTGTCTGTCCCCCTGAGCTGCACCGGCCTGGACGCCCCTCGCCCGCCTGCCTGCCCGCCTCATCCCCAACCATGCATCCAGTACCCCTAGTTCCTGGCCCCTTCCCTGCGGGGTGCCCGTTCGGGGTGCCGTGAGCTTTGTGGTGAGTGGGAGGAGCTGCTGCTCTGTCCCGTTGGTGGTTCCGGTTCCGTCTGCCCTGCACAGGCCTCCATGTCCCCTGCCCGCCTGCAGTGGTCCATTTGCTGTCATCATTTCCCTTCGAGAACTGAGCTCACCAGGTGGTTTTTGAAGAAAAGAAATGAAAGTCTGCACAAGGCTGCAGAAAATCGATTTTGTCCCATGACTGTCCTCAGGTATACCTATATTTTTATTAAGTCACCTCTCGGTGATGGGTTTCGGTCTCCAGTGGATGAGCAGCTGGAACCCGAGCTTGTGTGGCCCTACTGGGCCTGGTGGCCACAGGTCTGTGCCCAGGCCACTATCAGTCACCTCAGCCTCCCGGAGAGCGGGCCAGTGCCAGCCCGTGGGCCCCTCTGTGTTCAGAACTCTTAGGCACCGTGGGCTCCAGTGCCGTGGAAACACCTAGCGCTTCACCAGGTCATGCCTGGTAATGCAAGTGATAGGCAAAGAAACGGGCTGTCACCTGAGTGGTGACAATTCACACCCTTCAGCGCCAGCCTGTGCCATGCCAGCCCGCCTGCCCGCGGAGCAGAGCTGGATGTGCCCACAGCTGCCCCCGGGTGTCCGGGGTAAGCGTTATTCTTTTCTCTCTCTTCCTTTTGAGATTAGACGGCAGTGAGTGCTGTCACCTCTTGGGAAGGGGCTCTCAGACTTTCTTTCCGGTCCCCTGTCATTGACGGGTTTCAGTGTGTGTGCTTCCTGAGACCCGTGTGGTCAGAGATCTAACATAATGTCAGAAAAAGCCAAGATAAGAGAGCCGTCACTTTTCAGTTGTGTGACCCTCATCGAGTAGAGGCCCTCGGAGCCTGAGGATTGTGTCTTATCGATCCAGCTTCTCTTTCTAATGTGGTATTTCCGTAAATTAATAGGAAGTCGCTTAGCAGAGAGGATTGGGAGCTGGATGAGGAGAGCGTTGGGGTTGGGACTGTCCCCGAGTATTCTTGCCCAAGCCCATACTTATAAAAATTAAAAAAAAATTATTAAAGCTATCCATGTACATATATATTTTTTAAAAAACAAAAAGTTTTAAAAGACTACTAAAAAAGGTATTCTTTCTCTCCCCACCTTCCTCCCACTTCAAGAAGCAACCACTTTCTCCTTTTAACTTGTTGTCTTTGGTTTTTGTTTTTCGTATTTATCTGACTTTCTATTGTAAATAGCTGTCCCTTGGTTTTTCCCTTAAATAATGCCTTTCTGCCTCAGAAAGGGAAGGTGAACTTTTGCTCTCGTCCTCCGCTGTCCCCACCCCAGGCTCCCGGGGTCTGGTCAGCTGACTGACGTGGCTAGGTTTGCAGCCTCATGTGTGTGACATTAACCCCGCCTTGCACACCTCTGGCGGCCTCAGTGTTACCAGCACTCTCAGCTCTCTGCGAACCGCTCCCTAACTCACCCCTAACAACCACCGGCTTACCAGACGTGGCAGCAGGTGTCCGCACATAGCGGCCCCTTGGACCGCCGCCGCCCGGGTCCTTCCCCCTGAGCTGGGCTGCGGTCCTGCCACCTGCTTCCGCATCCTGGTGCCTGTCCCCTTCTTTGGCGGGGAGGCGAGGTGTGGCGTGTTGAGGACGCGTGTCCTGTTGGAGACCCGCTCTCCCTCGGGCCTTTGAATGGGCTGCTGCACTTTTCCTCACTGCCACTGAGCCATGTGGGGCCATCCAACTCCAGCCCCTTAGGTCCTCCGTCTGCTGCTCCCCTATCAGGGAGCTTGACTGTGTCCCCATTGCCCTGAGGAGCAAGCGGCCAGTGGGCCGTTCAGTCTGGAAAACTCCAGGTTTTCATCTCTGAGAGTTTTCCTAAATTACCAGCTCCTGCCGTGTTTCTTTCTAGAATGCTTATTAGAAGGAGGTTCAGGATGACCCTTCATTTCTGACCTTTTCTGTGTTCTGTCTGTTCTATTTCCATCTGTTCCATCATTGCAGGGATTCAAACAAACCGGGAGCTTTTGAAAACACAGGTCCCCGGCCCTCAGCCCCAGAAGCCCCCATCCAGGTGACTCGGAGGCTCTGCCACGTGTGGGAGCCACCGGGGACGTGCCCACTCGGCTCCCTCTGGCTCTGCTAACCCGAGTGCCCGGGAGGCGTGTGTGCGTTTAGCGTGTTGCTGTAACCTCGGATCCCTGCAGGGGACCATCCTCGGTAGGTGGACCCCGGGTTCCTGTAGCGTGCAGAAATTCAGGATACTCAGTGTCTGGGGACAGGGCTTTATGCAAATCACACATTTGAAGGGAATGGGAATCAAATGATGTGTGTCAGTTTGAACCAAGGCCTTGACTCCCTGGGTGGACATTGAGTTCACGTGGAGATTTCGGCCTCACACAGGCCCAGTGTTGGTGTGAGTGTGGGACGGGAAGGGACGGCCACCATGGCCTCAGGCGGCTGTGTGTGCTCACTGAGACTTGAAAAAGAAAGGGCTCCAAAAAGGGAAATTGCAGATGTTCAGGTGGTGTCTATGAAAAGGAACTTCCTGTCCACTTCATTAACTGTTCAACTCCGTGTTCATATAAATTTGATGATGTTTGAGAATAAATTGCGGGGTAGAATTTGTCAGTTTGCATAAGATCCATGCACAAGGATGTAGAAATCATAGCCACTTTTAAGGTAAGCAGATTAACTTGCAGCTAAATAATTTCAAAGCAAAATTATAAAAATCCTTCCATGTTTTTATGAGAAAAAATATATTTGATGCGGAGCACGGCTGTATTTTAATATGCTAGTTGCATAGCAGGGAGCCTGTGAATGTGCTTGGGACAAGGACAGTGCAGGGTGTGAGCCCGCCCGCTGAGAGGGTCTGGGCGGCTGCCTCGCAAGGGCCACCTGCCGTCCAGGGTGCGATTTCCACTACTGGATGCTTCTGAAAGTCCAGGTGATTCCAGCTGTAAATCCAAGTGGCAGCCCCTGGTTCTGCAGGGTGGCGTTTTAGGGCACACTCCTTCATCTCCTGGCTGCTGGCAGGAAACTCAAGGGCAGTGAGGGAGGCAGGCACAGCCGCAGTATGTCCTCTGCGCCTGCACCACGCTCGTGTCAGCCGCGCATGAATCACGCCCCTGATAGGTCAGCGGTCGGCTGCAGCTTCAGGCCGGCTGCGTGGCACTGCACCCTGGGCACCATCTGGGCTCAGAAGTGCTTCCTGGCTTGTCAGGTCAAGTGAAGAGCCTGTGCCTTTAGCCTCCCCCCACCCCCCTTCCCCCAGCTTCTGTTCTCGCCTTCCTCCTTTCCTTTCACAGAAGAGGAATGTCTCTTGCCTACTGGAAGGGACACTTTAACCCCGACTCCCTCCCCTCGGCCTAGAGCGATCCCAGGCACAGCTCAGTTCTTCCCCAGGCTCCTGGGCCGAGCCCCTCCCTCAGGACAAACCTGCCTGCAGGTGAAGCGGAGGGCAGCTGAGATCTGGGGTTCGGCCAGCGTCTCCCCCTTGCTCACGTCTGCCCGTGAATTAGTCTTGCCACTAAAGAAAAAAATTACAGCCACCATTCAGATCATTAATTGAAAGGCCCTCATTATCTCATTAATGGTGTTTGATATCTAAGGCAGATAAACTTCGGGAAGCTCGTCTGTTCAGTCCCCGAAGAAATGTAATTACATCTTGGGCCCTTATTAAAACGTCTCCCTGTCAGCTGTCACACGTTCCGTTTTGCAGCCTTTCGTGGACACCCAAATGAATCTAGTCTGGAAATAAAATTAACCGACCCTCCGCGTAAAATGCATTTGGCCAAGGGTTTGAGGAAAGCATGCCTGGCTGTAAATGGGGGTACACAGCCCCTCGGGCTTCCAGGAGACTGATGGGCCCAGCCCTCCTCAGACACCCTGTTCCCTAGACACCCCCCCTCCTCACACCCCCCTCCTCGTGCGCCCCCCTCCCTAGATCTCGTCCTCGTGTGGTGGGTGTAATTCAGAATGAGACCCGAGGGTGTTGCCAGGTGGTGAGCCTGGGAGGGATGGAGTCACCCTAATAGGCTTACAGTCTTAACCCGGCTGGGAAGGCTGAGATGTCCTAGGTAAACCTGGGATAAAGAAGAGATCAAATGGGAACGGACAGCCGGGAGCGCCGTGTCCTCCATAAGAACCCGCACTTGGCTGGATTAGATTATGAGCTCCTGACCTTCTTTGTGGAAAGAACCCCTAAAGCCCCCTGGTATGTCCGCCCACCCCTGTGTCCTGTGCACATTTAACCGTGTCCTGTGCTTCCGAGCACCCCAAGCCTGCAGGACGCTGTGCTGGAGAGGGGCGCCCCACAAAGCAGAGCCCCGACCAGTGCCCCTTCAGTATGAGGTCACTGAGCGTGCGCTGAGTGTCAGCACCATCTAAGCCTGAATCGATGGGCCTGGAGCCGGCTGGGGAAGCGCGCTGGCGGCCGGTGGGTGTTGGCAGAGCCCGGGCCTGGGCAGTGGGAGAGGAAGCTGTGAGTGGCCTGAGGGTCTCGGATCCCCACTTCCAGGCGAAAATGAGGCTCAGCAAAATGAACAGCCGTAAAGCACGATGCTAGTGGGGTCCAGCAGGGTTGGCACTCCTCGCGTCCTGCAGCCTCCCACTGCCCAGCTGCCCGCTTCAGCCTGACGGAAGCCACAGCCCCGCCCCAGGGCCCCACGGTCCTGTCCCGAGTCCTTCCTGTGTCGACTCGGTTCAGCGGCAGGAGACTTTGGGGGTGGGGGGTGTGGTGCTGAGGCTGTAACACGCCACTTCATACCCGGAGCCATGGACAACAGCACAAAGACCCAGGGCCACTCAGGAGTCCTGAGGTGGAACCTGTGGCCCCCCCACTGCGTGTGTCCCTGTGGGACCACTTAGTCACCCCCCCCACACCAGGACTAGCGAGGAGCTCAGACAGGCCGTGAGTGGGCGCTCTGGGAGTTGGTGCTGGCGTCCAGCACACCTTGGGCCCTCGGCATTGGGGGCAGCTGTGGTCCAGACAAGGTGACAACAAATGGGCCCCCCCTCCCTCCAGAGCCCCCCAGACCTGGCTTTCCCATCAGAGCACCCCAGCCAGTCTGGTGTCACCGCGGATCAGCTCTTAGTGCCCCTGCAGGGGTCCAGCACGAAGTCAACAAACCCGGCCTCAGGGTCCTCACCAAGACCCCAGCCCTCGTGCTGACACAGGAAACACAATCAAGCAGGTAAAAGGGACGGATGGAAGTGCTTGAGGGGTTCTCTGGGCCGCCCTGCGGTCCACCTTCAACCCAGAAGGCCCTTGATCTGTACAGAACATTCATTTTTGTTAAATTAGTTTGAGGATTTTCAGGGCAAACATGATAGGACTTCTTAATTCAATGTTGGGGTGTTTGTTTTTTGAGATAAAACTCACAAGAAGTTGCATTGATCTTTTAATTCCTCATGCAAAGAAAAAAATATTTGCTCTTCTCTTATTTAGTGTGTCTGACTCTCAGCTGGGGGTGGGGATGGAGGTGGCAGGGTCCAGCCAGCAGGATGGTGGGGTGCTGCAGACATCGCTGCTGAGCCCATCGTCACCGTGTCACCCCTCCCAGCACACATGGGACGCTTGCTGCCCCTTATGAGGGAGCTGAGGACCCCCATCACATCCCATCTTTCCTTCTCCCCTGGAGCGGCCTTCCCCAGGCCTCCATCTGACTTCTGGGGGAGCTGGGGTGTCTCCACCCCAAGCCTCATGCTCTGTGCCCCACAGCAGGGACCTCTCCTGCCAAGCACCCCCAGCCCTCAGCAAGCTTCACAGCCCAGACCAGACTGGTTTCTCTCTGGCTCAGTGTCTCTTCCTGTAGCACGGGTACCAGCACCCCCTCTCAGGGTTGCCACTAATGCGGGGAGCACAGGTGCTCCGTGGAGTACCATCATCAACGTCACTGTCCCCTAATAGGATCGCTACTTTCCTGTCATTCAGAGGCTTGGGAACCCCAGAGATCTCACGCGTGAGCCCGCCATCCGAGTCCGCAGTCACAGAGGTGGAGCATGTCGGGGTCACGTCCCAGCCCCCTGCTTCTGTGTGCGCTGTGGTCCCGGCTGAGGATCCCGGGCCACCCCTGTGTGCTCACGCGTCAGACAGTGGCTCCCCTCAGCCGGCTGTGGTGTCAGCACGTTTTCCTGGGGAAGCTGCGGGCACCGTGTGTCTGCGGCCCCCGGACGGCCCTTCGGGGTGGCTGCCGGTCTTGTCCCCCTCGTCCGCGTCAGCAGGAACCTCCTTGGGCAGCCCTCCAGGAATCGGGACAGTCCTGTGCTTCCTGCTGCCCTCTGTGGCCAGGTCGTCAGTCCATGGCCATCCCAGCTGGTGGCCCAGCCTGGCTTTGGGACCTTAGGCCTGGGAGTTTCACACCTCGCTTTTGCCAGAAATTGACCTCGTGTGTGTGCACGCTTGAGTCACCATGGGCTCGTGCAGTGACCAGTTAGGCACCGGGACTCTGAGGCCTCCCAAGGCTGGAACCCCAGCTCCGCGCTCCCCATGGAGCTGCTGGGCCATGTCTGGGGCAGCCGTTGGCATGAGCCTTGGTGGCTACCGCGTGTGGCCACACCTCCCACACCCTTTCCGGGCGCACGTCTCCGGGCAGGAGTTTACTCAGGTGTGAGTCCTGAAGTGCCCCAGGCTGGGGGGCCCCATCCATGTCGCTCAGGGTGTGTGTGTAGCCCTGGGGGGCCCAGATCCTTCGTGCCCACCTTTCCCAGAGGTCTCAGGGTTCCTCACCTGTCCAGAGGCCGACTTCCCTTGAGAGAATCGCTGTGCTGGGACGCCATACCTGTCGCACCTTCGGGGACGTGCGTGTCTGTGCTCAGGCGGGGCTGGTGGGGGTGGG
>NW_017731514.1:2312357-2367784 GCF_001890085.2 Hipposideros armiger
TCCTCACGATGCTGAATTTTGTCTACAAATAATCCCATTGTAATGAACTTTACTCCTGCCAGAACGTGCACACCAGCCCGTGAATCTGTCACAAAGTCAGATAATGTGACATCTCATGTTGCATTATCTCTGTTAATTAGAACCTCTCTTAATACCAAACTGTGATGCTCTGCACTCCCTGCCACATCGTGTCTGTCGGTACCTGTTATCAGGTGACACCTTTGTCACTTTGGAGATGGGTAGCTAGGAGCCGCAGTGACGCCTCAGATGGAGCCCAGCAGTTTCTAATGCAGTTTCCCCTCGTTGGGACCAACGGCCATAACTTTGAGCAGACACTGAGCTGTATTTATTTAGAAATCAACTGAAAAAATCCAATCGCCAGGCTCTGAACGGTGCGTGCTGGACATCCCAGTTGGTTCAGTTTATTTTAAGATGGGCCCCCCGTTTGTGAGACGTGCGTGTGGACCATTTCAGAAGTGGCTGTTGACCGGGAAGTGGCCTGTGCATGATGGCCAGCTAGCCAGGCCTGGGGGCTATACTCCCGCCTGGTATCCCCACCTGCAGCTCCGGCAGGCAGCCTATGGGTGGTGGCGGCCCTGGGGCCGTGCTGGGGGCTGTCCCTTGCTGCTCTGGGCCCAAGCCCAGGACAGGCCACTTGCTCCGTGGTTCTCTGGGCTGAGGTGCCTCATCAGTCAGTGACAGGTCGACCCGCCTGAAAAATGTGTCCCTCACACTTGCCAGCCAACAGGCAGCCTTGGCCCTGAGCTGGAGGGGCCTGGCATTCAGACTCAGCTCTGGGGTTGGACCAGCTCTGTCACTTGTTAGCCTGTGGCCTTGATGAAATCACCTTGTCCTCATTATCCCCATCTCCAAAGCCAGAGGCTCAGTTCTCAGTCGTCATGCGAGCGGCCGGGTGTCCTCTGCAGGCGCCATGCTCTGTGTGCACACTTCCTCATCCTTGAAGCAGCTCTGCCAATGGGTGAGCTTGTCCCCACATCTGTGCTTCAAAGAGATTGGCCTGGCCAGGGTCACACAGCTGACCCTGACCCTGAGGCAGTCCAGCTCCATACTCGGGCTCCCCACCCCTGGCCCAACTCCCTGGACAAACGTCCCGGGAAGTCCCTCACCCGGGAAGTCGGATGCGGCACCATGGCTCTGCAAGATGAAATGGGCCAAATGAGATTTGTACCAAATGCCTGTTTCTAGGGGCTTGATTTTTCCTTTGTTGCGCATGTTAAGTTGTGAGGATTTCTTTGAAAAGTTGGATTTTTTTGGTGGTATTTTCCTAGGAAGGGAGGGGAGGGAGTGACTTTGCTGATATCTTAGTTTATTAAGACTAGAGTTTTCAATGGAACAGAATAGAGAGCCCAGAAATAAACCCACACCTATATGGTCAGTTAGCCTATGAGAAAGGAGGCAAGACTACACACTGGGGTAAAGACAGTCTATTCAATAAGTGGTGTTGGGAGAACTGGACAGACACAGGCAAAAAAATGAAACTGAGCCACCTTCTTACACCATATACAAGAATAAAGTCAAAATGGGTTAAAGACTTAAGTGTTAGACCCGAAACCATAAACTCCTAGAAGAAATATAGGCAGTAAGCTCTCTGACATCGCCCTTAGGAATATTTTTTCTGATCTATCTCCTTGGGCAAGGGAAACAGAAGAAAAAAAGAAACAGATGGGACTACATCAAACGGAAAAGGTTTTTGCACAGCAAAGGAAACAAAAAGACAACCTACCAATTGGGAGAAGACATTCACCAATGATAACACCTGATAAAGGGTTAATACCGAAATATATAAAGAAGTCATACAACTCAACACCAAGAAAACCCAAACAACCTGATTAAAACAATGGGCAGAGGACCTGAACAGACATTTCTCCCAAGAGGACATACAGATGGCCAACAGACATATGAAAAGATGCTCAACGTCACTAATTATCAGAGAAATGCACATTAAAACCACAATGAGATTCCACCTCACTCCTGTCAGGATGGCTGTTGTCAATAAGTCAGCAAACAAATGCTGGCGAGGATGTGGAGAAAAGGGAACCCTTGTGCACTGTTGGTGGGACTGCAGATTGGTGCAGCCATTATGGAAATCAGTATGGTGGCTCCTCTAAAATTAAAAATAGAACTACCTTATGACCCAGCAGTTCCACTCCTGGGTATTTATCCCACGAAATCCAAAACACTAATTTGAAAAGATATCTGCACCCCTGTGTTCACTGCAGCGTTATTCACAATAGCCTGTCGATAGACAACTGGGTAAAGAAGAGGAGGTACATATATACACGGGAATATTACTCAGCCACAGAAAAGAATGAAATCTTACCATTTGCAGGAACGTGGTTGGACTTAGAGGATATTATGCTAAGTGAAATAAGTCAGACAGAGGAAGTCAAATACCATATGATCTCACTTATATGTGGGATCTAAAGAACAAAATAAGCGAACAAAGAAAACAAACAAACTCATAGATACAGATAACATTTTGGTGGTTGCCAGACGGGAGGGGGTTTGGGGGACTGGGTGACAAAGGTGAAGGGATTAAGAAGTACAAATTGGTTATTACTGAATCGTCACAGGGATGTAAAGTACAGCATAGGGAATATAGGCAATGATATGGTAATAACTATGTGTAGTGCCAGGTGGGTACTAGACTTACCAGAGATCACTACATAAATTATATAAATGTCTAACCACTATGTTGTATACCTGAAACTAATATAAAATAATTTTGAATGTCAACTGTAATTGAAAAAAAATGTTAATGTAAAAAAAAAAGTCTACACTTTTAAGTGTCAGATCCCACTAGTTCTCAAATATCACTCAGCTGGGTGATACTCAGTGACTGTGGCTGAAATCCCAGCTCTGGTAAATGCTTACCTGGCACATAACATGTTCCGATTTCTGTGCACCAGTTTCATCAGCAGTGGTGCCAATTGAGCATAAGCAGCATAAGCCTCCTGTGTGCCAGGCCCTCTGCTGGGCACAGTAGGCTAGGCGTGTGGGGGGCTGTCCGCCCAAGTCTGCCCCCACTGTGGCCCACAGACCTCATGCTGGGGCTGGCTGCCCATGGAAGTCGCCAGCCTCCGGGTTCCCAGTGGGAAGAGTAGAGCCAGGGAGCCTACCTTCAGGCCCACCCCAGAAGTTTGTTAACTTTCCCACCTGCCCATCCGCCCACCCACTCACCTGCCCACCCATCCCTCCGCCTATCTGCCCATCCGCCGGCCCCCTCCCTGGCCCACTAGCCCGTCTGCCCGCCCACAACTCCGCACTCACTTGCACACGTGCGCTCCTGCTCGCCAGCCCTGTGAGGCTCCAGAGGCCCGTCAGGCCTCGTCTGTCGGAGCCCTTGCCCGGAAGGACCTGAGTCAGGCGGTCAAGGTCATGGTAGAACCTGACACAGGCCCTGAGGGTGATGCCCCTGGAGACGCTTTAAGGAACCCCGGACTCCCCAGAAGGAGGCCCTGCTCTGTCTCCGGATGGGCGCCTTGTAGGTGGATCAGGGCCCGGTGGCACCTCTGTCCCTGCCCAGCCCTGTCCCAGCTGGCCAGCTTGAGCCTGGCCATGTCCCCTGTGTCATCCAGGGAGAATCTCCTCTTTAGAAACCTGCTTGAATTTATGAAGACCTGAAAGACTTCTGCCCCTAGAAGTCATCTGTGTCAGGCTGTACATTCATGTTTTGGGTTTTCTGAATCTGCATGTTTTATTTTAGCCTGTGGCATTGACCCTTTCACATGCCTGAAAACAAAAGGAAAGTGCCCCAACAGCAGACAGTTTACAGGGTGTTACTGGACTCGGAGGGAACTCCGCCTGCGTGCGGCTGGTTAATTAGTGTTGAACGGCTTCGAGGAATAAGCTTGCTTTTTAAATCTCCCCGTCGCTGCGGCCGCCTTCCACCTTCGGTGGCAGGATGTGTCTGCAGTGCCCACCATGTGGCGAGCAAGGGTTGCAGTGTCAGAGCTGGTCCATGGGGTAGCACAGGCCCGTCCTGGCCACGCTGCCTTCAGAGTCCCCTCTGTACCCCGTGCACTGATGGGCGCTCGTGGACCTGCATCTGCAGCGCGGGTCCCGCCGAGTGGCTAAGGCCAAATGGCCCCCCAAGAGGAGCCTGTGCAGGTGCTGGTGGCAGACCAGAGTGGGGGCGGGGGTGCCTGTGGCATCCTGGGGACTGGGGCTCCACAGCTCACGGGGTTGCATGTGTCTGCCTCGTGCACTCGGTGTCCTGTGCCACACCCTTTTCCTGGTATAGCCCGATGCCCCTGGATGGGCAGTGTCATGGCACCGTGTGCTTGGAGAGACGGGAGCCCTAAAACCCCCAGGTTAGGGGTGTTAGACAGCATCCCTGCCTTTGGATCCGTAGAAACAGAGCCTGAGCCCCGTCGTGAGCTGGGTCTTCTGTTCTGTGTGCCCCTCGTAGCTGGCACAGCGCTGTGCCAGTGCTGCCCGAGGTCTCAGTGGGGTTGCACATTTTCGCTGAGCTGTAAGGGCACCTTTGTGTCCCCACACTCCTCTCCAGAGTGTGTGTTCATCCCAGTAGGTTCATGGCCAGCGGCTCTGCTCCGGTGGGGACAGGGCCCCCTTCTGACACCGGGGTGAGGTGGCTTCGACTCCATCTCCAGAACCCACTGCCCCACATTCCGGGCAGCATGGGTGCCTCAGGAAGCGATGTCAGCTGGGAGGGGCCCCCAGGAAGGTGAGCCACAGGTGCTGAAACCTCACGCCACCTCATGCCCTCCTCCCTGGGTCCCGTGGGTGGTGAACAGACCTGTCCTGCAGCCCCAGCACCTTGTCCCACTCAGCTGGCCCTGGGCACACACGCTTGGGCTCACACTCGAGCACTTGAGGTGTACAGGTGTCACTGTCACCTGGTCATCACGGGGCTGGGGTGCAGGCCTGTGCAGGTCCTGGCCCAGACACCACTCTAGTGGCTGAGATCCGGGGTCCTGGAGCCCGGTGCCACTGAGCCCCAGCGGTGCAGACAGTGACTGGAACCAGAACCGCCGTGGGAGGGTGGCAGATGCTGGGCAGCGCCAGCGTGCCAGCGTGGGGTTGGTGGATCTTCCCTGTGGGTCTCTGCTTCTCTTATGCCCATTTACAGCCATTTACAGCCAGGCTGGAGAGGCACCAAGTGAGGGGGCTCTGGACTGAGGGGCAGAGCTGGTGGTCAGCGCAGGGGGCCTGGCCCCAGAGCCCCACCTGCATCGCAGCTAAGGGGGGCTCCCTCTGCTGAGGGCTCTGTCACCTGTGATGCCCCAGATGACTGCCGGGGGCTACGCAAGGTGCGCCAGGGAGGTGGGGAGGGCAGCCGCTCTGTGGAAGGAGGGCCTCCTGAGGGGACTCCCTCAGCCCCAGGCTCAGCTGGCACTTTTCGCCTCCTGCTCTGGCCTGCTCCTCGCAGGGGTTGTGACAGTCAGAAACGCGTCCGTCCGCGTGTTTGCAGATGCCCTTTGCAGAGTTCACGCCCGAGCGAGAACGCCGAGCAAGAACTGTTGGTTTAGGGTCGCCCGTGGGAAAGGCAGCGTGATCTTTCCAGTCCGTCCGTAAAGCACGATGTTACGAAAGCATTGTCCTGTGAAGAGGCAGTGGGAGAACGTGCAGCTACGATTTAGGGAAAGGGCTCCAAGAGGTGTGTTAGACACTTAATAAAAATGTTATGTTTCTGGAAGCTTTGATTTTAAAGTGACCCTACATCAGTGGTTTTCACTCAGGTATCAAGTGTCCAGGAGGCATCTAGAAACATGTCGCCCCCCCCCTTTCCTCCCCCAGTTGTATAACCTTCAGGGCCTCAGCCCGGGCCCACGTCAGCCTGTTTGACATTCACCCGAGGGGTCACCTGTGAAGCAAAGGCTGACCGGAAGGAGAGAGAACTTTCTAGTGGAGGCGCTGGGAGCCCTAGCTCGGGAACCCAGCACTCCTGTCCTCAGCTGCCTGGACCCCACAAAGCCCTTCTCTCAGCCCGTGGGGTGCAGTTGTGAAAAGGAGGGATTCACGTTCCGTCTCTCCAGCTCAGATTCCCGGCGGCCAAGTTGAAGCCTTTTGTTACAGTTGCCAGAGAGAATTGACGAAGAGTCAAAGTGACATGAGGACAAATGCATAAGCTCCATTCGCAGAGGCAGGAGGGGCCCGGCCCAGCCAGGGATGCCGCCTTCAGCGTCTCCCCAGCAGCCAGGCATCCTGGTCTCCGGCCCGGGCCGCTGACACCTGTGCCTTTCTGTGGTCGCTCAGGGAACCAGTTCAGGTGACGCGTCGACATGGCTGCAGGAGTGCGAGGCCGTGGGGTAGAACAGGCAGCGAGGCCTTTCTTCCTGATGCCTGGTCCTCGGCCCAGACCCTGGGTGGGGAGGGGTCTTCCCGCCGACCTTGTTCCCCGACGCGTCCTCTACCCGCCTGAGAGACTTTGACGGGCTCCCCACCGCACCCGCCCAGCCGACGCTGCAGCCGCAGCTCCCTCCTTCTGGGACCTGGCAGCCCGGGAGCCCTCTGCTCGTGGGGAGGCCAGATTCAAAGGCAGAAAACGAAACCTGGTCTGAACTGGCGAGATCCCAGATGTCTCAGCAGACGAACGGACACTGTGCTGAGATGCCTGTCATCCTCGGGCAGGGGGACTCCTGGGGAGAGACCCCCTGAAGATGCGCTCACTGCGATGACAGACTGCAGAAAACCTGCCGGGAAGCGAGGCGACTGCACACGGGACCTTCACACCTCCGACAAGGAGCCATGGCACAACCGGAAAAGTTTGAGAACAAATACATGTGAGAAGGAGAAACCATGTGGCCTGAGAAAAGAACAGTTGGGCTAAAAACCCTGGAAAGTGTGTGAGCTGGCTCGGTGCTGGCGGGGCCTCTCCGGGGCCCGAGAACACACTCCCACTGGGAGCAGCTGCCGCCAGATGGGCAGGTCCCACATGAAGGGCCGTGTCCCCTTGGAAGGGCTGCCAGGAACCAGCGGAATGGGGACAGGGCCGGGTAAGGGCTGGAGGGCTCGCCTGTCGCTGGCCAGCCGATCGGTGTCCGGTCACACACAGGATGGGGTCCCGAGGCACGGAGGGGATGCCGCACTGGGGAGCATGGGAGGGCTGGTGGTATAGAGGTGTCCAGTGAGTGTCTGCTGTGCTCAGTGACACACCAGTGACCTGATGGGGACAGACTCACTAGATCTTACAATGTGAAACTCAGAAAGCCCGGGAGCCTGTGGAGGTGGCTTCGTGGCCTGGACCTCACTGCACCTGCTTGGTGGCATCGCATGCCGTCACTGCATGTTTCCCTCAAATGGTTTTCAAAAAGTTTAAGACTAGGAACTTAATTAGATTTTTAACAAAATGCCACAGGCTACTTAGCCCTGCAGTGGCTGCACTGTCAACGCTTCAGAAGGAAAGGATATGCCTGGCTAGTCAGCAGGACTTTCTGGAGATGGGCAGAGCTGGGGACAGACCTTGGGTCAGGCCGCTCTGCCACCCAGGTGGGACGCTTCCCGGTGGCCGGTTTGTTGGTGGCTCATTCGTTCAGCAGATAGCTGGGCAGGGGTGCCGACCAGCCCTGCCCGCCCCAGAGGCACAGAGTCAGGGAGCAAAGGCAGACCTGCCATGGGCATCTCAGGAGCTCCCAGCAGACCAGGGTTCAGGCAAGGAGGAAGGTTCCGGAAGGGGTGATGCTGGAGCTAAGGCAGCTAAGAAGGTCTGTGTGGCCGAGGGCACTTGGGCTTGTAGACATTCGTTCTTTCAAAGACTTGCTGAGCCTTCTGGGAAGGCTCCCTGACAGTATATCTTCTTGTTGTGGACCCCGGGCGCTCACAGTCTCCAGCTCAATGGACATCTCGGGCGCTCGGGCCCAGCGCCATCTGCAGCCACTTTCTGAATCTCCACTAAAGAACGGAGATGAACCAACCTCAGATGAACCCCTTCAGGAGTGGCACCCCATCTCCTGGGCTACACGCAGCAGACACCCCACATTTGTATTTGCACCGCCTGCCTCATGCTCAGAAGTCGTGAGGGCTGCGTCTGCGCAGCAGCAGAGAGCAGTGGCGCCCGCCCGCTGGGCTCAGAGCTGCACCCACAGCACCGCCCACCACGCCCAGTGGGCCCAGCCTGCCCCGACCCTGTGCTCCACTTAAACGCCATGTTGTCCTGAGAACTATGTGCCTGGGGCTGGCTGACTGAGGGCAGCTGAGCGGGGGCCCTTTAATGGAGCCTGTGCCTCCTGGCTCTGTCACTGGCTTCAGCATGGCAGCAGACTAGCCATTTGCAGTCTCTGCCCTCTGTCTCTTCTGCAGAATGGGTGTAAGACGTGTCTCTAAGTCTGGTAGGTCAAGTGAGAAGGTGGGGACTCCGAGCAGGTCCTCTGAAAACACTCGAGACCAGCGTCGGCAGAGTCCACATCTCAGCAGCACCACCCTCGTCTGGAACAGACAGAGCAGGACACGAACGGGACCAGAGCGACGCTGTGTGGCTGGGCCCCTCTGGGTGAGCTGCGCTCCTGTTGCTCTGCACGGCCCGGGCCACCCTGGCCTCGGACTGAGGGTGACGGAGCAGTCGGGGCCTGGCTTCCACCCAGCCCGCACCTCAGCTCTGGGAGTTCAGTTTTTCAGAATCTCGGAAGTCAGCAAACATCTCAGCGAGCTATTAGATATCAGCAAACCGACTGGAAGGTGCAGATGGAGACGCAAAGACCCAGCGCCGTGAGCTCAGTGCTGGGGAAGAACAGAACTGGGGGCCGACACCACCAGCCTCGAGACGTATAGACAGCGGTGTCATCAGGTCAGCGCGGTTTTGGGGGAGGAACAGACGAGTAGATCAGTGGAACAGAACAGACAGCCCGGGTACAGACCCACGTAAATACAGTGAACTGATCTAGGACAGCGGAGCAGAGGCCACATCATGGAGCAAAGACAGTCTTTCCAACAGATGGATGGTGCTGGGACAACGGGACGTCCACGTGCAAAGAAATGAACCCAGACGCAGAGCTCACACCCATCACAGAAACTAACTCAAAGCGGATCGCAGACCTACATGTAAAACCAAAACCTAAAACCCCTAGAAAATAACACAGGAGAAAACATAGATGACCTTGAATATGGGGACCTTTTAGACACAACACCAGAGACACGACCTATGAAAGAAATAACTAATAAGCTGGCTTTCACCAAAATTAAAACGTCTGCTCTGTGAAAGGCGATGATGTTAAGAGAATGAGAAGACAAGACGGGGAGAAAATCTTTGCAAAACACATCTGAGGAAGGACTGATGTCCATAACGTACAAAGAGCTCTTAAAACTCAACAAGAAAAACAGCCCAATTAAAAAATGGACAAAAGACCTGAACAGACATCTCTGCGAGGATATTCATATGACAAATAAGCACATGAAATGATGCTACACTTCTCACGTCATCGTATGTCATCCACTTCATATATCTCTTCAATGCAAATTAAAGAGATCGCACTCCGCACCTACTAGAATGCCCAAAACCCAAAGCACTGACCACCCCAGATGCCAGTGACAATGTGGGCAGCAGGAACTGTCACTCACTGCTGGTGGGGACGCAGATGGTGCAGCCACGTTAGAAGACAGTTGGTAGTTTTTACAAAACTAAATGTACTCTTAGCATATATGCTTTTTTTTTTCTTTTTTAAGATTTTGGGAAATTGGGGGAGGGAACAGCGTTGGGGAATCGGGGAAGGGGAACAGACAAGTTGCTGTCGTCTTGTTCTTCAGTCTAGTTGTGGAGGACAATGCTTCACTGGCCCATGTTGGTATTATCATTGCGCTCTTCCCAGCTGAGGCAGTTGCTCGCCAGCCATTGGACGGCCGCTCATGGCGGCTCACAGCGGCTGTTGACCAGCCCCACTGCAGCCTACGCCGTCGCCACAACAGTCGGCAGCCCAGCTCCAGGTTGAGCTGTTCACCATCTTAGCTGTAGAGGGCGCAGTGTCACTGGCCCTCATGTGGGATCCGAACCGGGGCCCTGCTCGGCCAGCCCAACATACATGCTTCTTGGTGTTCACCCAAGGGAGTTGAAACTTATGTCCACATAAAAACGGACACCCCCCCACCCGCCATGGTNCTTAGCTGTAGAGGGCGCAGTGTCACTGGCCCTCATGTGGGATCCGAACCGGGGCCCTGCTGCTCAGAGCTGGCGTTCCAAGCCAACTCCTAACCAACGCGCCACTCGGCCAGCCCAACATACATGCTTCTTGGTGTTCACCCAAGGGAGTTGAAACTTACGTCCACATAAAAACGGACACCCCCCCCCACCCGCCATGGTTACACAGCATGGAGGTGTCCTGGGGTCACAGGGCTGGCCTGCAGAGTCCCTACCATGGGTCAGTGCACTTCCCACCCCTCTGGGGGCCTGTGAGTGGCATGCGGTCAGGTGCAGGACGCATTTCATTCACACAGACTTCTCCCCACGAGCCCCGCCCTGAGCACCTGGAACCTCCGCGTGCCGTCACTCTGGCCCGCGGTTAAACGCCTCGTGACGATTCTGTGTGGCACTTGGCGCTCTCTGGTGCTCCTGTCATTCTGTACTCTCCCCACGTCTCGCCAGCGCAGCACAGGTCAGCGGCCCAGTCAGTGGCCGCAGAAGCCACCATTGCAGAGCTCAGCCTCTGCGCGTCTCCTCCCCCCTCCCAGGCAGCCGGAAAATCAATGTGAGAACAGAGTGAGCAGCTCGGGAAATGTGACGTTTTTCCAATGTGCGTTACAAGGAAAACCATTGTGCTGCAGAGTGTGAGTCAGCCCTGGGCATGAACATCGCCAGCACTGATGTGGCCTTTGGGAGGGAGGTCGTGGCGCGGGGCGTCCTGGTGGGAAAACCTGTGCCTCCGGGTGTCCGGCCGAGAGCCCTCCTCGTGGGGCTGGGTGCCTGTGGGACCGTTGTCCCTTGTGGCCTTACTCTAGAAGGCCCCGCCCCCACCTGCCCTCAGGTTGCTCAGGACCCAAACTCGCACATCAAAGCCACCGCGTGGACCCTTCCCAGCGGATACTGCGAACCGCAGCCACTTGCAGAATGAAAGAGCGCGTCTGACTGGCTGTCCCCACTCCCTGGCCCCATCCCAGGGCAAGGTCCCTGTACAGTGCGGGCATGACAGCGCACGGGGTTCCAGGCACAGGCTCGTCAGTCTCGTGGTGTGGGTGCAAATCCTGCTGCTCTGTTCGGCAGGCTGTGTGGCCCTGGGCAAGCGGCTTGACCTCTCTGAGCTGAGCTTTCCCCCATGTAGCATGGCAGAGAGCGTGATACCCACAGGTGGGGCGGGGTTGGCTTCCAGGGCTAGCGTGCTTGGTGCTTGCAGTCTGGAAGGAACACTCAGTGGCACTGCTGGCCTCCAGCCTGTCACTTGTTCCCCAGGGGTGGTGGGCAGCAGGCAGTTACATGTTAGGGTTCCTTCTGGCTCCCACCACTGCTTGGGGGATGGCTGAGCAGTAGGTGGGGCCCCAAGGGTCCCCATCAGGCTGGCCCAGGAAACCTCTCAGGCAGTCCCACCTTGAGGGACACCAGTGTCCCCTGCCCCAGGCGGGCCCCGTGACTGTCTGTGGGTGGCATTTTCCTGTTTGTTTTATTGTGGACTGGCGATTGTGGAGGGTGTCTTGTCACACCCAGATTCTGTTAGCTTCCATGGGCCCTGCTAAAATCCAGTAGCTCCTCAGCTATGAATGTTAAAGATGAACTATTTCCTTACGGTCTTTCTCTGGATGGAACATAAGCTCTTGGAGGCAGGACTTTGACCTGATGCTCAGGCCAGGTGGTGGGAAGAGGGACGTTCTCTGAGGTGTCGCTTCAGGTCTGAAGGGTGAAGTGAGGCCTGCACAGCCTGCTGACCGCCCTGGGCCGGGCAGAGGAGGACTGTAGTGTTGTTATGAAGTCCGGAGTGGCGGGGGCGGGGACCTGTCACGCGGCCAAGCCGCAGAGCCGCAGCTGGCCTGCTGGGTGCTGTCCCCACACAGGACGCGTTGGTGGCTTTTAGAGAGCAGGGGAAAGCGGGATGCTCTCTTTCCCAAGAGGCAGCTGGCGTTCCTGTGGGTGATGGGTTGCCGGGCGGAGGTGGGAAACCAGCAGTGGGGGAGGAGGGTGGCAGGGGCTGGGCTGGGCTCGCTGGCGAGGCCCGGCGCTGGTTTGGGCACAGTGGGAGGTGGCATGGACAGGACAGGATGGGCTGCACAAAGGAGAGGGATGGGGCAGGCGTGCGTGGCTGTGTGGGTGCTCCTGTGGTGTTTCCAGCTGCGCACAGGTGGGCAGTGGTCATGCACCAAGGTGGGGGGCAGGGCGAGAGCGGTGGGGGCAGCGTTTAGTGTGAGAGGCCTTCAGACGTCAGCGTGGAGGCCGGAGGTGTGGTGGCGGCCATGGGACAGGCAGGGCTTCAGGGAGAGCTTCTGTGGGGGGTGGGGACACAAGGCGGGCACAACCCTGGCTCCAGAGGACATCCCCTGGGGAGGGGCTGCAGTGGCCGAGAGGGCCTGGGCGCTCAGCGCTGAGAGGCTGGCAGAGGGAAGGGTCGCCGGGAAACTGGAAAAGTGGGGGGGGGATTGGAGGTGAGCTTCAGTTGGGGGTGGGGGGGTGGTGAGGGGGCTTCAGGAGCGGGGGAGGGTCAACAGGAGGACTGGCACTGGGGACCCATTGGATGTGGTGGCAGGAACAGATGTGGGGAGCAGGGCACCCCCACCCGCCGGCCAACACTGGCTGTCTGCCCCAGAGCCCAGGAGACCTGCGGGCTGCCCCATCCCTGTGCCCACCCACAGCTGTGGGCACTGCTGCGGGCTTGTGGGCAGCACCCTGGAACTGGGGGGCTGGTTCTAACTGCAGCCCCGTTAGACACAGGGAGCGAGGACTGCTCCTGGGTCACAGGTTCCAGCGTCCAGGCCGCCGGGACCACAGCCGCCGCCACCACTGCCCCCCTTTCCGCGCCTCTTCGCGGCACCCCTGCTGGTTTCTCCGAGGCGAGGAGCAGGAGCACCCCCAGGTCTCCACTCTGTCCCCACGGTGCCTCACTCAGGTCCTGCGGAAGGACCGTCTCTGCACCTTGTCGATAAACGAGTGGGACCAGCCTCCCTCCCATAAGTGGGCGTCCCCCCCGCCCAGCCCTTGTCCTGAGAAGGGACAGTCTGCAGTGTCCCATCTGTGACCCGCCGCCCTGCCCCACGTTCCACAAAGCAGGGAGGTCTTTACAGGACCGAGCCGACTAATTGCCACCAGGATTAAAGCGTTCTCTGTGCTGGTGACCGCCCCTCACCCGTGGCCACAGAGACAGACAGAAGGGCCATCAGGACGGGGCGCCCACACCACGCTCCTGTTTTCAGTACCCAGAGGTGTCTGTCTCCTTCGCACTCCTCTTTTGGAAAGAAATATGGAATTAGTTACAAGGACAGTGTTCCTCCCCGAGCCATCAGCTCCTTAGAAGATCGCTCCATTGTGGTGTCACCTTCCGTTTTCCGCGTTCCCGAGGGCTGGCCAGCCCAGCAGCCGGCCGTCTGTCCCAGCCGGCTGTCACCGTCCTTCTATTTTTAGCCCTGGTTTGGTGCAGAACCTGACGAGATTTTCAAACTAATAACTGGATTGTCAAAGAAGTCAGCTGTCAGGATGGTCAGAGAGAGGAGGCGGGGGAGGCGGAGAATGGCCCTAGGACGCCCAGCCCAGCGCTGGCCACCGGGGGCCACCAGCCCCTCACCCTCCTGGAGGGCGTTAGGGCCACAGGGCCATGGTCCTTAGGACGTCACGGCATAGCCGCCACACTTGAAGAGCAGGAGGTCTCAGCTCCTGTGCGCAGGGTCATGTTGCACAGGTGGGGACGCGGGCGTGGACCTGGCGGTCAGACCCCCGAGTGAGCGACGCCGGGAGGGAGCGGTGGGCGGCCTGCCCTGCCCTGTGTGTGTGGTTCCCTTCACGCCTGCCGTGTGCTGGGCTGTGTTGTGGCTCGTTTGATCTACTGGCTCAAAGGGCATCGAGTATGAGAGAAAGGTTAGAAGTAAGATAAATAGGATGAACTTTTCATAGGCAATTTCCTTACTGGGGCCTGCGGGCCCCTCCCGCACGGCTGTGGCTAGCGCCCAGACACCGCGGAGAGGCACAGAGAAGTGTCCGTCAGGCGCGTCCCCAGCTGTGGGTCCTCTCCCGGGTCCCCCTCTCCTTCCGTTTGTGTGGACAGGGCCGTGGCTTCCCAGTGTCCCTGCCCCAGGAGCCTCCCACTGGCTCATCCTCTGGTCAGCTCAGTGGGGAAGGCCGCCTGCAGGGGCCGAGCTGGGACCAGGGCTGAGCACTGCAACCCCGGGGCCCCCAGACTCTGGGGGTGGGTCCCCAGCCCAGCTGTGTTTGCTGGCTTCTGTCGTGGCCGCCACTGGAACCCGAGCGCGATCGGCTGTGTGACCCAGACTCTCCCCAGCCTGTCGATGTGCATGCAACACAGATGCCTCGGGGAGCCCAGGGTGAAGGTTTGTCCGGGGACAAGGCCTTGCTTGTGGAAAGACAGGCCACCCTCATCTGTGTCTGGATCCGAACGGGGCCTCCTTGTCGGAAAGACGGAAAGGGGAGAGGCGGGGAGGGGGCGGCGGCTGCAGCCCGTGGGTGGGGAGGCCCCAGCTGGCTTCTCCCCACCAGACGTCACAGCTGGCCCTGCCTCCTGGGCAGCAGTTCGTGGCTGTGGGACGGAGGTGGGGTTGGGAAGCTGAGAGTGGCATCCAGGCAGCACTGCTGGGAGGTGCCAGCCCCAGTCCCCCTCCTGCCAGCACAAGGCCTCAGCTAAGCCTGCTGGGACCGCCTGGGAGGACCCCCACACGGCTCCAGTCCCCTGCCTTTCCCCCAAGCAGACCCCACACACCGCACACACGTATCGTGCTGCAGACACACATGTCGCACACCCAGGCTGAAGCGGGCCAGCCCCATGGCGCCGTTTGCATAGCTTCTCTCCCTTCTGTCGGCCCAGATGCGGTCCCTCCACTCACACACTCAGTGCTTGAAATCCACTGTGCAGGAGAGAAAGGGCTGCGAGCGCCCGGTGAGCAGGAGGCATGCCGCCTGAATGCACACGCAGGCCCTGGGGCAGATTGCGTGGGCAGGTGGGAGGCGGAGCGTGAGCACGTGGCAGGGTCTTGATTTCCAGTTGACTCTGTCCCCAGTCAGAGCCTCCTGAAGGCTGCACCTGCTTGTCACTTACTGGGACCTAATTCCCGGCCACTAGGTCCTGGGGAGGGGGTCCTTGGCTGGCAGCACGTCCCTCGAACCTCGGACAGAGCCCCTGCTCTGCTGTCCTTTCAGGAGTCACGCAGCCGGGCTGCACAGGCGCGCCGTGGAGAAGGGGACACTCGTTCAGGTGTTGCCTGGGCTGCAGCCCATGAGCTGAAGCCCATGAGCTGATGTCCTTGGCAGCCCTGAGCCACTGTTTTTAAGAATCAAAATGTAGGAATTTTTGGTGGAGTTTTACTTTAGACGTCTGAAATCTGAGTTCTTTAATCATTTACATCTTGACGGTCTCCCTTTCTAATTCTTCCATGACCCCACTGGCCAAGCCACTGGGACTGGGAACGTGAAGGGAAGGCGGGTCCACAGGAAAACAGGGCTGTGGCCCTGAGCGGAGCTACGAGACTCCAGGCGGCAAAACCCCAGCTGCCCACGCTCCTCCCAAGGACCCCAAGGCTGTGGGGCCGACACAGACGGCCCCAGGGGCAGCTGGCTCCTCTGCATTCGAGAACGGACCGCGGGGCCTCCGCTGCTCTCTGAGCCATTTCTAAGTCAGTGCCCGTTCATGTGGTCTTTCTCTGAACCTTTAAAAGTCACGCTTAGGAAACAAACAAAAGGCCCCAGGTTTCAATATTGGTGATGGGCTGGGGCGTGTAAAGGTGGTAGCGTTGGTAAGTTTTACTAACCTCTCACTGAGTCTTAAAAGATGGATTGAAATTACCCAGAGCAAAGAAGGAGGGGTGGGCACAGGAGCCTGTGAGGCCCCGTCCTGCCCCGTGCACAGACGCGCACTGCTGGACACGGAGGCTGTGACCGAAGGATGTGGCCGGCCGCACAGCATCAGGACCACAGTCATAGGTCACTCACAGCCACGTCCTCTCCGGGAGGATGGCCTCATGCTCTTGAGTGGTGACACTCCAAGGTCCTTGTCTGTGGCCGCCATTGCCAGCCAGGGATCAGGACTGGGCCGGCTCCCGTGTGCCCCCTCCCAGGGTGAAGTCTGCCCTGGGGACCTCAGATGGGGCGCAGCCAGGCGGGAGGTGAGTGCAGAAACGAGGGAGCCATGGCCGGGGAGCAGCAGCCGGTACACCCAGCTTCCACGCCCACCATGCTGTCACCCCGTCACCCCCAGGCCTGGGGCGCCCTGGAGCCCGGCCTGGAGCACCTGCACCGTTAGCATCGCCTCCCCTTCCCCCCTCAGCCCCCAACGCCTCGTGCCGTCAGCCCTGCCAGCAGGCGCCTCAAACCCTTCTCAGTATAATTTAACCTCGGCCTCTTTTTTATCTTCCATTTTACACATGTACTTACCAATAACGGGTATTTTAGGTTGAATATGGATTCAAATCCCAGCAGATCCTGCAGAGGCAGGAATACGAATGACCTGTCTGTCCACCACCTTCAGGGGCCGTGGGTGTGGGCGGGACCAGGACCCTCGACCTGTGGAGTGCTTCTCCTCTGGACTCGCTTGGGGGGCAGGGGGCGGATGAGCTGCCTACGGTGCGGAGGGTGGAGGCCGGAGTCAGGTGGGGGGCGGCAGAGCAGGCCCAGACCAGCCCTTCTCCACAGGTTCCGGCCACGCCTGGCACGGCGGTGGTGGCTGCGAGCCCTGTGTGCCAGGCATCGTGTCAAGCCCATGGTACCAGCCCCTCGGTCCTCCCGCAGCCCTCTAGGGAGATGCCCGTGTCGCCTCCGAGGAGGGGTCTGCAGTGCACCCAGGGCCCCACAGGGGGCAATAGGATGACGTGGTGACGGCGGTGACACACCAGGGCCCCTCTGGAGCGCTTCTGAACGGCTCTAAGTCACCGACCCTCCCAACCTGGAGGCTGCTCCTGTCACTGTCCCCGCCTCGCAGACAGGGGCCCGACCTCCAGGGTTCCCGGCGACTAGCCGCCTGCACTCTGACCTCAGCCAGCGCCCCGGGGTCGGGCACGCCTGCCATGCAGGTGCTGAGCCAGCCAGGGCCTCGGCCTCCTCACCTGAAAGACTGAGGAGCTGGCAGCCGTGCCCCAGGCCGTCCCCCGGGAGCCCCCAGACCCTGAGTGTCCCTGTGGCCTCCCCAGGTGGTGGGCAGCAGAACCTTCCTGCCCAGCCGGCCGGAGCACTTAGGCTTCCTAGCCAAGCTGCACAAATTGAGCATCGGAGGACGGCGGGAAAGTGAATTAAGCCAATTAGGCCTGCTACCTGCCTTGCGTCCGCGTCCTGACTGCTGCTGCTTTCTCAGGTCAGGGGAGAAAATGAGAGCCGGCAAATGGGCCCTTTAGCCCCGTCATGACTAATTTATTTGCCTCTGCGCGTTGGCAATTTGCAAACTCCCCTGACGGGAGCAGTTTTGAAGCCGACCTCTGTGTCTGGGCCTTGATGGGGAGCGGGCCTTGCCGTTCACGGCCTCCCACTGCCCAGGGGGCCCGCGAAGGGGCCCTGGTCCTGCTGCCCCAGGCGGCCCCCAGGTCAGGCCGTGTGGAGGCAGGAATCTCTGTGTTACTCAGAGCCGTGCTGTCCAGTGGTGTAAGCCTGCCGCGTGGGAAATGCGCAATCTTCTGCTGGCCTCGTCGTGATGGGAAAAGAAGAAAAAGGTGAAATTAATATTTTACTTAATCTAGTATGTCCAAAATACTGTCTTTCAACCGTGAGCAATATGAAAATTAAGAAACATTTTACAACCTTGTTCAGACTGAGTACTCGAGTGTCCTCTACACGGACACACGTGTGCACGGAGCCCCCGAGTGGACAGCAGACAGGAAGGCCCACGCGCAGGAGGAAATACTGCCTCAGCTTCGTGTGTGTCTGTCACCTGATCCCACCTCCCCACACATCGCCCCGCAGGCGAGCCCTGTTCCTGCCACGGGGGGCCCGGCTCCGCCCGTCCTCGGGACGTGGTCACCAAGTGAAAGAGCGAGCGAGCGAAGACCAGGAAACAGGATCTGCCCCCTGGGCTGGCTCCTCTCCGCGTCTGTCCCGCGGGGCTGACTCGGCATTCTGGCGCATGAGCCTGGCGACACCACAGCGTGTCGTCCAGGTCGCTTCAATCCTCAGCAGACAGACCTGCTTCCTGTTTGAGGGGGCGCGGGGGGCAGTGCTGAAGCTTCAGTGAGAGAGAGGCGTGGCGTGTTCCGAGAGCCGGGCTCAGGGCCCCTGGGCCAGGCGGGCCGCCTCCATCCCTCTGAGCGGCCGGGGTCAGTCGTGAGGTGCAGGAAAGGCCACCGGGTGGTGGCCCTGTGACAGGAACTCATGCCCTGACGGCGCTCCTGCGGGGACAGGATGGTGGGTGGCCTTTCTGTGTTCTGCACCGAGCAGCTCGTGGTCCCATCAGTTCTTTGGGAGTATTTTAAGGTAAATACAGTTCGTTTTATATCCGACTTAGGATTTGAAGATCCAGTCCAGAGACGTTAAAAAGTAGTGTCCCCTCGGGCTTCGTGGCAGCCTCTCAGAACGACCCGGGCTGGAGTCCTAGCCACAGCCCGTGCGTGGGTCGACGCGGTGTTGCAGTCATCGCTCGGACATTTGCCCCGCACGTGCCGCGTGCCAGGCCCCTCGGCAGGAGAATAAAATAAGATGTTGCTCTGCCTCTGGGCGTGCTGTCAGTGAGAACACAATGTCTTGTTAAACTTGTTTGCTCAACTGTCATTTCCCACGGATGACAATTTATTCAGCTAAAATGCTGCTGCTACGATTATTTTTGCCACCACTAACAGTGATTGCAGTAATGACAACTGTGGCAGGTGACACTTACCTTGTGCTTTTTCTGTTCTGGCACTTTATATATATGAGCTACCCAGTGAGGGAGGGACGTCACCGTCCCCATCTACAGGTGAGGAAACAGGTGCAGGGAGTTCTGAGGCTTGCGTAGCTAATCGTTGTTCACGGATGTCCCTGCGAAGGTTGTGGGGTCACGATGACAGGAGGGCCAGGGCTCAGACCAGCACCTCTGACGCCTGAGCTGGGGTCTCTGCCCCACCTTACCACTGCCCGTGCTCACCTGGTCTCTGTAAGGTGCCGACAGAACTCTGGGGCCCAGGCAGGAGACCCCTGCCCACTTTCCTGGAGCCCAAGGACCAAGGATGCCAGCGTGTCACTATTTCGTCCTTTGTGGAGTGGCGTGCACTCATAGAGATCATCTGCCTTTGCCGATGGCAGTGCAGTTTGCCCGACTCTCTGGAAAAATGAAGCCCTTTGGCAAGAAGTACCCAAAACCATCATGTTATTTGCTCTTTGACATTAGATGGCTCACGTTTTGGAACCTACCCAGAGACAGAAATGAGCAGCAGGAAGGTGTCTACCTACAGGATGCCCAGCAGCCCTGTTTGTGGCCGGAAACCGCTGGGGACAGCCAGGCTGCTGACCTTTGCTCTGCGTCCCCCGTCGCCTGCACCGAGGCCGGGCGAGCCCGAGCTCCACTGGTGCCGGGTGGTGCTGGCGAGGCCTCCACCAGGAGCCACCTGGTAAAAAGGAAGCCCAGCTGCGACCCACACGCTCATGATGTGTACTGACGTCCACAGTGCCCAGGGTGCAGTCACAGCTGCCCAGGTCCCACCCCAAGGTTCTGGGCTGGCTGCTCTGCGGCGTGGCCGGGGTGCCCGCTGAATCCCAGAGCTCCCTGGGTGAGCCTGGCGTGTGGTCAGGGCTGAGAACCGCAGACCTCCAGGCCGTGTAGGCAGGGACAGTGCCATCGCCCACGTCCTTCGCTGTCCACTGCGGACAGTCCGTGTCGCGTGGGGGAAATGCATGCAGTGTAGGCCAACTGCGGGAGGGAGGCTGCGGGGGCCGAGGTGCGCGCCTGCTGTGGCTTCGTGTCGGTGTGCTGGCGTCTCGTGGACAAGGGGAGGACGAGAATGACAATACCTGACTCATCTTTGATTTCTTAACGACGTCAGTGTTATAAGCGAGCCTTCCTTTAATTGTCACATCCGCTAATGTGGCCGCAGCATTGTGTATGGAAAAGTTAAGACCGAAAACTGAACTGCCCTCTACAGTTTGCTGGACTGGCTGTCGGTGGGCCCCCGTCCCAGCCCCTCCCTCCCGGGAGAGCGGGTCCCCTGTGATGTGACCCAGTGACAGCCTCATGAGCGATGGTCCTTTACCAGAATGATGTGGATAATGCAAAACAGCTCAGGGCTGAGAAATGTGCCGTGATTCCCAGATCGGCAACATTGCTGCCCAGTGCGTAAATAAGACAGGCCTTTTTCCAAAAGAAATCTGTATTTAAGGATGTGTTTGGCTGTGTTCTTTGCCTCCCGTAAAGGTCACCCAGATAGATTTTTCCTTCTTTAGCATTGCAGGCCGCGAAGCACTGGGCATTTCTATTCTCCCTCCATCCGGTGAACCTGGGGGACTAAATTAGATTCTGAAATTGAGTGTGCAGCCGAGTCGGTGAGTTCCCGTAATGGGAGGGTATTGCTTCTCACCTTGCAAGTAGCGAGGTCATGATAATATGAAGCGAAGTGGATTAAAAATAAAACCAAAGGTATTTATTTACGACCTGCTCCGAATTGGATTGGCACCCGTGTAAGTTGCATCTAATGGTGAAAGACAGCAGATTGATGTTGATATGTCCCTGGGGACACTCTGCCAGTTAAATTTGCTCTGTGAATTCAATTTAAAGGCCCCCAGAAAGTATGTAAAATGCAAAAGGAAATGGGCTTGAGGAAAGGGGAAGCAGCAATGGTGAGACACCGCCGGCGAGCCCGGCGTGCGGCGTGTGATTCGGGAGCGGGGCCAGGGCTCCAGGCCGGACGCAGGCCGCTTCGCTGCTCCAGGTGTGCACACCCCAGGCAGGAGCTGGGAGCCCCCCACAGAGGAGGAAGCCGAGGCCCCGAGCGGGCCCACTGTGGGCCAGGCCCGGCATCTGTGTCCTGTGTGCCCACAGCAGCTGGACTGTGCGGATGGCTCAGCAGTCCCCGTCTGCAGATAAAGGGAGCTGGGGCTCAGAGAGGGGGGCCCGGGCCAGGATGTGAGCACGGAGCGCCGTTTCCCCCACCGTGGCCCCCTGTGCTGGGCTTGCAGGAACAAGAAGCTCGGTGGACAGAGGCCGGAGCTGCTGCAGGCGGGACTGGGTCCCTGAGCCGCGGGGCTGCGCCTTTTCCAGCCAGTGTGTGGGGCAGCCTGAATCTGATGCCCTCTGTCACGTGTCCCCTGCTGGGAGCTGGGAAGCAGCACCAACAACCTCAGAACCCCAGCCATGCTCCCACCTTCCCAGATTTAGCTGTTTCCAGAAGAGGCTGAAGACCTAGTCAGGCCCAGAGCCGTAGGCCCCGCTCCCTCTCCGCCTCCGAGAACCCTGCCCAGGAAGCTGCCCTGGCCACACAGCACTCTGCGCCTCACCCCCCCCACTCCTGCCAAGCCCCCCTCGGTGCCTGTGCTCCCTTGAAACCTACCCCATCGTTGGGGCCACCGGCCACTTTGGACACGGGACGCAGTCTGTCAGGAGGGCTGGTCTGCGGGCGTGACGGTCAGTGTGTGGGGCTGAGTGGGCCCCTGCCTTTCGTTCCATCGCCCGCCTCAGTGGCAGTTTAGTGGGTCACCGTCCCTTGTTCTGGCTTCTAAACCGGGAGCTCCCGAGACAGCAGTGTCCTGTGGCCTCAGCGCCAGCCCTCCGAGCTGGGACACGGGCCACTGCAGGGCGGCGGGGCTGGGGCGGCCGAGGGGCTCCCGTGCGGTCTCCCCTGGAGACACCGAGAACCGAGTGAGTGACAGTAACGAGGGCAGCCCGTGCCCACCTGCCCCGCGTGTGCCTGTCTGGCCTGTGCTTCTGTGCGCCTGCCCAGTGTCCCTGCTGCAGTGTCATCAGATGCACAGACATCTGTGCCTGGAGACGCCCTGCGGTGGCACCTTCCGGGCCTGTAGAGCCTCCGGTGAGTGGGTGGGCCTGAGGCTCCTGGGCGGCCAGGACCCTGCGGTGCTGGGGAGTCGGTTGAATGCAGTCACAGCCGTGAAGGGCTGGGGCGGCACAGCCCCCAGCCCCGCAGCAGTACGTCTCCTAAGCCTGGGCCTCCTCCTGGCTGCGGCCGGGGGCCTGTCGGGCGGAGTGGGGAGGAGGCGCCCGGCTGGGCTGCTGTGAGGGGGGGGCCGGGAAAGCAAGCCGCCCCGCCCAGCCCGTCCCCCCAGCTGGCCTGCGCCTGCGGCCCCGCAGCCCGCCGCTGTCACCTCCTCTGACCTGGCCTGTCTCTCTCCTCCAGGAGCTGCTGCTCTTCCTGCAGAACCTGCCCACGGCCCACTGGGGGGACGGGGACATCAGCCTGCTGCTGGCCGAGGCCTACCGCCTGAAATTTGCCTTTGCCGACGCCCCCAATCACTACAAGAAGTGAGTGTGGGGCCCTCGCAGGCAGCAGGCCACCGCCCCGGGGCAGGCCTGCGGCCAAGGAGAGTCTTGCTGGACAGCCCGTCCTCCAGGAAGCGTGCAGGACAGTGCCAGGCGCGGCACAGGGCCTGGCGAAGGTGGGGCTGCATCTGTTTTCTGAGATACCAAAGAAAGCCATGGAGTCCCGGCTGCTTGGGGGCCAGCGAGGGACAGGTCCTCCCCCGTCCTGGAGTGTCCTTGCCAAATGACCACCTCCTGCAGCGCCCAGCCGGCGGCCGCCTGGGAGGCAGACCCTCCTGGAGAGGCCTGCTGGTGGGGCCGGGGCACGGAGGTGGTAGCCATCTGTACCTACTTTGAAATGCAAAAGTTCTATTCTGTTGAGTGAAAGAGAATAAAATAAAGACAAAGTAGCCAGGAGACGCACTAGCCCAGGGATCTGCTCCCACAGGCTTCGCACAGCAGCGGCACTTCCGTAACCATTTGGCACTTTAACTTCGCTTTGCACTTTCTTGCGTTAAGCGGGGCTGGAAGCGACCGGCTCCTCCGTGCGCTGGGCCGGGCGGCTGGGGCGCTGGGAGCAGCGAGGCCTCCAGCCGCCCCCTTTCCCCCTCGAGCCTCGTAAAGGAGAAACCAGGCCTGCTGGCCCGCCTCAGGTAACCCACGGGCAGGAGGTGAGAAGGAGCCCAGGCTCAGGCCGCAGGGCTGCCGCTCAGACGGATGGACAGACGGGGTTCAGCCTCTGCAGTGGCAGCCGTGGGCCAGCTGTGCTCCCCCCAGTGTCAGGGCTGGGACACTGAGCTGCTGAGGCTCACATGGCCCTGCCCCCCTTCCAGGTCCACAGTGTGTTGGGAGACTCGATGGCTTCCTGCTGTTTTTTGGGGCACTGGGGCAGCGAGCCCAAGTGCAGAAGGCCCCAGACGGGCCCTGTCTGGGGCTCTGCTGGGACCAGCCTTCACACACGCTCCCACCAGCGCAGAGAAGCACCTGTCACGGGCGTGTGGCCCGTGCTGACATGACCACCAGTGGGGCCCAGGACAGCCTTCGTCCTCAGTATCCCCTTCTGCTCGCAGACTCCCTGTTTACCACGCGTCTTCCCCTCCACGTGCTGGTCCTGGAGGAGCCTCGCCACCGGCCTGTCTGCACAGCTCAGGCGCGAGGACGCTGCTGGGATGTCGCAAAGCAGAGGATAGGGACACACGTGTGATGTGTGTGCCATTTTTATTCAAAAGATCCTGAGGTCATTACACATGGCATGGAAATCAGCACAAAATACTGTGCAAATGTCACATGCTCCCAAGTCAGCAGAGGGACCTGCTTGCCTCAGACCAGATGGAGGGCGCACCTCTACCCTGGGGCCAGGGTTCCCGGAAGGGCCGCCGAGGCAGGAGCCCCCATGCTCAGCCGAGATCCACCGTGATCTGCCCGTTGCCACAGTCCCGATCCCTGCGTGGCCAGAATGTTGGGGACACGCAGGCCCTGCCCCGTGAGGCGGTTTGTTTTCAGAGGAAGGAAGGATCTACGGAGTTAAGTGAGATTCTGCGTATATTTTCCTGTGGATGTAAACCTGACACTGACTGCGCGGTGTCACGAGTGTCCTCGGAGTGTGAGCAGATGGGTGTGGAATGATTGCAGGGCGTTCTGTCTGGGGCGCCGTGTGCCCAACGGGGAATAAAGATGCAGTGGACCCCGCCCCAGCCCGCCTCGGCCCTTGATTCAAGGACTCTCCTAACGGGACGAGGTGCCCTGTCCCAGGTGGCCTCCGTCCTGGCTCCCTGGTCTGAGGCCAGGTGACAGCCCAGAGCTGGGGACACTGGCCCTGCCCTGCAGCAGCTGCTGGGCAGTCAGAGTCCTGGGCCTTCCCGTACAGGCCAGTAGCGCCTGGTGCTGGCCCAGCACCCACGGTCTTGCCCAAGCCCCGGAGGACCTGGAGGGGAGATGGAGGTGCGAGGTCGGGGAGGACGCAGGCCCGGGCTGAGCCTCACCCAGACTCGGCACAGACCCAGGCGGGCCCTCGCTCGGCCCTCTGCCAGGCCCGGGACGGGAAGGGCCTCCCCCTCTGGCCACACGCTGTCAAGAGCCTGCTTGGGGCAGGCACCGGGGCCCCTCCTCTGTGCTCCTAGGACCCAGGACGTGCCCAGCCCCGCCTCCCCCAGCCCTGGGCATCCGGCCCCCCACCTCAGCCCTCCCCAGTCACCCCGTCCTCCTGGTGTCATTGACACAAGTCCCTAACAACCCCTGGTTCTCACGGCTGCTTTCGCAGTGCCCCACGGCCCCCAGGGCACCCCATGTCTGCACTTCCCTTCACATTGGGGACCCCCCAGGGCAGCCCTTTGCTCTCACCTACTAGAGCGGCCAAACCCCAGAGCCCCAACCATCCCAGATGCTGAGAGGACGTGGGCAGCAGGAACTGTCACTGCTGGTGGGGACGCAGATGGTGCAGCCACGTTGGCAGACAGTTTGGTGGTTTTTATGAAACTAAACACACTTTCCGCACACTCCAGCAGTTGCGCTCCTTGGTATTCACCCAAGGGAGCTGAAAACTCATATTCACACAAACACCTACAGACGAGTGTTTTTTCATAATTGCTGAAACTTGAAGGCAACTAATGTGCCCTTCAGTAGATGGATAAATAAACGGGTCCAGCCAGACGATGGGATATAACTCAGCGCTGAAAAGAGATGAGCTAACAGCCATGAAAAGTCAGGGAGGGACCTTAAGTGCACGTCACTAAGTGAAAGAAGCCATCTGACTGGCCGCACACTGTGTGGTTCCAGCTCTAGACATTCTGGAAAAGGGAGAGCTGTGGGGACGGTACAAGGATCAGGGGCTGTCAAGGTTGGGGAGGGATGAACAGGGGAGCACAGAGGCTCCTTAGGGTGGCGAAAATACTCAGTGTGACACTGTCACGGTGGATACGTGTCATTATACGTTTGTCTAAACCCATAGAGTGTCCGACACCAAGTGAGCCCTGATGTGAAGTGTGGGCTTTGGGTGACAATGACGTGCCGTGTAGGCTCATCAGCTGTAACAAATGTCCCACCTGCATGGGGCGGTGGGGGGATGGGATGGGAAACCTCTGTACCTTCCGCTCCATTTTGCTCTGACTCTAAAACTTCTCTACAAAACATAGTCTATTAATTTTTTTAAATTGTAAGTGCATCCTATGAGCAGCTTTGTACCTATGAATTTGAAAACCTGGATAAAATGGACAATTTTCTAGAAAAAAATACAAATGACCAAATTTGACTCAAGAAGGGACTAAAAACTGAGTAGATTGAGCACCACTAACTCCGTGGACCAGGTGGCACAGACGTCGCTTTCTGAAGGCAGCGTGCACGTTTTACCAAACCCCAGGGGCAGAACTTAGAGGCAAATCACGCACACGGTGGGGGCTGCTGGCACAGCCGGGGGTGGCACACTGAGCAGTGTTCCTGGGGGCTGCTGGCATGGGGTCTGGACCTGGGGGCAGCCACTGGCTGCATTGGGACAGTGACCTTGGCCCGTGGCTGGCGTGAGCTGAGGCCAAATGCAGCCACAGGGGGGCTTATTCACTGCTTTTTCAGTCTTCTTGACTTTTTCCATCAAGTCTACAGGCTGAATCCACAGGCCCTGGGCCCTCTGCGCTTTGGGGCTAATAACACAGCTTTTAGCTGGAACTCCTTAGTGCCGGCTGCCCCGGCCCCGTTCCCCCATTCCTGGTCTTCAGTGGCTTCAGGTCTCTCGGAAGAAAACGAGGATTTCATATTGTTCTGCTTAATTCAAAAGCTGGGACCGGCCTTTTGTGCAGCGACCTTTATCGCTCAGTTAGATTGTGTTTAAAGACAATCTAACAGGGTGGGGGTGGGGGATTACAATCAAGATAATGTGACATCTTCTTGGATGGAGGTAGAGAAACAACTCAGCAGAACTCACCAACCCAGAGGCCAGGAGGGGTTCAGCTTGCTCAGGAAAAGGGGACACTGGGCTCTGCTAGGGCAACGGAAGCGAAGCTGAAATGAAGGGAGTGGCGGGGGTTCCCACAGGAGCCAGGTTCAGCCTGAGCTGGAGACACGCTGACACGCCTGGGGACCAGCGTGGAAACGTGAAGTGGAGACGCACCCAGACTGCACGTCAGCCAGGGGGCATCAGGTCAGGACCAGTGACCCAGCGGGCAGAAAAGCAGACGGCCTCGCCGGGGCCAGGGGACAGGATGCCCTCTCAGTGCCACCGCGGTGTCCCCGTGGGGCTAATTTGAGTGAGGCTCGGACAACGGTGGCCACCCCACCAGCTGTCCACCTTGAGCACCCGCTTGTCCGTCCGTCTCTGAGTAGGGACAGTATTCATCAGGGCAGCCGCCCTGGGGGGCAGCTGGCGTCGGCCTGGGAGAGAGAGGTTGGCTCGGGCAGGAGGGTGACCTGGTCCTCAGCAAGGACGCCCCACCGCTGTCCTCTGTCTCCCTGGGATTTGAGAACGGACAGCCCCAGGGCCTGCCCGCACAGCTCCCAGGTCCAGAGAAAGAGACAGTGCCGCCCACGGGACGACAGCGGGGGACAGCGTAGGAGCTGCCGGCCTGTCAGGCCTCGCTTGCCCTTGACCTCCAACTCCTCCCTGCCCGTTTGTTTCGGCAGAGCCGGCCGCCACCTCATGCTCACTTGATGAGCTCAGGGTCTCTGAGGCCTGCAGCTACGCCTTCGTAATGTCCTGGGGGAAATGAAGGAATCCCGGGGCTCCTGGCCAGGGCCCTACGGCCGGCAGGCCTGGGCTGACCTAGACCCCGGGGCCGCCACAGGGGGACCCCAGCACCTCGGCGCCCCCGGAGGAGGGGTTTTACCCAGCAAGCGGCTGGCCTGGTGATGCGGGCAGAACGGTTGGACCTTTCCTTGAGCAAGCATTTATTGAGCACCTGCTGTGTACCAGGCACTGTGATGTAGGAGACTGACACCCCTCGGGCAACTATTAGGTGTCCACTTGGATGACCTTGAAAGGATGTTCAAGGTCGCCCGGTAAGTGAGGACGATGGTGCCTGACCAGGGAGACCTGACCCCAAAGCCTGTACTTCTGCAACGGGCCCTGGTCACGGTGGGGCCATCTCGGTCTCCCAAGTGACAGGTGGCAGGAAGCGTTCCTGCTCCGCCCAAGGCTGGATGTCTTAATCAACTGTCAGTGGTCACTGTCCTCAGGCCGTGCCTGGGATGCTAACGGGGAGAGGAGACCCGGGCACAGGCAGCCTGACCCGGCTATTGAAAATAATTGGCCGCCCACAGTGCGGGGAAAATGTGTTCTCTGCAGTTTGACTGGGAAATGTGAGTTATTCTCACGTTGCCATAGGAACCAAGATAAGTTTTCAACATCTTTCAGATATTTAGTTTTGTGAGCCCAGTGATGACCCTGTGAGCTCTGCGGAGAAGCCGGAGAAGGAGCCGGGGAGGGAGAGGAAGGGGGGGTGCGGAAAGGGGGGCGGGAAGGATGGTGGGGGGGCCCAGATGGCACACCTGCGCCTTCCTGGGCCGCCCGCACTCACTTCCTCTTCTCTGCTCACAGCTCTGTGAAGACCATTTACTGCTTTTATCCAGTTTCAAAGAATGTGCTTAGAGATGTCTCCGACAGTCTAATAGTGGCAGAAAGAAAGGAAAAGTGATCAGCCTCAAAAATCACCACTTTGAATCGAGCTGTTTCAAACAGCTCACTTTGCAAATTAGAGGCTGGTGTGAAGATGCAAGAAATACGTCCGTCGCTGAAATTCGGAGCGGGCGGGCGGGAGAGGAGGGCCTGCCTTGTGGCCCCAGGTGGCGCGGCGCGTCCTGGGGGACCTACAGGCTGAGCAGGGTCCCGAGCTGGGTTTGGCATGTGACTTCCAGCCTTCTCGCCATCTCTGGATGCACCTGTCTTTTTCCCACGATAAGAGTTGTGGGGCCATCAAAGAATTAGGAAGTAGAGGAAATTGGGGTGGGGGTGGTTGCTGAGTGAGTCTCCCCCTAGGGCTGCCCCTGAGTGTCACCCTCTCTTGGAAAGTTTCGGGCCACCTGCGCGGCCCTCTCACCGGTGGCAGGATGTATGCCTCTGCCGCAGTATGTCTCTTCATCCAGAAGGGGGTCCCCGCGGACAAGCGCCGTGTCCCCTGCCTCCCTCCCTTGTCTTGTCCTGAACCCATTGGTACAGCAGAGCAACAGCACAGCCCCTTTTATGCTAATGGCTCTGCTCTGCATGTACCCCATTTTACAGATAAGGAAACTGAGGCAAGGGCGGTCAGGCAGCTCCCACGAGCTCACGGAGCTAGCCCAGGGTCCATACTCTTCCTCACTTTGCCCTTATAATGGCCAGTGGGGGGCTTCCTTCATTGTGCCCAATTTAAAGATGCTGGGGGAGGGGTGCCCAGCGACTCAGGGTTACACAGCCAGGCTTGCAGACAGGCCATCCAGCGGGGTGGGTGGGAGTGGCCGGCTGGACCCGGCGTGGGCCTCGGGGCCATCTGGGCCAGCTCCCCCGGACATGGGGTCCCCTGGTGCACTGAGGGAGCCCTCCCTGGGCTGTCCACGCAGAGTGCCCGCCCCGCCGGGAGGCGTGTCCGCACCTTTAGGGTCTGGTGTCACGTCCCCGGCTGCCGGGGCAGAGCTGGGAAACAGCACTCCTGAAAGATTGCCCTTGATTTGCCAAATTAATGTCTTAGTTCTCCATGTCACGGGAGCTATAATGAGGTGTCAGTGGGAATGAGAGGACTAAACGAATGGACGAAATGACTTTTATAGTGTCATTACACTTTTATAATAAGATTTACTTGTCAACTTAAAATGTAATAATTTATTTGGTAACCTAATGAAGACGTGTGGTTCAAGGTTCCAGAGTAGCAATCACCCCCTGGAAAGGTCAGGGCGCTTTCCCCTGTCCCACCCCCTTTCGCCCCCGTGCTCCCCGAGTCTTGTGGGAGGGCAGTGGGCAGGCCCCTTTCCATGGGACCAAAGCGGTCAGCGATTTGGGTCAGCCCGGAAGTGCGGGGCTGGGGCAGAGCCCGCTCCTGGGTTCCCGAGGCACAGCTTCCTCTGGTCGTCCTGGTCAGACCCTCGCTCACAGACCCCCTGTGCCCAGCCCTGAGGGAGTCACAGGGACTTGTCCGGCTCCCAGCCCAGAGGGTTAGTGAGCCCTTAGAGAAGGGCTCAGGGCTGGACACAGGTGCACTGGGGGCTCACCCAACCTGCGAGGGTCAGCGACATCTTCACAGAGAATGGGCCGCTTCAGCTGGGCCTTGAAGGATGAGTAGGAGTTTGTTGGACAGAAGAGGGCATTCTGGGAAGAGAGACGAACATGAGCAAAGTTGAGGGAGGGGTGGACTGGGGGTCCAGCCTGGAGCAGAGCGCGGAGGAAAGTGCACGTGATGAGGGAGGGGCAGCAGAAACGGCTGGAAAAACAGGGTGGGCACAGCGCCTGGGCGCCTTGAGAATCCATCCTTGGGAGCCCGTCCTATAGCAACAGTACAAGCAGGGAAGTGGCCCGGCCCTCCTGCTGCGTTCAAGGGGTCTGCCTGGCCGAGGGCAGGGCTGCCCTTGCGCTGACCTCAGATGGGGGTGCCCTGGGAGGACCTGCCCTCAAGTGGGGTGGGATCAAGGTTCGGTCCTAGACAGGAGCTGGCCTTGGAGATGCCCGTTGGGTGAAGGTAACGGGTAGGCTTCAGATAAAGGGACCTGCAGTCTGAAGAGGGGCCGGGAGAAAGATGCACATTTGGGGGGGGTGTCCCAGCACCGACACAGCGTTCCCACCATAGGCCTGGGCGGGAGCTCCTTATGCAGGAGGGTGGCGGCGGGGGGAAGGGCCAGGACCTCTGACTTCGGTGGGCAGGTGCGGGGGCAGGGGGCGCCTGTCCGAGGAGGAGCCTGTGGAGGCCGCACTAGCCCCAGCAGAGGCGGCTGCAGAGCACCGTCCAGTGAAGCCCGGAGGGGACCCCGCACCTTGGACTCCAGCCCCTGCACTCCCTGCAACCAGTCACTTTTCTGGGTGCTCTGGGGCCCGAGGCCAGGGCATCTGAACAGCTGGACATGGCGCCCACAGCTTACCTTTGCCAGCCGGACACCCCCGCGGGGCACAGAGGCTGTCACAGCTTCATGGGGTTCCTCTCTATGGGGCGGTCCGGCCCCGGGTCCAGGGCCCAGCTCCTGGGACACAAGGGCCCCCTCTGCGGACCACCACTGCGGGGGTCACTCCCCGGCTCGGTTTCCAGGAGGGCTGGAGTAATGTTCCCTGTGAGCCCACCGTCCAGGTCCTCAGAGAGGGCTCGCCACAGAAACGTTAACCAGCCATAGGTATCTGCGGGGCCCAGGAGGCCGTCACCTTCCGGGGCGGGAGTGGCGCTGGGCCGGGCCCCCGTTTGTCCCCTGTTGGCACAGCCAGCGGGCACACAGCCCTCCCGGCAGGGTCTCCATGTGCTGAAACCGCACAGACCTCAGGGACCCGCTGACGGCCAGGGCCTGTGGAACCGTCCCCTCCCGCGGTTTTCTGGGTACGAGGCCTCGTCCTTAAATTCTCCCGACAGGCCTGCGCTCAGCCTCCCCTCCTGGGAGCTCAGCTGAGGGGAGGTGGGAGCCCCCCCCGGGGCCCTGAGACCCTGAGGCTCGAAGCCAGGTCCTTATTTCGAGGTGGACACCTAGGCGGGTGGCCCCTCCCCATCCTTCGACTCAGGTCACTAGGGTTGGTTTTTCCGGTGATGTGAGTGCTCCCTCATGTCAGGGAGTCAGTCCCGGCGCACACCACGGTCTCGCTGCGTAGGATGCTGAGCCCCGGTCTGGGTCTGCTGCCCTGGAGGGGACACGCGTCCACTCACCCCAGCCTGCTGCTTAAACGAGGTGGGTGACAGCACAGCACATGGAGAAAGGGAAGCCGAGGAGAGTGGGGGGCTTCCCCTCCGGCACCCCTTCTCCCAGCTCCCCCCGCACTGGCCAGTGTCTGTGCCTGGAGGGGCTGCGTTTTCAGGTGCCAAGGCCACAGCGTCCCCAGGTAGCTCCCTGCATGTGGCTTTCCTTCCGTCCTCCTGGTGTGCAGTGGGCGGAAGCCGGGAGGTCACGGCCGGCTGGGCCGCCGTCTCCCGTGGGTGGCGTCGTCTGTCCTTTCCTGGGCCTGAGAGCTGAGCGGGCAGGCCTGGGCCGCCCGTCCTCGAGCCCTGGGCTGGCACCCTGGGCCGGCGGGGGCTTGGTACCAGTTAGACCGCGTCTGCCGTGAACCCACACGATCTGCCCAGAGGCCACTGGACGAGGGTGCCGATAATTTAACACTGGCTCTCTAAGTCCCCAGTAATTGGAATGTGGTAAAACGGTAAATTATTACCATTAACCTGACAATAAAGTAGCGATTTCGGCTCTTTCTTAAAGAACCACTCACTTCAGGATGTGTTAAAGCATGCGAATTAGCTGCCCTGTTCAGAGTTGGTGACAGTTCACGTTTGGCTCCAGGAATCATTCCTGTTAAAAACCGTACAGCACGTTGACCTTGTGTGTGGAGGGCAGCCTGGAGAACTCACCTACGACGCTGAGACCATGAGCAGAACCAGGAGCTGTTTCCTCACAGCCGCCACCGCCGGCTGTCGCCCATTTTGGGGTGGGAGGGCCCCCCAGCTCGCCTCCCTCTGGATGGGTCCGCGGTCACCTGAGAAGGACCAGTGGTTCGAGGGTGGGCGTGGGAATATGTGAGGCTTCCGGGCTCCTCGTACCGTGTGTCACCAGGCCACCCCCTGCCCCGCTGGTGGCCCTGAGCAGAGCTGTGCCTGCAGAGGGCATGGGCTCTGTGTACAGGGGACACCATTTGCTTCTGGCTGCTCTCCCGGCCCCCTCCCCGTTCCATGTGGGTCTGATCACGCAGGTGGGGGCGTGGGGCCCGCCTGCCCCTCCCTGCCCACTCCGCTGGCCCCGGGTGCTCGACGTCCAGCCAAAGCCTCCCCTCTCCTCCATCATGGGACGGCCCCTCAGGAAAGACGTTATGAAATGTGCCTCCTGTGTCACTGCTGTGCATGTCCCTTCTCAGGGGACCTGAGCGGAAGTGGGCACCGCCAGGCAGCTGTCGGGGGTGTGAGGAGAGAGCAGAGCCGCGTGGCAGGCCCTGTGCCCGCTGGAGCGCGTGCTTCAGGCCACGGCGACCCCTGGGCTGTGTGTGCGGGCAGCGGGCACGCCTGTCAGGAGGTGCCGTCCCGACTCCTCCTCGCCCACCTCCCAGCGTCCAGTCACCAGCACGTCCCCTCAGCTCTGTGTCCAGCGCTTCTCCGTCATCGACGTCTCTCCGTTTCCAAAGACCTCGCCTGGCCCAGCTGTGCTGGGTTCGTCTTGCATCTGGACGGCTGCCAACAGTCAGCTTGGGTTTGGGTGCTACTCTCTGTGTGACCTCGGGCAGCTTACCTGCCCACTCTGTGCCTCAGCTCCTGTGAGGACCAGTGAGTCACCGTGTAGAAAGTGCAACGGTGGCTGACCCGTGAGGGCCCGGGACGCCCGCGCTCAGTGTGGCGGTGGCGGCGTTGGTGTGATCCCCTCCTCAGCTCACTGTCCCCACACAGCAGCCAGAGGCAGCTGTCACGCCGCTCAGCCCCCGTCAGCCCCCGTCAGCACTTGGGAGGAACCACTCCTTACGTGGCCGCAGGTCCTGGAACACCGGGCACCTGCGACCTATCTCCTCACCCCCAGCCACGGCCACGGCCACCTGGGCGCTGTGTCCGTGGAGCCCCCAACCCTGTCCAGCCTCTGGGCCTCGGCACCGCGCCTCCCTTTGTTTGGGACACTCCACTCCCAGACTTCCTTGTCATTCAGACCTCAGCTCAGGCCCCCATGGCCACCCACCCCCATCACTCGTGGACACATCACCCTGCCCTTCCCCCGGCGTGTCATCACACAGGAAGTTCATGGCTGGCTGTCCCCCCAGCTGCCCTCACACTCTTGGGACCCTGCGGGCGGGAGCCTGAGGGGCCCCCATGGCCGAGGAGTCTGCTCCTCCGACAACTGCCACCCTGCCCCCAGCTTCATCACACTCCTGCCAGGGTCCCCAAGCCCGCACTGTGAGGGTTACGCTGCGACGTGGGCCTCTGCTATCAGGGTCCCCGTGAGGACACCGCCTAGTCGCAGAGAAACGCACACCATCTGGAGACGGCCGCTGAACACGCTGGGCCGCTGAGATTTGCCGAGTCGTCTGGGGTCCCCAAAGCCTTGGTTCTAAGAAGCGGCTCGAGTCTGAGCTGGAACCCCGTGCTGGGCACGCGGTGGCCTGGCGGGCTCCCAACAGCCGTGCTCGCGTCTGGGCTTGAGGTGGACGTGCGGGGCGGGTGGCCGGCACCCGGGCCCTTCCCTCTGCCACTCCAGTTCCACACAGATTCCCTGTCAGGCCCTGTCCACACACAGGGTGACCTAGAGCGGAGTCGGGGGCCTGAGGGCTCGTGTCTCCCGGGCGTGCAGAGCATGTCTGCCTGCCCTGGCATCTCACAGCCCAGCTCGAAGCCCCGGGAACACGGCGAAGCACAGAAGCCCGTGACACTGAGAGGAGAGGCTCAGAGGTGTGGTCAGTATGCCCCTGGCGAGCGAGTGAAGAGGCCGAGGCTGGACCTGGCTGGGCAGCCGTCAGGGCAGCCCCCTCTATGGGGTCGGGGCAGCAGCTCTGTCCCCAGGGCCCGTGGTAACTAATGTGCCCCCCATGTGCTCTGGGCCTCCCCACCTCGCCCGCTGTCACAGTGCTCGGGCTGGGTGGTGCCAGGGTGGCCCTGCCTGCCGGGCACAGAGCCCTGTCTGGCCTCCTGACGAAGAGGCTCCTCTGAGATCTTAGACTTCCCTCGACATCTAAGTCCTTGTCCCGCCCTTAGAAGGACCCTGTGGGGCCACTTTAGCAAGAAGCCCCTACCCTCCATGTCTAACCACGTCCCACCCACGGGCCCTCACGCCCCTCCTGGCCATAAACCCCCAGCTGTCTGCTCCGTTCAGACCTGAGCTCAGTTCTAGGCGAGTGTCTCTCCCCGGCTGCAGCAGCTCAAATAGACCCTGTCGTACCAGTCCTGACAAGGGCTGGTGAGAAATGTGACTTGAGCACGGCCGCCGCTGCAGCCCTTGTCCTGCACTTCGTATCTCTTCCTCTCCCGGGCCCTCCCCATCAGCCTCCAAACACAGGAAACAGCCCTCCTGGGGAAGCCTGCAGGGGTCGCCCTTTCATCTCTTAAGATCTTTGCTGGCATCGCTGGTTCCCACCTGGGATTGACCCACCTCAGGGAGCCCCCATCCGTCGGCCCAGCACCCTTCTCCCCATGACCTGCAGCCGCCTGACATGTTGTCTCTTGGCTCATAGGTCTCTCTCCCCACCGGCATGTTAGCCCCACTGCGTTCACTGTCACATCCCGGTGCCTGGCACACAGTAGGCGCTCACTATGTGTTATGTGACTGGACTGGAGTCTCTCACTTGGCAATTTCAACCAGACACGTGAGCAGCGAGGCCACTGGCAGCCGGGTTAGACACGGAGGGGTCTGGAGAGGAGGGAGGTGGGGAGAGTCGCAGTGTCATCGCCAGTGGGCGTGGGCGAGGGAGCAGGAATGCCTCTTTGGGGCGGGGTCCGTCACAGAGGGTCCCCGGGCTGGCCAGCATTACCGGGTCCTGAAGGTGCTCACACTCGCCCGCGTTCAGCCACGATCACTCCGGTGCCCGAGGAATCCCGCCACGCTCTCTGTTCCTGACAACCCCTGAGCTGACCGTCGGGGTGTCAGCTCCGTGTGGCCCGGATGCTCTTCCTGAAATCCGCCCGCTGCTCATTTCTACACGTGGCCGGAGACTGCTTCGTTCCTCCCGCTCGCATGTTGCGGGCTGCGACCCTGCCCCACAGGTCACCTCTTTTTCAGGCTCACCCTGCCTCATCCCCAACGACCCGTCTCAGGTCCCCGAGGACAGGCCACCCTCGGCCCCGCCTGTGCTTTTCGTCCCAGGCCATCCGCCTCCTCTGTCCTCCTGACCTGGACCGTGGGGAGACCTCTTCTGTGTGTGTCCTATAGTGGCTGTTCCGCCCAGGACCCTCCCCTGGGCCTGGCAGGGCCACCGCCACCCGTGGAGCGCCCTAATTCAGCTTTTCCTAATGAGGCCATATACTTAGGGAGAACACCCAAGTGTCAATCATTTATTGCTGAGTGGGGACTGGAGGACGCTCGCCTCCCCCACTTCCTGTTTATTTTCTGATCGGCCATCAAGCTGAAGTCTTAGCTGTGGAATTCATTAGGCATCTGGTCAATTATTTCGGGACTTGTCTGTAGGGAGGACAGTTCCTTGCTCATTAGTGCTCATTAGTCTCCATGCTTCCTTACGGAGGCATCCGGCCACCTGGTATTTCCTCAGCCCGTTTTGGGGACACTGCTGACCCAGGGACAAGGGCCCCCTGAGGGCGGGGCGCAGGGAAGCGTGAGGCCGTGAGCCTCTCGGGGTTTGCTGATTTATTCACATAAAAAACCTAAGAGAGTCACAGGAATTTCTAAAGGAGAAATCACACTTAATTAAATAAAGGATCTATATAGGATCACCTTTCTCACGGGGGTGGGGAGGGTGGGGGGTGGTGTAACGTCTCCTGAAACTTGAGCTGACTTGTAAATGTGGGGACAGCTGCAGGATTAGCAGTTGGCAAAGACACAGGCTTTGGGGACAGACAGATAGAGGTTAGATGCTAGTCTCTCCACCGACCAGCTGCGTGGCTTTGGGGTGCTCCCGTCTCCTCTTCGGGCCTCAACGTCCTCACCTATAAAATGGTGTAACACAGGGATTGTGGGTAATTGAGTAAGGTTTGTCAAATGGTAACTTCTCAGAGTTGGTGACAGCGACCATGTCTGTCAGATCAGTCCTAATGTGGTTTGTTACCAGGATTCAAGCCAACAGGAATACTAATTGGGTGATTACGTGTGGGTACGGCGTGGTGTGTGTGTGTGTGTGTGTGTGTGTGTGTGTGTGTGTGTGTGTTTGGGGGGACCAGCTGCCCCTGGGTCTTGGGCTGGGGACAGCTTGTGGGCCCTATCATCTTGTGACATCCCCTGAGGCCGACCCCCTGCACCCCAACCCCCCATGAGGACGTGAGGCCCAGGAGGCCCAGGGTCCCCAACCCTGCGTGATGGAGCCAGGCCTTGAACTCAGGCACCCCCCTGGGCCTGCGCTGCTGCCCACCATGCTGCGAAGTCTGGAATTCCATCACCTTTCTCAGCGAAAAGTAAGTTTGAGTCGATTCGCCAATTTAAGTGTGGATTCATTTACAAGTTATACATAGGCAAATGCACATGCAATATTTGTAATGGAAGTGAGAGATGCTGAAATAAAGAAGAAATAACATATTGCGAATACAACGTTAACACTGCGTGCTATTAATAGTATGAAAACCATTTGTTTCCACCGCAATATTATTAAACAGGTTCTTTTCGTGGGTGCCGTCTGACTGCGCTTCCAGATTTGGGGAACCTCGGCTGAGAATTTTATGACACTGAGACCTGGGGGTCTGGCTCTGAGTGTTGTCATTTCCGTCCTCGGTCTCCTGATCACCAGTGATGGAGAACCTTCCACAGGGTACCTGGGACCACGGGAGGCGGCGATGTGGCCAGCTCACCTCTGCCGCCTCCGATGCCCTGCCACCCACGGATCCGTGAGGGAACCTGGCTGACACACTTACCTTCCTTCCTGGGAGACCCCTCCCTTGTCCTTGCAGCGAATCCAAGATGACACACACACACACTCACACACACCAGTGTGTTCAGACACACCGAAACTTTTCGCATAAAAGATTTTTATACTGGTTAGAAAGCATTTTCAAGTGTTTGAAGTGGGCAGATATGAATTTTTATAGACAAGAAACACCTAACAATGCAAACATGTCCCAAAGGCCCACACCATTTTCAAAATATGTCTCTAGCTTAGAAGAGCCGTATCTCCCTCTGTCATTGTCGAGACTGTCACCCTACAGTCTGGTGACACTATCTCCCTCTATGATTGTCGAGACTGTCACCCTCCTTTGAAGGGGCACAGTGAGTGAGTTTAATGGCTGCTGGGTGGCAGGCAGAGTGGCGGCCCCCTGTCATCGTGGGGAAAGTCAGTCATTGCTTCCTGGAGAGGATAGCGGTGGCTCTCTGCAAGGTGCTGATTTAATTGTCACAACAAGAGGTGGCACTCACTCCTCCAGGTGCCAAATACCTGGGATCCCACCACACTTCTTTGGTTTTAATTAAATTTTTTAAATTTTATTTTAAGATTTTTATTAAAATATAGCTAACATACAACATTATATCAGTTTTAGGTGTACATCAGTTATTCCACACTTATAGGCCTAAAGCAGTGATTGCCATGAGTCCAGGAACCATCTGACACCGTCCCACGCTGTCACAATGTTATTGACTATATTCCCCATGCTGTACATCGCATCTATGTGAATTATTTGTTTTATACCTGGAGATTTGAACCTCTTATTCCCCTTCACCTTTTCCCCCTTTTTAAAATTTTCAGTTACAGTTGGCATTCAATATTATTTTATATTAATTTCAGGTGTACAGCATAGTGGTTAGACATTTGTATAATTTAAGAAGTGATCGATCCCCTGACTAATCTAGTGCCCACCTGGCACTATACATAGTTATTACCATATTATTGACTATATTCCCTATGCTTTACTTTACGTTCCCATGGCTATTCTGTAACTACCAATTTGTATTTCTTAATCCCTTCAGCTTTTTCACCCAGCCCCCAGCCCCTCCCCCATCTATCATCCCGATAAATCTAGTGCCCGTCTGACACCATACATAGTTATTACAATATTACCGACTCTATTCCTTATGCTGCAGCATACATGCTCATGACGACTGTGTAACAACCCATTTGTACTTCTCAGTCCCTTCCCCTTTTCTTCACCCATCCCCACCCCTGCTCCTGTCTGGCAACCATCAAAACGTTCTCTATATCTATGAGTTTGTTTCCGTTTGTCTGTTTATTTTGTTCTTTAGATTCCACATATAAGCAAAATCACATTGTATCTGTCTTTCTCTGTCTGACACACTCCACTCAGCACAACACCCTCCAGGTCCATCCGTGCTGCCCCAGATGACAAGAACCCATTCCCTTCCCTGGCTGAGCAATATTCCACTGTATATATGTACCACCTCCTCTTTATCTGTTCTTCCATCGACAGTCACCCAGGCTGCCTCCACACCTTGGCCATTGTAAACAAGGCTGCAATGAATGCATGGATGCACACATCCCCTCCAAGTAGCATTTTGGATTTCTTCTGATAATTACCCAGGAGTGGGATCACTGGGTCCTTCTTTGTCTCTTGTTATAGTCTTTGCTTTAAAGTCTATTTTGTCTGGTGTAAGTATTGCTACCCCAGCTTTTTTGTTTGTTTTTTTGTTTGTTTTTGTTTCCATTTTCATGAAATAACTTTTTCCATCCCTTTACTTTCTGTCTGTGTGTGACTTTCAATCTAAAGTGCATCTCTTGTAGGCAGCGTATGTAAGGGTTTTGTTTTCTTATCCATTCAGCCCTGTTATATCTTTTGAATGGAGCATTTACTCTATTTACCTTTAAAGTAATTGTTTATAGCTATGGAGTTATTGCCATTTTATTATTCATGGTTTTGATCTTTTTTTTTTCATCTTAAAGAAGTCCCCCTAAGATTCCTTATTGTACTGATTTGGTGGTGATGAACTCCTTTAGCTTTTTCTCATTTGGGATCTCCTTATCTGTCCTTCAATTCTAAATGACAGCTTTGCTGGGTAGAGTGATCTTGGTTGTAGGTCCTTGCTTTTCATCATGTTGAATATTTTGTGCCAATCCCTTCTAGCCTGCAAAGTTCCTGTTGAGAAGTCAGATGACAATCTATGGGAGCTCCCTTGTAAGTTACTAGTTGCCTTTCTCTTGCTGTTTTTAGGATTCTCTCTTTGTCTTTAACCTTTACCATTGTAAGTATAATGTGTCTTGGTGTGGGCCTGTTTGGGTTCATCCTGTTTGGAACTCTCTGTGCTTCCTGGGCTTGTATGTCTATTCCCTTCACCAGGTTAGGGAAGTTTTCAGTCATTATTTCTTAAAATATGTTCTCAATGCCTTTCTTTCTCTCTTTCTCCTCCTGGTACCCCTCTGATGTGAATGTTGTTACACTTGTTGTCCTAGAAGTCTCTTAAACTATCCTCATTTAAAATTTTTTTTTTCTTTTTGCTGTTCTGATTTGGTGTTTTCTGCTACCTTGTTTTCCAAATCACTGATTTGATCCTCTGCTTCATCTAGTCCGCTGGTGATTCCTTGTAGTGCATTCTTCATTTCAGTTGTATTCTTCACTTCTGACTGGTTCTTTTTTATGGACTCTATGTCCTTCTTTATGCTTGCTATCTCTCTGTTGAAGTTCTCACTAAGTTTCCGGAGCAGCCTTATAACCAGTGTTTTGAACTCTGTCTCTGATAGGCTGCTTGCCTCCATTTCATTTAGTTCTTTTTTTCTGGAGTTTTCTCCTGTTCTTTCACTTGGGATGTATTTCTTCGTTTCCTCATTTTGGCCGCCTCTCTGTGTTTGTTTCTATGTATTAGGTAGATCTGCTATGTCTCCCAGTCTTGGCCAGGTGGTCTTATGTAGTAGGTTTCATGTGGGGCCCAGTGGCACAGTCTTCCTGGTCACCTGAGCCAGGTGCTCCAGGAGTGTCCCTTGTGAGGGTTGTGTGTGTCCTCCTGTTGTGGTTGAGCCTTGATTGCTGTTGGCAGGTCAGTGGGTGGGACTGACCCTCAGGCTGACTGGCTGTGGGGTTTGGCCATGTCCATAGCTTATGGGCTGCTGTGCAGAGAATTTATCTCAGTGGAGATCGCCCTAGCGGGCTCCGGTGCCTGTTGAGACCACCCTTTGTGTGTGCTGCTTGTGGGGCTAATTGGACAGTGCTCTGCTGTGGTCTGAAGCCAACCTCCAGGTATGTTGGTTCTGGGGCCTTTTGGGAGGGGCTCCGGTGCAGGCCCAGGTCACCCACTGCCTGTGACCAGACAGGGACTACCTGGTAGGAGCTATAAAGTGATCCGTGGTTCTTTGCTGCCTGTGCTAAACTTGGAGGCATGTCGGAGAGGCCACACTGCAAACTGAGGACACCTGCCACCAGTACCAGGACTGGGGCAGCTCCACAAAACCCCAGGGCACCCCAAGGCCTGCTGCCACCCGCCTGCTTCCTTAAGGTTCAGCCACGGATAAAGCCTCATGCTGTATGCAAGTTCGCTGAGGCAGGGTCTCAGGGAGTCACTAGAGTAGGAACAGTTGTGGTCACCAGATTAATGTAGATTCTGTTTTGGTGCCAATGATGAGCCTGGAGCGACTCAGCAGAAGTCTCAGAGCACACTGAGGCCAGTTGCCTCCTGCCTGTTTGGAGCCTGCGAACGCCCACAGTTTTCCAAGGAAGAGTGCAACGTGGGCGGGGCTGGCCGCTCATGCAGTGAGTGCCTCTCTGGCGTGGGGGGAGTGGGGTGGGGCGGGGCCGGAGCTCACCAGGCCAATCAGATTCAGATTTGGCCGGAAGCGTAAGGGGCGGGCTCAGTGCAGGAAAGAGGGTGCCTGCCTGCTGGCTGCACGGGAGGGGGACCCCCTCACAGGAAAAATGTTGACTGTCCTCCAGTCCACACCCTGAAGCCACATAGCTCAGTCTTCCCCCCATATGCTTCTGACGCCCCCTGAGTCACCGCCCCTCTGCTGGAGCCCCAGGTGAGTGTCTGCTAGCAAGCGAGTCTGTGCGCGGGTCATTTAAGAGGACGCCTGGGTTTCCCACAGCCTTCCGTCCCCCTGATGGTCGGAATCCCCACGGTTTTTTACAGCCAGATGTGGGGGCTCCTCCTCCCGGCACCAGTGCTCTGGGCTCGGGAGGCTGGTGTGAGGCTGGGGTCCCTCCCTCCTCCAGGGGGAACCTCTGCGCCAAGATACCCCTCCCGGTTCTCTACCGCCACACGGAGGTTTGGGGCTGATTCCCTTCTACCAGTCTCAACGTGGTTTCTTTATATCCTTAGTTATAAAGCTTCTGTTCAGCTAGACTTCAGATGGTTCTCCCGGTTGATGGTTCTGTAATTTGTAATTTTAACGTGTTCACGGGAGGAAGCAGCCTCGGCGTTTATCTGCCATCGCGGACAGCTCTGGGCCCCACCACACTTCGATTCCTTCGCCCGTTGTCTGGCTCTCCTGGGCAAGGTGTAGCTTGCTCTGGACAAAGCAGATGACGCCTTGCATGGGCCAGCCCGTCGCTGCCACCCAGTTCCTGAGGAGACTGGGACGTCCTGCCGAAGAGCTTTCCCATCAAAACTGACCTGTCCAGGGTTATTTTTTGACAAAACATTATTTTTCATAAAAAAGCCCTTTATTCTGAGGACACGTCTTTCCCCCACATCTGTCCTTCAGCCGCGTCCACAACAGCAGCACCTCTGGTCCGTCGCTGTGGAAACTGCCCTGTGCCCGCCGGGCCGGTGGCTCAGGCTCCGCGCTGCTCCCTGTAAGCGCCCTCGCTTGCTGCCGCCGCCGCTCGGCCCCCACCAGGTCCCCTGCACCCAGGTGCTGACAGAGCAGTGCCTTCTGCTGTGTCACTGTGTGTCCTTTTTCATCGCAGCCTCCTTACCTGGACAGAAGGACCGGGGATTTTCCTGAGGTGCCACAGAAACCTCCAAAGGGGTGTTAGGATATTGATCACAAAGTTTGCGGTGTTCTATGGGCAGGTACCGTGTGCGACTTGCAACACTGTTGAGGGGCTGTAAGGGTTTTCTTCCTTTTCTGGTGGCTGCTCACCTGCGTTAGGACAGGACACACCTCAGGCTGAGGGTCACGTTCACCTGGGGATGCAAGCCCATGTTCACAATGGACTTGTGATCAACCCCCCACCCCTTGTTGTCCTTGTCACATCTGATTAGGTCTGTCCCCTGGGGAAGGTGAGGACCTCCGCCCCCCGCCCCCCGCCCCCACCCCCATTCTTAATCTAGCATTTTCTAGGTGCTGGGCATGGGGCTAAACATCTTCTTTAATCTTCCCAACCGCCCCATAGGGAGCAGATACTTTCATTATTGTCTTTTCCAGATGAAGCGATTCAGGCACAGAGAGGTTAAGAAATCTCTCCAGGTCACACAGCCCGTAGCAGGGGGGCTGGTGTGCAGGCCCAGGTCTGTTCAATGTCAGAGCCTTATTTGAAACCAACAAGTGATCCCACCTCTCATTATCGATGCCTAATTCCCAATTCTGTGCGTAGCCTCCCAACGCCACCTGACCTTCCTCAAAATCCAGGGGGCGGGTGATCGCCTCTGCTGAGGGTGTGGGCACTGGGCACAGCGTCATGTGCACAGGCCGGCCTCATGGGGAAGAGCTACTGCACCTGTGTCCCTGCTTGGTCAGTTGGTGGTTTCAGGGCCTCAGTTTTTTCTTTTTTTTTTAACAAATTGGGGAATAGAGTGTTTTTCCAGGACCCATGAGCTCCAAGTCAAGTAGTTGTTTCAATCTAGCTGTGGAGGGTGCAGCTCAGCAGCTTATGTGGGGGTCGAACCAGCAACCTTGGTGTCGTGAGTACTGCGCTCCAACCACCTGAGCTGACCGGCTGTCCTCTCAGGGCCTCAGTTTTACCATCTGTAACATGGGACTGGGAATCCGGGCTAAGTCTTCCCCACAAGGTGCCTCTGAAAACCAAATGAAGCGATGAGGCTGATGGATGGAGGCAGGGGGTGCCGACACGAAGCTCGCCCAGCCTTGAGGTCCGAGCCTGGCCCGAGGCCACCTTATCTTGGTCTCCAAATCGCCTTTCTCAAAATAGACTCATTTCTCCAGACCCAGCACGTGACAAATAGATGGCAGCTAACAATAGACCAGCAGACCACAATGTCAGATTGTCTTACAGCCAAGGCAGTGCGGCCTCCGGGAGGAAGGATCCCACGTGGGTGGGAGCAAGCCGGTGGGGAGACGCCAGCGAGGAGGGAGGCAGCGCCCAGCCCAGCCCACGCCCTCCGCTGAGCACCATCCTCTCTGCTCTGGGATCTATTCCGGGCGGCCTCCTCTTCCGGAAAGTTTCAGAGCCTAAGTGTTTGTCTGCAAAGCAGGTGCTTCTGTTTGTTCTGCAAGATTTGATGTATTTATCTCTGTGCTTCTAAAAATGCCTTCTCACTCTCCCCAAGATAGTTCCCTGGGACCCCCCATTAAACCAGGCACGGCTCTGCTCCAGCCTCCTCTGCGACGGGCTGGCTCCAGAGGCTGAGTAATCACCTGCGGTGCATTTTTCCTCCTGAGAAGGAAACTGTTTGTCGAGGGGCTGGGGCCCACGGGGTGGCCGCTGTGAGCTGCCCTGGGGCGGACAGGGACGTTCTCTGTCATCAAGCCGTGGGGGGCTCGTTTGGTGCCACATCGTCTGTGGAAATGGTCTCCACACTCAGGTCATGAGAGAGTGCAGTCGCTCCTCTGTGTGTCTCGTCTCTGGAACTTTCTGGAACATGCAGGCAGGGGATCAGGGAGCCGCAAAGCAGGCTGAGAGCAGAGTGAGAGGTGGAGCTTGGAAGTGTGGGGAGCGTTCTGGGGAAGACCCTGGGGACAGGGGACGTTGCACTGTCTGGGGGCCAAGCACCTATGTCCCACGTTTTGGGGACAGTGGTCAGGCCCCTCCTGACCACCCCTCCTAGGCCTGCTTGCCTGAATGGTGGTCTTAAGCCCCTTCCCCACAGGGTTGGTGACTTTATGTGACTGGGACAACCACATGGTCCTGTGGGCCCCTCAGAAGTGTGGGTCATGGCTGGGGGCTGGGGACTGAGACCCAGGGAGGTCCTGCCCCCTCCGTGCCCACAGGCGAGGCTCAGGGAGACCCTGTTCCCTCCGTGCCCACAGGCGAGGCTCAGGCCCTTCCATCTCCCCCAGCTCACCCAGGAAGGTGGGGACTTGGGGCCACCTTCTCGCTGTGCTCGGAAGACCATGTGCCCACTCGGGGGTTAGCCCTCAGCCTCCGTCTGGATCTGAGCCAGGGCCCTGAGCGGGGGCGTCTGCAGGAGCGATGCCTCAAGAGGCCGTCAGGGTGTCTGCCGATGGGGGTGAGCTGGGCTGCGCTGGTGCCGAGCCCAGAGCTGTCAGCGCGCAGAGATGAACAAATGTCGCGGCAGGTCCAGGTCACCCCATTGAAGGGGCTGGTAGAAATGGGCGTCCGACGGGAGACGCGCCCGGGACTCAGCGTGGGAGCTGGGAGAGGCACTGACCCCTTAGTGGTGAGGTGGGAGGTGTTCCTGCGGGCTGCCCAGCCCCCACGTCCCCAGAACGCATCCTGACTTAGCCTTTGGCAGTGGCGGGGCTGTCCCGGGGGCATGGCCAGCCAGGAGGCACCTCCCCCAAGGACACGGGCTCCCCAAAGCTCTCCACCTGAGCCCTTTCCCCTGGGGGGCTGATGCTGTGTCCCTGTCCCGTAGTCCTCTGTTACTGACTGGTGCTCTGTCACACCTGCGTGTCGGCACATCCTGGGGTGGGTGCTTCACCCGTTTCACAGATGAGCAGCGCGGGCTGGGGCTCAGGCATTGGCCTCTGTCTGCCTTAGTTTCCCTATCACGCCCTCAGAGGACTGGGGCTGTGGCAGAGGGCAGCAGTGGTCTCCGGGAGTGACGGACCTACTAGCATCACATTCGGGGACAAAGTCACTCATTCAGCCGGTAACCAGTGGGGGCCACTCTGGGCCAGGCCCTGGCAGGTCCCAGAGGAGCTCGACGCCTGGTGCGGACAGCTCGGCGAGCAGGCTGTGAGCCCAGGTGGGACGTGCTGGGGGAGGAAGACGCAGGGGCTTTAACAGCGCAGGTGGCGTGGCCCAGACTCGTGATCAGGGAAGGCTTCCCGAGTGATTGTGTGGGTTAAAAGTGTGACTGGATGGAGGCCGGTCTCTGAAGATGACCCCCGCGGACCACACCTCGCCCCCTCGCACTCTCAGTAGCCCTGGACACACTGATTCTGGGCAGGACCAGCGTCTTCCTTTCAGGGGTAGAATGCAGTGGGCGTGACCAGTGTGCGGTGAACGTCTGGCTGGAGCAGACCCGTGGAGAGACCATGTGGAGAGGACCTGAGGCCTCGTGGATAATGACAGGGGCCCAGTGGACTGTTCCACGGCTGCAGCCCGTGAGGGACCCCAGCTGATCCGCAGACCCGCCCTCAGAGCCCCGGCTGCGGCTGTACCGAGCTGACAGAAGGGCGGTTGCTGTGCAGCAGTCAGGAACCTGGGGTGACACCCAGGGAAGGGCGCCCCGAGCAGAGGGGATTGCAGTAATCGCCACCTTTAAACAAAGGGACAGCGCCAGGTAGTTTGCCAAGAGAGCAAGGCGAGGACAGCCACACCAACTGGGGACACAGGGTACAGTGCTGACCTAACTGCCGCGACTTCCAGAAACGTGTGTGTCCACACCAGCTTGCCACCAGGGGTCCGGGGCGTTACCTCAAACCCACACACTTGCTAAGCAGGACTTTGATGTTTCCCTCTCCTGCTAGACCTCGAGACGCAGGGGCGTCTGTCACCACCGGCGTACCTGTGATGTCCTCCTGGCGCTGGCCCAAGGAACTGGCTGCTAGGGGACCCTCGAGGCCCCTCCTGGTGCCTGCCCCTTCCTGCCGCTGCCCAGATACCTGAATGCGCCAAATTCCTGGACCTGATTTTGGGCTTGTCCTCGTGGCGGAGCTGTCACCGGAGTGTAAAGGTTGACCTGTATACAGGCAAGAATTACACGCGTGTGTGGCCGGGAGGGAACTGGTGGGTGCCGGTCACTTGCAGCTGGTATGCCCCCGCGCCCGTTTCCTGGGACTCCACCCTCCCCCCGACTTCGCTGTGCGTCTGGGCCAGCCATGTCAATGATGTGACCTTGGCCCGGTGGCCCCCAGTCACGGATTCTCAAGTGGGCGCTTGACCCAATTAGAGTCTTTCTGAATGGTTTTGGCTGGAACAGAGAAAAAGAATTCCACGCTTTGTTGAGTGCAGATGGGAGAAGACACCGCGTCCACGTGCTGTCTGTCAGTGGCCGTGGGGACCTTGAAGTAGAGGGAGCGCCCTGCTAGGGAGAAGGATGTACGGGTGCCGAGGTGACATGTAGGGGGGGGATGATGGCACGGAGATGACGTTTAACCTTGGAATTCGGGGTCGCACGGGGTCCCGAGGCCCCACCACGTCTTCTCCTTGGGTTCTGTGACACATCTCAGGGCCCTGTCAGCGTGCTCACAGTTCTTAAGCCGGGTGCAGTTGGGGGTCTGTCCCGTGCGACCAAAAGACTCCTAATCAATAAAATATCAAAATACATATTTCTTCAACTCCAGGGATTAATCGCTGTCCATAAATTTTCTCTTGACTATAAGACATTTGGCACGATTTTATGACAATCATTCAGATTTTCGGTTCCAGAATGTTATTAACTTTCTCTCACAGCATGTCAGTTACTTCAGGAACATTATGTCCTATCTATTTGGGGACTCATTTTCAAACAATGTCATTAAAACTCATTTTCTCAGCAATTATTTGGATATAACTGTAAATTGTAATGATCTATTTGCTCAGCATTGTTTCTCAGGCGCAGTGCCATCTCTTTTTCTCCGTTCATTCCGCTGAGTTACACCTCATAATTGCTTTCCCCAGAAAGGACAGCTTGTGGAATACTCTCCCGGTCCTTAAAAACAGGTAAAAACGTTTATTTTCCCCTCACAAGTGAACTCTATTGTGTCTGGACATAGAATTCTAGTTTTGTTTTGTTTTTTTTAAAGATTTTATTGGGGAATTGGGGGAGGGGAACAGACAAGTTGCTGTTATTTTTTGTTCTTCAGTCTAGTTGTGGAGGACGTTGCTTCACTGGCCCAAGTTGGCACCATCATTGCACTCTTCCCGGGCGAGGCACATCAGTTGCCGGCTTCTGGACGGCCGCTCACTGCGGCTGCTGGCCGCTCACTGCGGCTGCTGGCTACACACGGTAGCCCATGGCAACCCACTGCCACAGGGGCTGCAGCCTACGCCGTCGCCGGCGACTCACAGCAGCCCAGCTCCAGGTTGAGCTGTTGTTCAGCATCTTAGCTGTGGAGGGCAGTGTCACTGGCCCTCATATGTGGGATCCGAACCGGGGCCCTCTGGCGTCCCAAGCCAGTTCTTAGCTATGGCGCCACTCGGCCGGCCCAGAATTCTAGTTTTGAAGCTCTGTTTCCTCGGAACTTTGTAGCTACTGCACACTTCTGGCGTTTTTGTATTGCAGATGAGAATGGCCAGTGGGAGTGGACATTTATTCACTCTTTAAGCAATCTGTTCTTTTTTCTCTGGAAGCTTAATCTTTTCAATCCTTTGAGTTAGAAACTTCACCAGGATATATAGATATATGTAGCATGTGCCATTTCCCCGTTACTTCTTAGCATACTCCTGATCCGAAGGCCCGGTCTTCTCCATTTCAGAGAAACTTTTCGTCTCTTATTTCTTTAATTACGTCTTCTCCCCGTCTTCTCTGGGACCCTGTGGGGACGAGATCTCCTCCACGTCTCTTAACCTAATCCTTACAAGCTCCATCTTTCATTTCTCTTTCTCTTCCAAGAGGCTTCAGTGGCTTTGTCTTCAGATTCACCAGCGTGGGTTTCAGCCATGTCACCCACAGCTTCTGTTCAGTTTTATTATTTTAGTAATCGTCTTTTTAATTTCAAAGGTCTGTTTCTTGTCCTTTAATTCCCCCATTAAAAACCTGTGGCCAGTTCTGAGTTTATGAACGCAATATCCTTTCTGGTCTCTCTGCGGATGCTAATTAGAAATTTAAAATTCTCTTCCTTTTTCTGCATTAATCCTGTTTCATTGTGGATTAGCTGACCACTGGGTCGTTTTGGAGAAGTGATTTACAGGATTTCGCTGTGCCCCGCGGAACCACTCCTGCTATAGATAAGTGTACTTGTATCCGTTTCTGGGAAGTGGCCTGCATGGCCCTGGTAGCTGTGACCATGCTTTTGTTTCTAATGCAGGGGTTGGCAACTTTTTCTGTGAGTGTTTTCAGCTCTGGGAGCCACCCAGTCTCTGTCCCAACCATGCTGCTCTGCTGTCGTAGTTGGAAGGCAGCCACAGAGGGTGTGGGGACAAGTGGGTGTGTCTGTGTGCCAATAGAACTGCAGACACTGGCCGTGGGACTGGCCCCTGACCGTGGATTGCCAATCTCAGCCCCAGCCCATGGTGGAAGCCGCTTTGGGGGCACGTCCCAGCTTTCCTGGAGTCACTGTTTCACCTGCCATGTACGGCCCAGACTAGATGCCACCTGGCCGTGGGGGAGACACAGCTCCCTCACTTGTCTTTCTTCTGTTCCGGGACCCCTTTCTCTGCCAGCTTTGGTCCACCAAGTTCTTGGGGTTTGGGGTTTTGAGGATGACTCACTGGGAGGTGAGAGCCACCTCAGTGGCTCCTCCGAGCCTGGGTCTCTTCCCACGCCGCTCAGGCAGCCTGGCCTGCGTCAGTCCCTCGCATCCGCGCTGTGTTTCAGGATTTCCTCAGAAGCTCTGGTTCACTGATTTATGTTCTTTCTGCTTTCCAGTGCCGCTGTTTATATTTATATTTTTATATCATTTATATGGGATTTGTGGAGGAAAAAGAGCTAAGCTTGTGGGTTCAGACTGCCATCTTGATCGGGTGCTCTCCTGGAATCGTTTCTGTTTTGTACTGAAGGAAATAGCATCACTGAGGCATATTTTGCAGATCATGTAACCCGCCCCTTTCCAGGGTGCGATCCAGTGACGTAAGTTACTTTACCGAGTCATGCAGCCATCGCCATGTCAGTTTCTGAACGTTTTCATCGCCTCCCGAAGTAATTTTTGATAGTTTCTCTGTTGTGTACCAAGTCTTTACAGACACTCTGGCCTGTTTAGGCCTACACAGCTTGGGTCATTGATCTAGCCATTGTTTTTATGATCAAACACAATATGTTCCTTACCGCTGCTTTAAATAGGTATCTCAATAGCTGGCAGGGAAGGTAATTCCTCATTCCTCTTATTTACAAGTTTCCTTTACAATTATCGCCTCCTAGTGCTTCAGCGGACACTTTAGAACACGTTGCCCAGTTTTGTTGTCATGGTTTTTAATAGCAGGACTTCAGTTGGGATTGGGACAAATACTTGAATGATTCTGGGAGAACTGACATGGTTACAGTGTTCAGACTTGCTGTCAATATAGGCTGTCCTTCCGTCCCCTGAAATATTTTCTCAGTTCAGCTTATGGTTTTCTCTTTGCACAAGGACTGATTTTTTTTTTCAATTAATTCTAGTTGTTATGTGTGTTTTTGTCTCTGTTGCTATTTGAGTGGAATCTTTTCTTCCCTAACTGGTCATTGCTACTCTATAGGAAATCTATGGATTTATTAATATTCATTTAACATTTGGCCAACTTGCTAAACTGTCATCGATTATAGGTTGTTTTATGCGTTTTTTTGTAAGTGACTTCTCTTGGGTTGCCTGGGTGTTTATCTATGTATCCTTGGTAAAACCTGAAACTGTACCCGCTTCCTCTCCAGCTGTTATACCAACTAGGTTTGTTTTATGCCTTGAAGCGTCCACTAAAGCTTCAGAAAACGGCAAAATAATCGAATGGCGGTGACAGTCGCACCCTTGGTTTGCACCTGTGGTTAATGGGACCGCTTCCGGTGTGTCACTGAGAGGAACGGTGTGGGATGTCGGTCCCTTCAGAGTCCTCCTGTCGCAAGGGCGTCCTAGGCCTTAGCAGTGACTGCCTTCAGGGGCGTCTGTGGGGTGGGGGTAGGGGGGTGTGGCTGCGGGCAGGCAGGAAGGACCCTTCTTGGACCACCGATGTGATTGGTGTCCTGATCGGCGTCCTATTTGGGAAGCATCTGACTTGAGATGAGCCCCTGGTTGTGGCACTTCGTGTCACCAGCCCCTAGTTCAGCTGGCTAACATTTCTTCCCTTGCAGTAAATAGGAGAGTCCTCGGGTTCACCTTCTCGGGGACTTTTGTTGACGATCCCCCCCGTCTCCTAGATCTTCGGCCGCCTGTGCTGCCGCCAGCCCACGCCTCCCCTCACTTCCTAACTCTCTGTAGGGGCTCCCGCTCCCACAGATCCGACACTCGGGCCTCCACGGCCATGGTGTTCTCAGCCCGCCTCTTGCTTAAGAGGCTGCTGTGAAGTAACCCTATCCGGCAGGGCTGTCGCCATTACTCTTTTTACGAGAACTGTTAAATCAGCTTATCTGGTTCTTCAAAACATCCAGTTGATGTTTCTCGTGAGGACAATTGACATCTCACTTTTTTCATAGCCTTCCGATCTAAAAACATGGTAGGTGCGTGCATATATTTAAGCCTTCTTTTGTGTTTAGTTCTATTTTAAGGTTTCCTTTTTAAAAGAGCTTGTGCACATTTTAGGGTTATTTGGAGGCATTTTAATCTTCCTTTCATTATAACTTCCGAACAATTTTGTTGTAATGCATAGAAGCTATTGACTTCTATATGCTGATTTTATGTCAATGCCTTTGGTGGATTCTATCTTTACTTGTAATAGTTTTTCAGTTAATTTTCTTTGAATTTTTAGATTTAATCCTCTCATCTGCAAATAATAATAATAATTTTATCTCTTCTCAATTTTTATATATCTTATTTCTTTCTCTCCTTTAATTGTGTTGGTGACTATTTCTAGGGTAATATTCAGTAATAGTGGCAATAGTAGATATCTTTGTCTTGCCTTAACTTTAATGGGAAGATGTTTATAAGTATTTGCCAATTAAACATACTGTTGACCTTTGAGATGAGATAAATATATTTTATCACACTAAGCATCAATCTAGCCATTTTTGAGAGGTTTGAAAAATAAAATATGGATGTTGAGTTATACCAATTCTTCCCCATCGTAAATAAAGATGATCGTATGATTGTCTTTTGGTCTAGCAATGTGATGAATTATATTAATAAATTGCCCAATATTGAAACATTCAGGAATTCCTGGAAAGAGGTGAATGTATTTCTCTTTGTTTTTTCCTTTAATTTCCTAAAGATTTTGCTTTATGAGTGTGGATGCTTTGTTGTTGGATGAACACGTATTCCCAGGGGCTCCTCCTGACTGTGGAAGGCATCCTTTGTCATTATAATGGGCTCTGTTTTTCTGTCTTCAGTGCTTTTTGTCCTGAATTCAATCTTATCTGATACTGAGGTTTTAAGGTTAGGTCCCTGTTTTATTTTCTGCATTTTAATTTTTCCCTCCAACTTTCGGAATGATTGTGTTTTAGGTGTTTCTTCATGTAGCATAGATACAGGTTTTGTTTGGGATCTGATCTTAAAATCATTTTTTTTATGAATGAAAAGCACACCCTTAGAGACAGGCTGTGAGCAATAAATATAATAGAAAAGCGTGCTGACAGCCCCCCAGCACCCCATCACTGCCTGGAGGGGGCGGTTCCCAGGGGGTGGCCATGCATGGAGTTTTTGTCCAATGTTTTTCAGTAATTTTATTTTATCATGTAGGTTTAGCTGATGTAAGTATCAATCTATAAATATACAGACATATTAATAAGAGTGTGGTTTTAATTCTGTTGTGATATTTTAGTTTTGCCTTCTGTTCAAACCTTAAATACTTTTTGCTACATGGTCTGTTTTCTTTGTTTTGTGTCCCTATTACTTTGGATAATTTAGAATGTGTATGATTTGAATGATTATATTTCTTTTTTATTGAGGTAAAATTCACCTAACATAAAGTTAACCATTAACCATTTACAGTGTATAACTCAGTGGTAGTTATAATTTTTAACTCTACATTTATAAATTACTTATAATCATTGTCCATTTGCTTTAGACCAGCAGTTCTAAAATTCGGGGACCCCTTTGCACTCTTAAAACCCATTAAGGGCCTCAGAGATCTTTTGTGTATATGGGCTATGTCTATAGACCCTTACCATATTAGACAAAAATGGAGAAATTTTGAAAATTATTTTATTTAAAATCACAATGATAAGCCCATTACATGTTAACATAAATAACACATTTTAATCAAATATAGCTATATTTCTAAAACAAAGAAAAAGTGAGTGAGAAGAATGGTATTGGTTTACGTTTTTGCACATCCCTTTAGTGTTTGACTCAAGAAGACAGATGGGTTCTTACGTCCGCGTCTGCGTTCAGTCTACTGTGATGTGCTGTTTGTTTTGAATTTTGAAGAAAACCCGGCTTAACCCAGACATGTAGTTGGAAAAGGTAGCAGTATTTTAATAGTCTTTTCAGAGAACTAAGAATTTTTTCTTTGGAAAGTGGTGGTTTTTTAAAGGTTAGTTGCATTGTTGAATCTAAAACCATATCAGTGACCTTTTTGTGCCTGGTCACCCTAAAATCTGTTCGTCTCTATTGCATTTGGATTGGATGTTTTACTGCTTTTTAACTTGGTAACATCCTGCATCGGTCGTTTGGAAAGAACCCTGAATTATGCAGATATTTTAAACCTAACCGAGGTTTAATGTTAGGTTTAACATTTGTTAAACCTAACCAAGGAGATGAAGATTTATTTACACAATAAAAACTACAAAACATTGTTGAAAGAAATTAAAGAAAACACAAATAAATGGATAGACATCCGGTGTTCATGGACTGGAAGACATAATATTGTTAAGATGTCAGTACTACCCACAGTAATCTACAGATTCATTGAAATCTCTATCAAAATGTCAATGGCATTTTTTTATTTTGCAGAAATAGAAAAGTGCATTTTAAAATTCATATGGAATCTAAAGAGACCCCAAATAGCCAAAAATAATTTTGAAAAAGAACAAAGTTGGAGGATTCACACTTCCTGATTTCAAAACATATTATAAAACTACAGTAATCCAAACAGTGTGGTAGTCGCGTAAAGACAGATAAATAGACCAATGGAATAGGATAGAAATCCCAGAAATAAACCCTTGTGTTTATGGTCAAGTGAAGGGTGCCAGGACCACCCAATGGAGGAAAGAACATCTCTTCAAGAAATGACGCTGGGGAAACTGGATGTCCAGATGGGCCCTTATCTTATGCCACATACAGAAATGAACTCAAAACAAGTTAAAGATCTAAGCATAAAACCTAAAACAACAAAACTCCTAGAAAAAACGTAGGGGAAAGGCGTTATGACATTGGACTTGGAAATGATTTTTTGATATATAACATCTAAAGCACACACGACTAAAGCAAAATAGACAAATAGAGATACATTAAGGTTAAAAACCTTTTGTGCATCAAAGGACACAATCAAAAGAGCTAAAAAGCACCTTATGGAATGACAGAAAATATTTGCGAATCATCTATCTGATAAGGGGTTAATATCCAGAATATATAAAGAAACCCCACAACCCAAAAGATCAAATAACCCAAGTAAAAAATGTGCAAAGGACTAGAATAGACATTTCTCCAAAGATGATATAGAAATGGCCAACAGGCATATGAACAGATGCTCAATACCATTAATCATCAGAGAAATGCAAAGCAAAACCACAGTGAGATATCAGCTCACACCCATTAGAATGCCTACTATTAAAAAACACCCAACAACAACAGAAAAAAAAAAGTGCTGGGAGGATATAGAGAAACTAGATCCCTTGTGCACTGTTAGTGGGATTGTAAAATGGTGCAGCTGCTATGAAAACAGTATGGCAGTTCCTCAAAAAAGTAAAAATAGAATGACCATATGATCCCACAACCCCACTTCTGAATATACAAGGTCTGACAATTAAGTTCACAAACTCATCCTAGAAAAAGTGCTACACACCTCACTGTTGAATATCACTACTGTCACCTTCAAAGTCCTCCCCTTGGGAAGCTATGCACCGATGCCAGTGCCTAGTCCACCCTTCAAAGCAGTTTTGGAACTCTTTTTCTGGAATGGCCATCAGAGCTGTCATCGTATTACCCCTAATGTCCTGAATGTCATCAAAATGTCTTCTTTTCAATATTTCCTTTATCTTTGGGTAAAGAAAGAAGTCATTGGGGCCAGATCAGGTGATTAGGGAGGATGTTCCAATACAGTTATGTGTTTCCTGGCTAAATGCTCCCTCACAGTCAATGCCATGTGTGTTGGTGCATTGTCGTGATGCAAGAGCCATGAATTGTTGGCAAAAAGTTCAGGTCATCTAACTTTTTCACGCAGCCTTTTCAGCACTTCCAAACAGTAAACTTGGTTAACTATTTGTCTAGTTGGTATAAACTCGTAATAAATAATCCCTTTGATATCAAAAAAAGTTAGCAACATCATTGCAACAAGTTCGCAAACTTAATTGTCACACCTCGTATTCCAAAAGAATTGAAAGCAGGAGCCCACAGACATGTTTGCACTTCCGTGTCCATAGCTGCCCTCTTCACAGTAGCCAAGAGGTGGAAACAACCCAAATGTCTACGAACGGATAAACAAAATGTGATCAGGTGGCTTATGAGCAACAGAAGTTTATTTCTCACTTTCTGGACGTGGGAAACCCAAGATCAGGACCACCTGGTGAAAGCTCACTCTGTCCCCTACCCGCACGACCTTGTCACCTCCCAAAGGCCCCACCTGCTAACATTATCACTTTTAAGGGTGAGAGTTTCAACATGAGGTTTTTTTGGGCACACAAACATTCAGACCATAGCACATAGAATGCAAAACCTGTATTCAAGCATTGGAACTGAACAAAATGAATAATTTGGAAGGCTCGCCACGGACATTTTTTCCCTGCAAGCGCGTGGCAATGAATCTACATTAGCAGCTGGTACAGTGTGGTGTCACTGTCCCAGCTGTGCCCGTGTGGCCTGCCACTGCTCTTGCACCATCGGTGCAAATGTGAGCACAGTTGTTTCAGAACAAACGGTGAGACTCGCCAAGTTATTCTGCTGTCTGAATATTTCAGCACTGCTTATGTTTGCAGTCAAGAAGTCACACGAAAGATCCTCTTAGATGGGAAGGTGATGCCCATGGGGACCGGTGCGAGCCAGGAGCGAGCCTGGCCACGCGGTGGCCTGCCCCACGCAGGCGGAGGCCCGTTCTGCCAAGGGGCCAACGCGGTCTTCATGGTCGCGCCAAATATTTATGCAACGAGTCACCGGATCGC
>NW_017731514.1:2373623-2383892 GCF_001890085.2 Hipposideros armiger
CTGTTTAAACTTAAAAAAAGTGCTCATCAGGGAAGGCATCCAGGCAGGTCACGGGATAGAAAGGGCACGGCCTTTGGGATCAGATGCTGTGCGACCTTGGGTACACCAGCTCCCTGCTCTGAGCATGGCTTCCCCCCCCCCCGTGAAATTAAGCTGTCACGAGGATGAGGCACTGGCTTTGGGAGCTCACGGAGCGCTGGCTGAATGCATACATGAAGGCGCGGAGACGAGTGTGTACTGCAGTGCTCTGGAGGGTGATTTCCCCCAAGGACTTCCTGGTCCTGAGGCCCCAAAGGCACCCCAGGCTGAGCGGCTGCAGTGTCCACACAGCCCAGCTCCTCCTGGGACCGGGACGGGCGCGCATGAGTGACACTGCCCGCTGGCCCCGTCCATGGGCTTCAGTGGCAATCATCCCTCTTGCACGTTTCCCGGCTCCTCTGTGCATCGAGACAGCTGGTGCTATTTGTTCTGGTTGATTTCCTTATTTATTGACACATTTTTCGGGAGGCACATAACTCTGTCTTCCATCCATTTTACCGCAGCCTCTTTAAATGGAAACAATTGATCAGGCCTTTGTTTTTCTCCCTTTTGTTCCAGTCCCTCCTCCCCAGCTGCCCCACCCCACCCCTTCTCTTTCAAGCAGCAATTAAATTTAAATTCATTTTCTCGAAAGAAAAAAATTAGTTATGGTCCCAGGCCCAGGAAAACCCTAGAGTTGAGGTGACGTTGCTGGACAGGTGAGACTGGACGGGGGTGGGACCCTGCTCTTTCGGGGACCCTGAGGTCCCCACCCGCTCGGTCCCAGGGCAAATTCTGACCAGGATGGGCTGAGGCTCCGCAGGTCACAGGTGCGACATCCGGCTGAAACGGTGGCTGTGGAACTGAGGTCGGGTTGAGGTTGCTGCCTCGGCAGGTCTCAGGGTCCTTGTGAACATTTTCTTATGTGTCTGAGTTCCAGGCAAGGCGCTGACAGAGGGGCGCGCGTGTTGTCGGCGTAAGGATGGCAAGTCTCGTCTCTTCTCATCTCTCCCATTTGTTTCAGCTGCGAGGAAACCGAGGGCTGAATTCCCCGCTGACATTCAGGAACTGCCTGTGACCTTGTAGATGGGGTCAGGGGTCAGGCTGCCTGTCAGGCCCCACCAGCCCGCACTGTCTACCGCAGGTCCCATCACACATGGGGTCGCTGACTATTTGCTCGATACCCCGAAGTCTGTAGTGCCTCCCCTCACCTGCCTGGAGCCCAGTGAGAGCTCCTTGTCACGGGTGCATTTAAAAAGGGAAGCAGTGATGTCACTGGGAGTGTTGCGTCCCATTTGGAGACCCCTAAGCCTCGGTGATGCCGTCAACCAATCAGCTCCGTCATTTCACACGGCCGAGGGGACAGCCCCGAGAGGGAGATGCGACTCTGAAAAGCAAGGGCTGAGGCTGAACAGGCGCCCGAGTCCCAGCAGGTGGGATCCCAGCCAGGGCCCTCCCTCCGCCCAGTCACAGTGAGGCAGGCGCAGGCTTCCAGGCTCTTCTTAAGGGACTGTTAGAAGTGGGGACAGAGGGACTTACGCTCGGCCAGGGTCTGCCATGTGCCAGTCTTGCCAGCCAGCCCAGGCTTTGACCATGATTCACGAGGGCGTGGCCAGGCTGGCTGTGGTCAGTGTGACCTGAAGCAGGTTATGGAAGGGGCCAGCCAGGGAGTCTGGCTTTCTAGGCTCCTGTCCCCTGGGGAGTGAGATGTCCTTCCTGGTGGCCATTTGGGCAGGGCTGGGATGAGGTGAGGTGAGCCAGGCGCCCACTGTGCCCAGTGCATGATGGTGCTCCGTAAAGGTCACGCAGGTCAGTGCTTGCTGGACCCCGAGTGGGGGAGGGCACCTCCTTACACTCAGCTCCCTCGGACCTCCTTCTCCCATGGTGACGACACAGTCCCATCTGTCGGACGTGAGGTGCGTGTGGCGCGCCAAGCACCCTAGAGCACGGTGCATGTGAGCACGCTCCGTGATCAGCGGGCGAGCCCATGTGAAGGAGGACCTGCCGGGTGCCCCGTGCCGGCCACTGAACCCCCACATCAGTGAGGAAGGGAGCGTCCATCCCATGTCACAAGCGAGGATGCTGAGGCCCAGAGAGGCTTACTCTTGTCTCCTGGCAGTTAGTAGGAGGGTTGCTGACGTTTCTCAAGGGACAGGGTCTGCCCGTGAGCATAACAATGGATGCAGTTCCAACTAAAATCGCTTTGCATCTGCAGAGGCCACAGCCAGGCCTTCAGAGGGACGCTCAGGGTGTGTGCCCTGGGGCCAGACTCTGCACTCTCTGAGGCTGAGAATTTGGGGGGACTTGAGGAGCCCTCCTAAGCCCTGGGGGCTTCCTGTTCCCGGGCAAGCTCCTCACCTGGCCTGTGGCTGCTTGAGGCTCAGCAGGTTGCAGCCCTGATTACACCCCAATGGGAGACCTTGTATTCTGGGGATGAGGACAGGCTTTGGGGACCCTGCCGTCCTCTACAGGACAATGGGGACAGCCTTTATACCCACACGCGAAGTACTCCCGACTCCTGCGACACGCCCACAAGGTGGGGGCTTAATGTTAGGGTGTCGTCCTTGGGGAAATTCTGTACACTGCCACCTGCCACTTGCCCGAAGACGCAGGCGTTGCACGCAGGTGTCCCTGGCTGCAGAGCTGCCCTGAGCTCCGTGACATGACAGTGAAGGACTGCAGGGCCTGACAGGAGGGCAGTGCTCCAGCGCCAGGGGCTCGCAGGCGGCAGCGCGCTGCAGGATGGTCGAGGAAAGAGGCTCAGAAACGCAAACCTCCCATCGCTTGTGGCTGTTCAGCCGTGGCCCCTGCGTCCTGATGGGTCTGCCCCCGTCCCAGCTCCAGGGAACCCCCAGCTGGCCCAGCGCCAGGTAGGTTTACTTCTGAGGTTGCCCAATGGTGTTGTGGGTTCGGGTAGAAACACCTGTGACACTGGCCACGCCAGAATTTCAGCAAACCCAATGTGAGTACTTGTCTGGGAAGGTTTAGGGGCCACAGAAGAGAAGGTCCCCCAACCCCGGAGAACCGAGGACACTTCCTGGCAGAAGGGAAGCCAGTGTGGCGCAGAGCGTGAGGAACTCGGCTCTGCCTCTCTTCAGCGTTAACCTCGGGCGACTCATGCGATCCCCGAGCCGTCAGCCCCTCACAGCCCTTCAGAGGGGAACCCCGCCTTTTGTCCTGGTCTGCGTCAGAAGGTAGGTCTCGCTTGCAGCTCCCAGAATCTGGCCCTGGCACTGCTGTTTCCGTAATAACAACAACAGTATTTTACTTATGATTTTATTCAACGCTCCCTGCTCCTTGTGAGGAGAGCATAGCTGAGGGTTGATTGTGTCCACTTTACAGATGAGAACACCGAGGCAGACAGAACGACATGAGAACCGGGGGTCCTTGGGTCCTGGTGCCGCCGCTTTCCTCTAGGGCAGCGGTTCTCAACCTGTGGGTCGCGAACCCTTTGGGGGTTGAATGACCCTTTCCCAGGGGTCGCCGGGTACTCCTATGTGGGCGTATCTGCATGTGGGCGTATCTGCATGTGGGCGTATCTGCATGTGGGCGGACCCACCTAGAGGAGCGGTGTCTCGGCTCCTAAGACCATCGAAATATGTGTTTTCCGATGGTCTTAGGTGACCCCTGTGAAAGGTTGAGAACCGCTGCTCTAGGGAGCGCCGCATGTGTGTGTGTGAGTGTGTGTGTATCTGCGTGTGTGCGTGTGTGTGCGTGCATGTGTGTGTGTGTGTACGTGTGTGTATCTGTGTGTGTGTACGTGTGTGTATCTGTGCATGTGTGTGTATGAGTGTGTGTGTACATGTGTGTATCTGTGTGTGTGTGTGTATCTGTGTGTGTGTTTACATGTGTGTATCTGTGTGTGTGTACGTGTGTGTGTGTGTGTGTGTGTGTGTACGTGCACCTGGGGCAGCCCCATCGTAGAGCCCTGGGTTCTTGGAGGCAGCACCAGAAAGAAAGCCAGTTCCAGGCCCCAGAGGCTGGCGTTGCCTCTGAGCCACACAGAAAGGAAGACCCCCCAGGGCCGGTGCCGAAGCTCTCTGTCTGGGCCGCCACATTCAGTCCTGGTTCTGTTGGGACCTGCTGATTCGCTTGGGGGCAGGTGGAGCGGCCGTCATTGCGTGGGATGAGGAGAAGGAGAGAGACAGAGGCAGGGCCATCAGAAATCGGCTTGTCCTGGGCAGTCCGAGTCCACGTGGGGCTGCGTCCCCATTTAGGGTGGAGGCCTCGGGCTGCTGGTCAGCCTCCTGTCAGCAGCCGTCATGGGGACGTGGGCAGGGGGCTGAGACAGCCCCGGCGGGAGGCAGAAACCGGCCACGGGAGAGTGGAGAAGCAGTTTTCTCCTACCTCTGCAGCAACCTGCGAGACTGATTTATTTCTGCAGAAACGCCTTCGAGGGACAAGATGTACCAAATGAACAAGCAAGGGGGGTGCAGGGACGGGGTGCCATCCTGGACCTGCAAGTGGCCGGCGCGCTGAATGGTCCTTCTGTTCGGCGTGGCCGTAATGAAGAAGGGGACTTGGCAGCAGATGCCCAGAAAGGCCTGTGACGGTATCCATTCTAAGTGCAGTGTTTTAATCGAAAATCCATGTAATTTATTTGAATACAAATGTGTGTTCTTTCGCCACCCGGCTCTCTCCCCAGCCTTTCCCTGTTAATAGATCATTAATACTCCATGACTGCATAATCATCTTCTTGGAAAACAAATGCAACAGCATAAAATGAAAATTATGGCTGTTTAAACTTAAAAAAAGTGCTCATCAGGGAAGGGAGAGCTGTGTTCACAGCACAGCCAGCTCCAGCCACCAGCTTGGGCAGTGGCCAGGTTGGCGGTGCAGCCACCACCGGGACCCTTGAGAACCCGCTGCTCGCCCTGACCTGCAGAGGGCGCTCTAGGACCCCTGCATACCGGGGTTACCCACGGGGGCTGGGTTCAGTGTCCAGTCAGCTGCTCTTGGCAGAGCCTGCCAGGGCCTCACCGGGAAGGGGGCCTGGATGGGTGTGTTACCGCAGACCAGGTATCGAGGGGTCCAGGCTAAGCCTGTGCTTTCTCGGACGCTGTTACAACTGCATCTGTCCCCTGCAATGTGGGGACCTCCCACACTGACCTCCCATGGTTTTGGACCTAACCCTGGGCCCTGGCCACCTACTCACCTCTTGCCAGAAGTCTTCCTGGACCAACCCCTGTGAAAAATCCTCTAACTCTGGGTGAGACGTCCCACTTCCGGGCCTCAGTTTCCTTCTCTGTAAACTAAGGTCGGTGGATTGGATGATATATTCATTCATTCATTCATTCATTCATTCATTCCACAATCAAGTCAAGCTCCGTGCTCAGCAGCCAGCTCTGTTCTGTGATGTCTCTGCAGCTGTAACTGTTCTGAGGTGATGGTTACTGTTTGAGGCAAGGACAGGTTACAAGCCCACTTCCCCTATTTCTCNCTTTAAACTCTGAATGATTGGTCTCAGAGTGATGCGGCCACTTAACCGAAGCCAGAACACTGTTTGAACACATTGTGCTGCATGAGCCACGCCAAACACAAACCTCTCGAAAGCTGAGGAAATAGCTCTTGTCATATTTGTGCTTCTGACATACACTTTCACCCATTTCCTCTCATTCATCATTTTCAGCGTTTTTAGACATTGATGGTGCAGACGGGGCTTGAGAAAGTGAATTTCCTGATCTTCCTTGTTAAGCCAACAATTTCTTAAATATAGGAAAAAATGGAAGAATTAATATTGTGAAGATGTCCACACTACCCCAAGAAAACAAAAACATTTATTTCAAAAGAGATCGGCGCCTCCACACTCGCTGCAGCATTATTCACAGTAGCCAAGACAGGGCAACAGCCTAAGAGAACAGTGATGGATGGATGGATGGATGAAGAGGTGGTACACACACACACAGTGGAATATTATTCAGCCCAAAATGAATGAAATCTTGCCATTGGCAACAACGTGGATGGACTCTGAGTGCATTATGCTAAGTAAAGGAAGTCAGAAAGAGAAAGACAAATACTGTAGGCTCTCTCTTATATGTGGAATCTAGAACAAAACCAAACAAAAACCAAAAGAAAAAAATGAAAAAACCAAAAAAACAAAAACCACACAAAAACACAAGCTTAGAGAAATAGAAGAGATTGGTGGGTGCAAGCGACGTGGGGTTGGGGGGTGGGAGAAACGGGTGAACTTTTTTTAGTTTAAATAAATCAAATAGAAATTAAAAATATATATTATAAATGAATTTTAATTTTAAAATAAAATATTATTAAATTCTAAAGTAATACGTTGTTGATAAAATTTTGGAAAATTTTCCAAAAAATTAAAATACAATTGCAAAACAAGACCATAAAGAGATACAGATTTGAGTTAAGGAAAAAGGAAAATCCATATAGAACTGATTAGAATTGTACTATAATAGGGCAGTCGTCCTTGGGAGGAGTGACCTGCTCGTCATCAGAGGTAACCAAGTTTGAACTGGACACCCAGGCTGGGACACTGTGGAGGAGACCCGTCGTCCAGCGGGAACTCTGGCCCAGCTCCTCGGAAGGCCCCTGCCCTGGTGTCCTGCCTCCTGTGCCCACCACGCCACACTCCTAGGGCCTCCAGTGGCCCCCTCTCCAAATCCACTTCCAGTGTCGTCCCTGCAGCTTTCCGACTGCTCGGCCTTTCTGCAGCTCCGGAGGACTTGGGGCGCGCTCCATGTGAAGCCCCCTCTCCCCCAGCGGGGGTGACGCCTGACGCCCTCGGTTCTCCCTCTCTTTGCCATGGGGCTCAGCTGCCCGGTCCTCCCACCCCAGCTGTAGGTCCTCCTCCAGCTCGGGCCTCTGGCCTCTTCCTTCCCACACTCCCCTGCCGCCGTCAGCCCCCCTCTGATTGGAGCCCTCCAAGTGGCCGCAGAGAAACCAGTCACGTCTCCTCCTGGACTCTGAAGTCTAGCTGGAGATGAGGGCCGCCTGCAGGGAGCAGCGAGGCCCTGAGGGCACCACTTCCTGTCAGAGGGGACAGGCTGGGATCACAGCGACACCCACAGGCCTCACGTCCCGTCGCTGGAGGCAGCCCTGTCCCTCTCCTCCCACCAGCCCTCTCAGCAGCCCCTCATCTCTGCAGAGCTAAGGGACTGGGGTCCCAGGGCATTAGGGAATTTACTTCTGCTCCCCCAGCTGGAAAGGGGCAAAGCTGGAGAACATTCTAGGCCAAGGAAACACCGCAGTGGAGGCAGGCAGGGCAGAGCGTGCCTGGGGAGCGGGCCGGTTGGGCTTAGTTAGGGGTGAGCACTGGGGCCTGCCGGGTGGGTCAGGACAGAGGGCTGTGATCCCAGGGGAGGGCTCCTGGCAGGGCGGAAGGCGTGAAGGGCCCCTGAAGGACAAGCCCTGGGCCACTTTCAAGAGCGTGACCTGGGAGTCACCTCTGGAGGCGCCCATCCTGCTGGTCGGTGGCTGCCGATCGGGGCAGGGCCACTTCTCCTCCTGTCCCTGCCCCGTGAGGCAGGGCTGTGGGAAGGAAAGCCGCTGTGTGCGAAGGAGCCGGCCCACGCCGGGGTGGGGCCGGCACGGAGCACGAGGCTGTCCCCCACCCGCCTTGGATGTTCTTCTCCTAGAACACGGTCTTCCCCTCCAGGACCTGAGCGTCCTGTATGTAAATGACAGGCGACATGGCATTTCTCTTGCTTTAGCAGCGAGAAAAATAGCCTTCAACCGCTCAGTGCATTTCCATTCAAGGTGCATGGTTATGCAGCAACCCAGAGCTTGGGCACTGGTGCTGGATGGCAGCCTGTCCCCGGACATGGTGACAGGCCCACCAGGACTGCCTGGAGCCAGGGCCGGAGCTGACCCCAGAGGCCCCAAAGGCAGGCACATTCAGGCACCGGGTTTCGGAGCCCGGCCTCCCCTCTCCCAGCTGCCTCCTGGGTGGTTAGTCTTCCTGATGCGTCACTGCGCCCTGCGTTTTCACTGGCTCCCACAGAGGGGGCCCTGGGAAGAGGGCGCATTCAATGCTTTTTCTTTAAAGAAAGGAGTCACAAGATAAAGACCCATGTGTGTCTGTGACCTACAGGGACTTGGAGACGACACAATATTTCTGACGACACAAAGACAAGCTCTTACGGAATTCAAAACAGGATCGATACTTTCAAAGTCACTGGTTAAGAATGAAAGCCCGAGTGGCGCGTTGGTTAAGAGCTGGTTTGGGACGCCAGCTTTGAGCAGCAGGGCCCCGGTTCGGATCCCACATGAGGGCCAGTAACGCTGCGCCCTCTACAGCTAAGATGGTGAACAGCAGCTCGACCTGGAGCTGGGCTGCCATGAGTCGCCGGCCACGGTGATGGTGACGGTGTAGGCTGCAGTGGGCTGCCTTGAGCTACCGTGAGTAGCCAGCAGTCAGCATGAGCGGCCAGCAGCTGGTGTGAGCTGCCATGAGTGGCCGTCCAATGGCCAGAGAGCAACTGCCTCACCCGGGAAGAGCACAATGATAATACCAACACGGGCCAGTGAAGCGACGTCCTCCACAACTTGACTGAGGAACAAAAGGACAGCAACTTGTCAGTTCCCCTTCCTCAATTCCCCAACGCTGTTCCCCTCCCCAAATTTCCCAATAAAATCTTAAAAAAAAGAATGAAAGCCCCAAATGACCATATTGATACACACAATTTTTTAAACAAAACAAAGAACACAAGAAATGAGCACAAACAGCATAAAACAAAGATATAGCAGATCAAATATATCCATTTAGGTTGTAAGTAAATAGATAGGCTTAATGTCTTTACTAAGAAGAAAACTATCAAATTGGGTTTAAAAATATTTACCTACCTATCTACCCACCCACCCATGTACTGATACATCCATGCATCAATCTACCTATCCATCCATCCATCCATCCACCCATCCATTCATTAAACACTCCCCGAGCATCCCTCTGCACCAGTCCCCGGGATTCAGAGATGGTTCTGTTGTGGTTCTTATCCTTGAGCTTTTCCAAGTGTACTTGGGGAAGATCGTCTGAAAACAGACATATTAACAGGATGCAGTCGGCGTGGTGGGGTCCAATGGAGAGCGTGTCTATGGGAAATCAGGGTTGCTTCCCAGAAGAGGTGAACTGTGTAAGCTGGGGCTTAAGAGACATTGAATGCTGGTGTGTGAGCCAAGGGGGTGAGGAAATGGAGTTCCTGACCAGAGTGAACAGTGCATACGTGCTGTTGTCATGGAGGTGGAAGGAGCCTTATAGGGGCAAGGGGCAGCAGAAGACCAGGCTGAGAAGGCTGGTGCTGAGGGACAGACCCTGGGGTCACTGGCTTCAGGTTGAGTGGTTGGGCTTTCTCTTGTGGGCAGTGGGGCGTGCTGAAGTATTCCAACACAGAGTGACCTGGTGACACTTGTCTTTCATAACGTCTCTAGGACGGTGGCAGTGTGGAGGGGGGACTGGACCCTAGGAGGCTGGGAGGAGGGGCTTGAGTGGCCCAGGTGACAGATGGTGGGGCCTGGGTCATGGCATGGCAGTGAGGGTCCCAAATCCTCAGCATGTTAGGAAGACACATCTGGTAAAGCCTGTGAACATATGGGTCAGGTGGTTGCTATGGAAACATCAGAGTTCCCCCTCCCCCCCATCTGAACAGGGTGCATGTGGAACAGACCAACGATTACCTTGGGCTTTACAGGCACGAAGGTGCACCTGGGCTGCCCCAAGTGAGTATCGCCAATGAGATGTGTGTCACCACTCTCCTCTGAGTGACACTGCCCAGAGAAGGCCATTGTGTCAGGGATGAGCAGAGATGGAGCAGCCTTCTTTATCCTGAAGGCGGGACGGGAAGGCACTGAGTCCATTAAGGCTGTTTAGGTCAATTACACCAATGGGACAAATGACCTCACATGAGCCTACAATGCAGCTGTCACTTGGCAGCAGAAATGTGTGACAGAGATGGAGAGTGGAAGAGACTTCAATTCCAGTCCAGAGGAGTCCTTTCAGAGCACCTAATGCAACCTCATTCAATGGGTGACAAAACAGTAACAACAACAAAATAATTTTAAACATGATGGTGATGGAGATGGTGATAGTGATGATGGTGGTGATGACGATGATGATGGTGGTGGTGATGATGGTGGTGATGGTGACAGTGGTGATGGTGACGGTGATGACTGCTAACATTTGTACTCTGCCTACTGTTTGCTAGTCACTGTTCTAAACACTTCACCTAAATTAACTTTTTTAATCCATGCTAAGCCCCTAAGAGGAGATATTGTCATTCTTACTTTACATGC
>NW_017731514.1:2391042-2589772 GCF_001890085.2 Hipposideros armiger
AGCCCACGGGTGTGGGTGCTAAGCAGTGTCCGGCGGGCACCGTAGCGGCTGGGATGTGGGGTGATGGGCGTTATCACCGCACGGGATACAGAAGGCTCCCGGTCCGGTACAGACGGACCAGCCGCGTTTCATGCAGCACAGAGCAGCCGGGACAGCAGCCTCTGGTGGGTGCTGCTGACATAGGGACCCTGCGAAACCCTCTTCTCCTGAGGAACAGCTGGCCTCCTCTGTCCGCAGCATAGGGTGTCTGGGAGAGGCCATGGGGACAACTGCGTCCCACCTGCAGGACGGTCACATCCAAGGTCAGTGCCTCCTTGGTGGCAGAGTCTTGGCTTGAGCCCAGACTTCGCGGGTCCCAGCTGAGCTCACCCTCCCTTGTGTCCATGGAGGTGGGGGGCTGGGGGATGTGCTGCCAGGCACAGACAGGCCGGTGGGAGCGCCCGCAGGCCCGTGGGTGTGAGGGTCTTTTGGGGCCTGGTTCTCAACCAAGTTTGCAGGTTTACATTTTCCCTTCCTGCTCCTCCTTGCCTGGCAGCTTTTGCACCCCCCACCCCCCGCGTTGCCTGGGGTCACAAGACTCCCTATGAACCTGGGAGGAACCTCGACTGTGTGTTTGTGGCCTCAGCAGATCCCTCTGGTCCTGGGCCCGTGACGCAGTGGTGGAGGGTGCTCATGCAGACAGAAATGCTACATCAATGCCGCTTGTGTGGGGTCCCGAGGCCCAGCTGGCGGCCCTGCTGTTGATGAGCTGTGTGATGTGTAGTCACCTTCTCAAACCAACCCCACCCCTGACTTAGCCGGAACATTAAAATAATCTCTCCGCTGTCCCCGAAGGCATTAGCTCGTGAAAATGACGCGAGGACGCAGTAGGGCTGCCGTGGCGCTGGCCGGGTGGACATGAACCTGCGTGGTCCTGATGCAGCCTCAGGAGCCCGATGGCATCACCGGCCCCCTTTGCAGGCGAGGGGACGACGCTCATCCCGGTTTCTCGCAGCATCCGTCTGTCAAGCGAAGCATTCTCACGAGTTGCGTTAGAGTGTGGGTTTGCTCAATGCCACGTGCAGTCCCCCGGTGACCAGGCCTTTGTACCTGGCCCCACTTGGTCATCGTCCGGTCTGCAGGGAGTGCCTCGCTCCCTGCCGTGGGGCAGACGTCTTTCCTTGGGGTGATAACTGTTGGTAACTCCATTAGCAGAATTTGGAATTGGCTCAGTTATTCCAATTCTATGTCATTTTTACCAGATGCTTTAAAAAGAAAATCAGGGAGTTCCAATGACCGTTTGATCATTTCCGTCTAGTTTATGGAATGAAAGTGAAGCTTTTGAGGTTCCTCCTGGGGCTGGTGGAACAGCCTGTGACTTTGATGAAGCCAGTGTCACGGTGGAAACCGTGCTCTCGGTACCTGGGTTCCGCGGGGGCATTCGAACGAGCCTTGACCACCACCACCCAAACAGGAGCTGCCGTTGTCACCATGTGCAGGTGTTATGTGAGCGCCCAGAATAACTTGCAATAAACACATTTGTGGGGTTAATGTTAAATCTGAAAGAACCCGCAGTTGAATTTTTTTCAGCCCGGGGAGTACTTTCACTTTTCTCATCATCGGTCAGATTTGAGAATTGTTTGAGCCTTTGCCCAGTTACTTGGCAAATCAACTCAAGTGTCCTGTAATGACATGAAACTTTTTGTAAACAAATCGTGTAAATTTGGGGTGCCGTTGTATAAAGTCAGCTGGAAATCTTTCATTGAAACATTCAGTGACTGGAAGCCGCAAATGCCAGCTATTAACATTTTCACAAATTGTAATTGTTAGAAACAAAGCAGAAAGACCGTGGAATTTATCCCTACAAAAGTGAGAGGGTGGGGGTGGGGTGGGACTGGACAAGTTGTCTGGGGAAGCTCTGTACACGAGCTTCTGTTTGGAATTCTTATTTAAACGTTGGTGCATCTTGACATAAGAGAAGAATCTTTAAATGAAGCTCCTGGGTTCAAATGGAGAAATTTAGGAGGCAGCCGGGGTTGGAAACAAGTGGAGAAGGCCTAGGACGTGGCAGCGTCCCCGTTAGGTGAAACATTCAAGAGCGTCATGAACGGAGATGATGGGTCTGACATGTTTTGTTATGAAAAATGTACCCGAAAAAAGCACCAGAATGGAGGTGAAAGGCAGTATCTGTGGCGATATTTCTGCTGAACTCTTTCCACATTTCAATGTAAAAATATTAGCATTGAAAATACTCTCCACTTCACAGAATTTACTCTGAGCTTACCAGGTACTTCAATTCCTGCAGAGATAATGTTTTCTAAATCTAAAATATCATGCCCTATTGAGAAGAGTCAGTGGGAATGTTAACAATTAAAAAATGCAATTTGAAGACCATTACGTGCAATGTTAGGACAAATTTAAACTCATCTAATCACATTAAAAACACATTCTTCTGAAAAATACCACTGACACAGTACTAAGATAGATATAGGAAGGGAACGACTGAAGCACGTAAAGCTGTACCAGGGCTAATGATTTTATTTTCATTAATTTTTAATGTTTCGATAATATAAAGAATTTTGCTTTAATGTACATGAATTTTATATTTTCATTTTTATTAAAAAATATTTTTAATAATAGCTTTTGAATAAAACGTTTGTGGGCCCACCATCATAATAAAACCAATCTATTGATCAATAAATGCATATGTCATCTGCATTATGTAAATGTGTGCATATATATATATATATATATATAAGGCACTTAACATAAATGCATATGTAATTGAAATTCCAATAGCAATGAAAGGTTTGGCTGTCACGTAAGGAAATGGAGTTCCCAGGATGTTAAGCAGCTTGTCTGAGGCCACATGGTGGCGGGTGGGGGAGCAGTATTTTGTTGTGTATTGTTTTTGTATTGTTAAATCTTTTAAAAACATTATTAGTAAAATATTAATAATGTATTGTTGTGCCCACAGAGCAAAAGCTCCCAGGTTCAGGTAGGGGAGATGGAGACGGTCAGGAGGGATTCTGTGCTCGGTGCCCGTGGCTGGTGGAGAGCGTGAATCTCATACGTGTTCTCACCGCCCCTATCCCCAAACCCCAAACAAGCAACAAGCAAACAGAAAGCCCACAAAGGGTCCCAAAGAAGCCTTTGGAGGTGACGGTGCGATCGCAGGGGTACGCCTGTGTCCAATCTCATCAAGTGTGTGTCCGGGCAGTTTTTTATGTGTGTTTTGTTTTACGAATGTAGTTAAAGACTCCCGTTCTATCCTCCACCCTCACAAAATTTCTGTCTTTTTTTCGCATTTCTTTTTGTTTGTTATTATTGTTCTAAATGAAATGTTGAGTAAAATCAGATGGTTCTTATCAGGGGCAGCTGAGCGCCCAGAGGAAGCCTTCGCTGTACCCCTGGCTGCAGCTGCGTGAGGGAGTTTTGTGTTTGTCACTCTCCATTTTGCTCTTCAGTTTGACCTCAACTGTGTGTCTGTCTCCAGTGCATTCAGGGTGTTCGGGGCTGTACATAAATGAGTCACAGGCACGCAGGGCCACCCGAAAGCTGCCAGGTGGCTGGAGGGCAGTCACACCTGCTCACCCAGCTGCCTTCGGTTTCGCTCATGAAAATGGCCCCGCCGAGTGACTGTAACAAAGTGTGACGTGCCCATTGTCCTATCGACGGTGACTCTAGGCGACTCCAGGTTCGTTTGGTTTGGTTTCCTGCTGGGAATTGAACATTCTTGGTCACTTGTGGAGACTTCCTGTAGGAAGATGGACCCGCCGAGCTGCTGGAATCAGCTCCCTCCACTCGTGGCCCAGCCGCCAAGCCCCGGGTGCTCCAAGCTCTCAGTGGCTGTGTCCAGTTCCTCTCAGGCCTCCTGGCTCAGGCCATCCTTGCTGGGCTTCCGTGAGGATAGAACTATGTCCCTTTCGATCATGCCTGTCCCTTGATACCGACCTGGCAGCAGGGACATGGGAGGCGCTGTCAGGTCACAGACGCACCCTGACCTCGGTGGTCTGGAGATGAGTAAGGGGCGCTCTCTGCCCACCTTCACCTGGAGCAGCCGCTCTCAGACCTGGCTGATCCTAACACAGGAGGTGAGCCTGACTCGCCCGGAAGGATGCCAGCAGCTGGGCGTGGCGACGAAGCCCGGGCAGGGCACTCCACCATAGTGCCCTGGGTGGAGGAGCGGGGCGGGTGGTGGGCACACAGTGTCCTGCCCCCGGCAGCCCCCTTTCCTCAGCAAACTCAGGGTTTACTGAGCTCTCCGCGAGGTGCCTTCGCAGGCGCAGCGGGAGCTCAGGCGACGCCTAGGCCCCCTCCTTCGCGCCCCCGCCTGTGGGGCCTGAAGGAACTGTGCTGAGGTGAGCCCAGGGCAGCCCCCCAGCTGCACCACTCAGCTCCAGGCAGGGCAGCAAGCAAGCGAAACCCCGGCGTTCCGGGGAGGAGGCGTTTGTCATGCCCCCTTCCGTGTCAGCTCCCATCTTATTGAAAAATTCTAATCGTCTCAGGAGGCTCATTTCCATTTGGGGCGCAAATGGAGCCTGTCCTCACGGGGGATGGATGTACAGGCCGCCGGCGCTAAGGGAGATGCTTCACAGCCCGACAACAAACGAGAACCCGGCGATGGCGTGTCACGGCCTTGGACGTGTGAGGGGAGGAGGGGCGCATGACCGCTGAGTCTCTGCACCCCCCCCCCACAGGTCCCCACCAACCTGTGACAAGGACTGAGCCTTTGGGGGGGGGTAGCGAGGAGAGAATGCTTCCCAGCCCCCCAGCTCAGGCACCAGGCTAGCCCGACCTGCCAGGGAGGAGCAAACAGAAAGCTCAGCCTGCAGCTGGGGCGGTGCTGCCAGACTGGTGGGCCCTGGACCTGGCTGAGCGGCAGGGTGGCCTGGAGCACGTGACCGGATGCAGCTTTCCTGGTGCCAGGCTGAGAGTCTGATTCTGGGGGGCTGGGCGGGACCAGGACCGTAGTTTGTCCCCCCTCCCTGAGCTCTGGACCCTCCTGTCTGTAGACAGGGAACTCCTTGGAGGCGTGGCTGAATTGCCCTCCAGCCTGGAAGGTTCATTGTCCTTCTCCTGGGTTCCCATGGGGCCTTACAGAGCGTTCCCCCTACAGAGCATTTGTCTCAAGCTGTTTGCGTGTGTCCGTCAGCCTCTCGAGGGCACGGGCTGTGCTGACCCCCCTCGTCTGACCTCCCAGATGCCAGCAGAGACTCCTGACCCGCTATGGGCCGTACTTGACACAGCTCTCGGTCAGTTCAGAGCTGCCTCGTACTTCCCGCCGGTGTCTGTGCCTCACTGGCTCTGAGCTTCCAGCATCTCCACTTTACACTTAGATTCCGCTAGAGCGAGTTTGGGGATTAGGATGGGGACCATTATTCAGCCTGCCAGAGCCAGGGCCAAAAATATTTGGAAGTCACAAGGCCAGTTGACCTTGAAAATTCTTTCAAGCCCGGAGCTCCGCCTTCTTCACTTGTAGGACTGGAAACAGAGCCACCGCCCCGCAGGCCTCTGTGGTGAGTGTTCTCGCCGCCTCCTGCCCGTCACCCGTGTGCGTGAAGCACAACAGCGTCCTGCCTGGTTCAGCAACCAGTGAGCTTTAAAGGCTCTCAGAGCTGCTGGGGCTGCGAGGCCTTGGGCAGCTTCCTTACTTACTAGTGAAGAAAATCTACCAGAAGTGGGAGAGCCTCGTCCCAGGTCGGGGGAGTCTTGTCCTAAGTGGAGGGAGCTTCGTCCCAGGTGTGGGGGGAGCCTCGTCCCAGGTCCCCCGCTGCTGGTGGGGCAGGGCTTGGACTAGATACAGCTGCCCTGACTCCAGGCCAGTGTGAAGGCCGGTGGGTGGTGGACTGTGCTGGAAGCAGGCTGATCTGTGTCTAGCCTCTCGTTAACTTCTTTTTTTTTTTTTTTAGCTGAGCCCTCCTGCCACCTGTTGGCAGCTCAGCGGCTGCTCAGCTCGGGCCGGGACTCGATCCGCAGTTGCTCAGAGCTCACACTCTTGAGCGAGCTCTTAACCAACTGAGCCACTCGGCCGCAGCCTCTCGTTAACTGATGACCGTGGCCAGGTTGCTTCTGAGAGCCTCAGCTCCCCCATCTCTAAAATGGGGGTAAGGATGCTCACCTTGCAGAAGGGTTGCATCGCTTCCTTGAGTAGAATGTGTGTGGAGTTACTGCTTTTCAGAAGGTGCTCAATAAAGCCTGCGCTCCCAGGGGGAACCTGAACTGTCAGCCCGGTTTCTCCACTCTTCCCATGTCCACACCCTGGCCATGCCTTGTCACAGGTGTGCTCTCCCACCCTCACGTGGGACTTGGCCAGGTGACTTGTTTTGGCCAGTGACACATGTGTGCGAATAATGGTGTGTCCGTTTCAAGCCTTAAGAGGTCCCATGTGCTCTGCCAGCCCCCGTGGACCTCTGCCATCACCCCTCGTAGAAATGGTCCGGCCGGCCGGCCTCCTGGGCCCAGGAGAACGAGAGGAAGGGGGCGCCAGCTGTTTGCACAGAGCCAGACAACCCCAGCTGAGATGGGCGGGCTGCCCAGCCCACCTTCACGTGCCCAGACAGCGACACGCATTGTTCGAGCCCTGCTGAGTTTTGGGGCTGTTTGTTATATCCTGGTAGCTAACCTCGATGTTCCCGTTCCTATTTTCTCATTTCCTTTAAACTGAGAAGACATTATATATGACAGTATTTTAGGATCCGCTGTGTCAAAGCCCCATCCAATCCGTCCGCTCGCTGCTGGGTTGGACGGGGGACCTTGGCGGCTGGGGGTCCCCCAACTCCATGCCCTCAGCACGTAGTGGGGTTCACTAAGCGCCTGCCCAGCCGGTGCGCCAGGGGCCTGAGCAACTCGTTTTCACTTCTAATTTAATTATTGATTGCTTCTGTCTTGATGGCCAAGGGTCTCTGTGAAATGCAATTACTTCCTTGTACCCAAGCGTTTTGATTGTCTAATGATTGCCTCCAACATGAGCCAGGCATCCATCCTGCTTTTAATTAAACTAATCTGTTAAAGAGGAACCAGCCTGCTCCCGCTCGGCCAACTCCCGCGGTACCCGGGGCCAGAGCGCGGGGGCTGCCTGGACACGGGCTGTGGGGGCCGCGACTGGGAAGAGGTGGGACAACATCCTGGGGCTGAGGTCCTGTCCCATCCCTTCGGAAGAAAAGCCATCCATTGCCAGAATTAGAATTCACAAGTCAGGGGACCATCGTGTGGCCTTAAGAGCCGGAGCCGAGGGCAGAAGGAGGCCTCGGTTAAGAGCACAGGCTTGGGGTCAGAGCTGCATTTCTTGCTTTGTCGTCCAGCCACCCTGCACCCTGGGGAAAGTCGTCAGTCTCTCTGCTGCAGTGTCTTCCTCTGTCACTTGGGATGACAATGCAGGCCTGCAGCTCCTTAGCCCGAACTCTCGGGGCCAGGTAGGTTTCACACGTTAGAATTGTCTGGATTTTGGAAACGCACTACTGTGTGTATCACATATTACTAACCTTGCCAGCAGGGTTCGGGGCAAACCCCCAAATAAAATTTCTTATTTAAGCAGCAAAACGTGACTCCTCAGACTAAGGTGGTCGCAGAGATGATACATGGTCTCATGAGAATTCAGTTCACATTTTGTTGCCAAAAGAATTACGAAAAATCTTTTGGATTTTAGAGCTCTTTGGAGTTTGGGATTTGGGGGTGAAACGGATGGATGCTGAACTCAGCAGTTTCTTGTGAGGGTTACATGACACCCGGGGATGGGGGTTGGGGATGAGTGAGTGAGCAGAGCACTGGGCAGAAAGCAAGTTTTCAGTAAGTAGTCACCTGCTCCCACCCGCCCACCCTGGATGGGGCACACTGCCACGCCAGCCCTGCTGGGGGAGTCACCGCACCCACAGTCCCCCTCCAGGGCGTGTGGACCTGGATGGAGGTGCAAGGCCTCAGGAATGAACCCCCCACCCCCCCAGGAGGAAGTGCATGCTCCTCACACACACACGCCAGCTCTCCACAGAAGACAAAACTGAATGGCTGATGGACATTGGCAAGACACACATCCTCATCAATAAGAAAGAGTCCACATGAAAACACAACGGGATGTTCTGTCCCCTCTATGAGGTTACTAGGAGTTTTACATACTGCTAACGTCCGGGGCTGGTGCAGCCGCGGGAAACGTCAGACTGTCGGCGAGACTGGAAAGTCATCAAGTAGGTGCTGCTTTTCTTTCTTGATGGATGCATTTTAGTTTCTATTGAGAATCATCATGTAGGTATGTTCTTTGCACCACCCCACTGCTGGGATCTACCCCACAGACACAGTAGCAGACGTCTGCAGAGATACATGTGTAACAGGTAATTACGGCATTGTCTGAAATTACAAAGTAGCAGAAGTGACTGAAATGTCTGTGGACGGGGCAATGGGTACATGCTGTGGAATATTACACAGATGTTAAGAAGAAAAAGAAGCGAAATAACAGGAGCCCTTTTCACGTATCCAGTGAGGGTTCAGACTTCTTCGCAGGCTCACGATGATGAGCAGATGGGAGGCTGTACAGCTCCTGACACAGAGCCAGACACAAAGCAACCGCTCAGTAAACAGCTAGGAGCTGCAGCGCTGCTGTCCTCGTCACGACCTCCTTGCCTCATTGGATTATCCCTGCGATCCCACGGTTTGCTCTCCGGGAGTCCCTTGGAGAAGCAGATGGAACCAGGAGAAGGGTTGGGACACCTGGGCTCCAGTCTGGGCTCTGCCACCAACTCACTGGGCAAGTCACCCAGCCTCAGCGCCCATGTCTGTCAGTCAGCTCAGGCCGAATTCTGGTGCAGTGACGGCCATCGCCTGAATTCTCACTCACGTACCATGATCATCACGAGTGGCTTTGGCTCTTCAGCTAAGGGACACCCACTAACTGGTACCTTGCTGGTGTCAAGTTGGAGGGACAGAGAGTTGGCAGAACCACGTGATGCCTCTAACGCTTCCTTAGGAAGTGGCACATGCCACCTTCCGCCGCTGGCATCATGTTCGCTGCCTCTCACTTTGATCCCTGCATTCATTGTGTCCCCCCTGCCAAGGCCAAGGCTGGCACATAGTAGGTGTGCTCTGGGTGCATGTGTTGGGTAAGTTGTTTATTCCATATGTACTTGGCAAGCGCCTGCTTCAGGCCCGGACTGTTCTACCCACCTGAGACACAGCCGTGACGCCAGTCACCTGCCCTCGGGGTGCCTCGCTCTAATGTGCACGTGGATTGCCAGGGCCCACGTGGCCATGGCAGGGCCTCTACTGGCGGTGGCATCGGCGGACGCTGCCCAAATACAGAAGTAACATGTGTTTTGTCACTGTGTGATTGTTAAAGCTACATTTTGATATATTTCCACTGGCTAAAGATTTAGGATAAAATTAATCTGCGAGCTCCGAATCTGAGTTACTGTCAAGGTTTAAACAATGTCATTCAAAAGACAGCAATCAGGGGCGGTCACCATGTTTGCAGCCGTGGGTGGCTCCCTGGCTGGCCGGCCCCTCTGCCACCTGCAAACCTCACTCTCAGGTCCACCAACAGCCCCGACCAGCCAGGCGCTGGCCTCCTTCCCGTGTCACCAAGGAAACGGACTGAGCTTTGCCCCCACTTGCCTGAGTCTGCCTGCTCCTTCCGTCCACCCACGCGGACCCCGTCTCTGCGACGCCTACGATGGCCCATGACAGCCTAGAGCCTCACTGTCCCCATCCCTCTCCAACTATTTCTTTCTGTTTTTAAAGTTAGCAGTTTTGAAATTGACTTTGAGATGCTGCCAAGGACTGGGCAAAACTGGCAAATTTCAACACCCCTTTCTACAGATTTTCAAAACGAAACCCTTAAAGGGAATGCAAATTTCAGTTGTCCTCATGAGGTGACGAAACTATTGTCATCACAAGGGGTGCAACCTTCAGAATATGGTACCAGGCGGTTGTCCCAAACTTTAGGGGAATGAAGGAAACAGGGCTTGGAGGCGGGTTTAGGGAGAAGCGACAGGACCTGCTGACCTGAACTAGCCCTGGAGGGAAAGGCCAGTGCCACCTGGCCTCAGTTTCCTCGCCTGTCAAAGTTGGTGGTGAGTGAGATGATCGCACGGCCTTCCCTGCCCTAACCTAAGATTTGTCGCCCCTGGGGAAAGAGTTGCACCTGATTGTGTTATAACGGGGGTCTCCAAGAATGATTGGGAACAACCTTGCCCTGGGAGGGAGGTCATTGAGAAGGTGCGTCAGTACCCCTTAAAAGGCTAGGCAGTCTCGAGCCAGCCCGGCTGAGGGCGTCCCCTCGTCTGTTGGCCTCCAAACCCTGACCTGAGTCTGAGGACGTGGCATCCCAAGGGTGGCCGGGAACATGGAGGTGGACAGACTCTTCCCCACAAGCTCCTCTGAGCCCTGCTGTCGACCAGACCTTGACCTTGGCCTGGGAGGACCGCAGACCCTCAGCATAAAGGCCCACCCTCCTCCCCACTAAGAGACCTGAACAAGCACTGGCACTGTTTCTAGCAGCTCAAGTCCCCTCAGGTCCTGCCTGGCAAACCTCCCAGCTGTCAGGAGAACTTACTATTTGTTGCAGCCAACACCTGAGGACAGGGACCCGTCCCCCCTGTGGGAAGGCAGAAGCCTAACTTGGGTAAGGGCTGATCAGCAAACCCAGACTCTCCTCCCTGTTGCAACAGACGGAACAAAATGTCTTCAGTGCCTTCAACTCTTGCCTGGCACTGTCGGCCTAAGATGGGGTTTGGGGAGACCTCTCAGACGAGGGGCTGTGGTCTGGTCTGAGGCTGGAGGTCGGGGCCCATATTCACGCCCCAGCAATGGGGGCTCTGTCCTTTGCTCCCTGGCACAGGCAGTGAAGCTTGCCCCCTCCTGTTGGTGAACTCACCCCTTTTCTGGACCTGCCTGGAGTTTCAGTCTTTCAAGGTTGGAAAGGGTTTCAGGCTCACTGGCTTCACATCCCCTCCAGGTCCTGAGGCCCCTCCGTGGTGCCAGCAGCAACCTCCATCTCTGTTCTGTTGTTCTCCTCCCCATATGAGCATACACTACGGGGATTATTCCCCCATGCCCACATGGTCCTGGGGGGCGGTTGTCCAGGATGCCAGCGTTTCCCAAAAAGCAGCATGGGAAGCATCGTGATGGACGCCCTGGACACCTGTTGTCCAGTCCCTCTCCCCCTCTGCTAGCAGAGTCCCTTTACTGGGGACCCATGATTCTGTCTTCATAGTCCACCAGAGCTGGCCAATCAGAGCCCACAGCAACTGGCTCAGAGAAGGGCACATGACTCCAGGCTGACCAATGAGTCTGCCCTGGGATCTTTTTCTGGAATAATTAGGAAAGAGGCACTTTAAAATCTTTTAGTGTTGGTGGCAATTTCACAAGCACATGCTGTGTGCCAGGCTTTGGGCTACATGTTTACCCCCATTGTTTGTAATCCTTATAAGTACTGTACCTGGTCATCGTGATTCTATCTTTATTATAGATGAGTAAATTGAGGCTCAGGGAGGTTGTGACTGCCCCGAGGCCACCTGACACTGGTTTGCCAAGCTGGGGTGCAACTCCAAGGCTGTCTGCCTCCACATGGCTCAGACTTACTTAGCAACTAACGGTGCGCTCCGGGGTGACAGCGCATCAGTGCCCGAGTGAGAAAGGTCAGTGGTACGTGTGTATAAAATAAATGTCATCAATAACCACATCAGGAACTTTAAAAACTCTGAAGGTCATTTCTAGGTATTGATCCAAAGAAAAAAATTAGAAGTCCACACAAAGGCTTAGGAAGAGTCCTGTTTATCACCACAGGGTAATTTGTGAGAGTGAGAAATTAAAACCCGCCTAAATGTCCTATAATGAGGAAATGATTAAGTAAATTATGCAGCCAAAGATCTTACAATGGGTTTGTAATAACATGGGGAAATGTCTGGCATATTAAATAAGAAAAACAACAAGGTAAAAAAATAATATTTGGAGGCTGATCTCAACCATACAAAATTACAGATTGAAAGATAAAATACATTTTAAAAAGAAGATTGACATATGCTGATGTTTCTGCAGTGGTTTTCTCTGAGTAGTGACATATATGCTTGCTTTTTAGTCTCAATTTTCAAATTTTCCGAAATGAACAAGTATTGTGTTTAGAGCCAGTACAAAAGAAAACACGTTATTCAAAATTCTGGTGAGAAAAATGTCACCAGGATTTTCATTCTCAGCCAAGCTGCTCATGTCTAACCCGCAGGCCAAAGTCAGACAAACTGAGGACAGTTTGCACTGGAGCAAGGCTCTCTCAGTGTATGATGTACTTTCCTAGATGTGACCTTGTCTGGTAAACAGACGACCTCTGTGGTAAACGGGGCGAGTTCTTTTTCTCACCCTTATTTTTATTTTATTTGGTACTGTTGTGCATATTATACATTCAAAAGAATGCATAAAATATACAGTTTACAGGAAAGAAACAAGACGAACACCATGTCCAACCCCTAGGATGGAATATTCTAGAGCCTGAGGGGCCCTTCCTAATTTCCCCTTCCTCTCCACCCCACCCCACCCCTAACATTTGTGGGGCTCAGAGCAAGAGTGCAAACACAACCCCACATACCATATGTCGAAATATTTATAAATTATAAATCAAGTTAACGAACTGCTCAATAAAAAATGTTCTAGCCTCCTGCTTTGACAAATGTACCTTCATAATAACAAAATTGAAAAGATGTATAAAATTATGGGTTATGTTTTGATAACTGCAAGCTGGCAAAATATCAAAGAGAAGTGAATTTAATGATTATTGCATATGCTTGGGTGTTCTGTTGATGGGCCAATAATGCCTGGATGAGTAATAAAACAAAAACATGCATAATTTATAAATTATTGTACGTTTATCCTATAAAATTTATTTTCTTGCCTTCATTTAAGCAGTATCACTAATTATGTTGTTATAATTAAGATTTTCATGTAATTTGCATTTAATTGACAGTAATGACAAATTAACCCCCTTTCTTGAGTCATTGTAGTGCTTACATAGTTTTTAAAACTGAATTTCAGTCTGGAGAAACTTTGGCCTGCTGAGGCAATGGCAGCTGGGATCGTCAATAAAATTCTTAAAGGAATGTATTGATTTGGAAATTAACCCAGTTTTTTTGAAATTTTGCTCTCAATGTTTTACCATTGTAATGGGGTTGCATGTTATACAGTTTGTATGTATGTTATCATTAACACAAGAGAAATCCCCAAATATTTTAATTTCATCATGTAAAGCCACTGTCACATCTCACCATTTTCATTGTCAGTATCAAGATTCCAGCAACAATGCAAAGAATCGATACAGTCTGTTATACCTACTCTACTTAAATGTAAATATGAGAATAATCTTTTATAAGTTTTAATTAAAAAAATAAAACTAAAAAAAAATTTAAATCTGAATTTTTTTTCAAGATTAAAATAAAGAGCAGGGTGATCTGACACTGCAAAATGTTTCCCAGCTTCCACGGGCAACTGTGATTCGTGCCTCCCACGGGACGAGGCCCTTCAGAACCACAGAACGCAGCCCGAGGAGAAGCCAGAACAGGGACCCTCAGCCCTGCTGGGAAAGGCCTCCCGAGTAACGGGAGTGAAAAGATGGATAAAATGGTGCTCGCACAAGAATCTGTGCATCCGTGTCATTTGAGAAGAACCTGACACCTGCTTAGCCTTTCTCTCACCCCGCGCTTCCTCCTCTCAAACCTGCTCCACCTGGAGTCAATGTACACCTGTGATGAGAAAGTGCCCCTGGCTTGGGGGAGTTGGAGGAGTTGGGGGCCCAGTGAGTCAGCGGGGTGGGGTGAGCGGAGCTCACCAGGCCAAGCAGACTCAGATTTGGCCGGAAGCGTGGGGGACGGGCTCCGCACAGAAAAGAGGGCGCCTGCCTGCCGGCTGTCTGGAAGGGGACCCCCTCACAGGGAAATGGCGACTGTCCTCCAGCCCTCACCCTGAAGCCACACACTGCAGTCAGCCCCCCATCTGCCTCTGACACCCCGCAAGTGACTGTCCTCTGCTGGAGCCCCAGGTGAGTGCCTGCAAGCGAGCCTGTGCGCCGGGCCCTTTAAGAGGACGCCTGAGTTTCCTGCCACCTTCTGTCCCCCCCAATGGTTGGAATCCCCACCGTTTTTCACAGCCAGGGGTTGTGGGGGCTCCTCCTCCTGGCACCAGTGCTCTGGGCTGGGGGGCCGGTGTGGGGCTGGGGTCCCTCCCTCCTCTGGGGGACCCTCCGCGGCCGAGGTAGCCCTGCTGGTTCTCAACCTTCACACGCAGGTGTGGGCCCCGTTTTGCGTCTCCGCCCTCCTCCAGTCTCCACGTGGCTTCTTATGTCCTTAGTTATAAAACTTCTGTTCAGCTGGATGTCAGTTGGTTCTCCAGGTTGATTGTTCTGTAATTTAATTGTAATTTTAATGTGTTCACAGGAGGAGGCAGGCACAGCGTTTATCTGCTCCGCCATCTTGGATCTCTGGACCCTCCTGGGAAATTTTCATGCTTTTTAAATGATACCTTCCCTTCCATTTTCTTTGGAACCCCTGGTTTTGTTTCATGGGTGCAACACATTCTTTCTGTAAAGATATTAGAGTGTTTTCGGAAGTTCTTTTCTCCCTCTGCACCTGGCTTCCTCCTGGCTGACCTTGCGGTGTTTGGTTTTGGGGTCTGGGTTCATGCTGGAGGCCTAGCCCTGTCTGAGAATGGCCCTTCCGGGAGACCAGGCAGGGGTTCCCCGTTGGCAGCTGATGAGAATGTAGGGTCTCCAGTGCCTTCCCACCAGCCCGGAAGGTTTTGGATGCCTGAAGTCGTGACTCAGTGTAGCCTGGACATCTGGGTGTCCTGCTGCCTGGGCCCTTGGTGGTGTCCACCCCCTGCCCACCCCCCACACTTTCCTGGCGCCTCCTGGGGCCCACAGCATTGGCTGCAATTTATTAATAGTTTCCCTCGGTATATATTGTTCTGTCTCTGCGGCTGTCTCCCCAGCCTTTCCCCAGAGCAGGAGGGGTGCCTGATTGCATATGTAAATACGCTCTGCTGTGTTATCTTCCCGTGGCTTTAATTTTCTTATTCTTTTCTTCCAAATAAGACTGAAACCAGTTTAAGTGAAGAAATTATTCATTAAGGGAACAGTGTCAGGTTTGGTATTGGAGCCACCTGAAGTCAATTAGGGATCAACAGAATTAATTATTCTCTCTGGTTTGAAATCGGGAAGTGGGTCTCCTTAACTCACAGTTGGGGAGGGACAGGATTTTAATAGACCCAGGTGGCCCCAGTCCAGGAGCAGCGTGTTACCAGCTCCATACTAAATGGCCAAGGTAAATTTCAAACCACTCTGTCGGCTGGTGGAGGCTGGGGGTCCTCACCACCTGGCAGAGAATCAAATCTCAGCTAGAATTGGCACAGGGAACACGGCACCCGGGAGGCTGACCCTTCCGTGCCCGCTGGGCTCCCCAACTTCTAGGTTGAGGCCTCCAGGCTGGAGACCCCACCTTGTGGGACCTTGCACACCATGGGGCTGGAAGAGTGGTGAGCTCCACCAGACCCCAGGGCCGGGGTTCAGGACAGGCGGGCAGACACTTAGGGTAAAAAATTTAAGAGGGTCGCAAAACTGAGTCATCAAGATCAATCATATTTCAATGCAATATTTTAGCAAGTGTTGGCGAGGATGTGGAGAAATCAGAACGCGTGTGCACTGTTGGTGGGGATGTACCTGGTGCAGCCGCCGTGGAAAACTATATGGAGTGTCCTCAAAGGGCTAAAAATAGAACTACTGTGTGACCCAGCAATCCTACTGTGGGTATTTGCCCCAAAGATTTGAAACCAGGATCTCAGAGAGATCCCTGCACCCCCATGTTCACAGCAGCGTCATTCACAACAGCCAGGACGTGGGCATAACCTATGTGCCCATCTACAGATGAATACACAAAATGGGGTCGGTACATAAAATGAGTAGTATTCAGCCTTAATAAAGAGGGAATTCCCACCGTTTGTGACAACGGGGCTGGACCCGGAGGACATGATGCTGAGCAAGATAAGCCAGTCACTGTGTGAGGCTGTGTGATGCCTCTTCTAAGAGGTATCTAAAATAGCCGGACTTACAGATGCAGAAAGTACAGTGCCGGTTGCCAGGGGCTGGGGGAGGGGAGATGGGAACACGGACACCGCTGGAAGCTGTTAGAAAAAAGATGTTTGTTCCATGAGCAGACAAGGACCCACAAGATAAGAATTAGGATTTGAACGGGCCTGTGGAACGCTCATGCCTGGGGTACGCACTCAGACCTGGCCTCAAGGCTGACCCGGGCCAAATCCTCCCTAATGAGAGGAGGGGTGGGCTTGCCCGCCCTGGGAGGGTGGGTGGGGCAGGCGCGCACCTCGGCCTTAGCAGCCAGTGATGGACAGCTGTGTGCCAAGTGTGTGTTTCCTCATTTAACCGGAACTAACATGGAGCCCTTATCCCGTCTTACGGAGCTGTGGGCTGAGGCTCAGAGGCGGGTCATGACTTGGCACGAAGGCGGTGTCACAACCAGGTTTTGAACTCATTTCTGTCTGAAGGCAAAGCTCAAGTTCATCACCATCTTTTTCTTGAGGCATCTAAAGATATTTAGATCCTTTAGGGCTTTGAAGGCGGTATCTTGGAAACAAACAAAACCCAAACCATATTCAAAACACATGAAGGCACTGCCATTCACTTATCCATTTAAATATATTCAAGTAGGTTCCAGTACCTGCAAGCCACTTTCGGGACAGGCCTGCAGCTGTGGGCAGGCCAGGGGCGGCTCCCCCTAGTGGTCGGTGCAAGCAGGACTCCAGCTCCAGGCTGGGGGTCGCATCCCAGCTGTCACCCCCAGACTGTAAGCCGAGCTCCTTCACCTCTGTGTGCTTTGGCTTCTCACCTGCGGGCAGCGGCGGTGTGAGTTCTGTGTCGGGATGTTGGGGCTGTTACACCCCTTCGAATAACTCCTGTGCTTCCTCGAGGGCCGACAAGTGCCCGGCTGGGCGGTGGGCTGGGCAGTGGCTGGGACATTGCTTGTCGGTGGCATACCTTGGACCTACTCTGTAAACGCGTCTTAGAATTCTGAACCATGAAAGAGCTCGTGGGTCCTGAAAGACAGCTTCATTTTTATTTCAAATACGAATTAAATACAAAAAGTATTTCTTTTTTTTTGTTGCCCTGGCTGCCAGTAAGCTCAGAGATAGATTTTGAGAACCTCTAAGTTAGCTGACCTTTTTTGCAAGGTTTATTTCTTTACTCACCTATGGATTTTGATATTTGAAAAAAAGTCTAAATGAAGATTGTTCTTTATGGTTCTCAGCCTGAGGCTCTTCTCAGAAGTCCTTGATTATTTGCATCCTCAGGTCCTGACGTGGGAACAAGCAAGTCACAGGCAGTTATTCAGGTTCTGGTTGTTGACATGCAGATGTGGGAATGGCCGTTGTCGGGGTGCAGGGGCGCCTGGGGGGTGGCGGGGGAATGGCCCAGCCTGCAGATTAGCCTTCCCTTTGTTTTATTTCATCTCAAAATCAACTTTGGGAGCATCTGAACGACCAGGAGGTGAGAAAAGACTTAAGGGGACAAAGGATATTAACAGGAAGGCAATGATTTCTCGGGCTGTTCGTCACTTCGAGTGCAATACATTAACAAAGTGCTGTAATAAGAAGAGCTACTAAAAAGTGATTTATTGATACTTTAGTCCTGTTAAAACAGGTTAACGTCGATACAATTAGCTCCTGGATCAAGGCGGTCCCCTGTGGAGGGAGAGCTGATAAAACAGCACTAAACCCACTGCGTCCAGAGTGGGGAGGGGCCGCGAGGGCTTGAACCACTGGGGCGGAAAGAAAGAAAGGTTCTTCCACGGTGTCCACCCCACACCCCCGGTGGCCCCCCCAAAGCGTGCGCCCCCAGGACTCCACAGGCTGAGGGCGGAGACTTGGGGGTCATTTTATCTTGAAGGCTTGTCGCCTCTGCTATTTCATGAACGGCTGACTCCCAAGTAACTTGGGAGAGTATCGAGCGGTCATTACGCTGGGAGAAAGGGCAGAGAGGAAAGGGGGCTCAAAAGGGGACTCCCCGGGAGCTGAGCTCAGGAGGCCGCACCGGCTGGGTGGAAGGGTCAGGGCCAGGCGCTGGGCAGTCCCTGTGCCTTCGAGCCTGGTCTCTCCTTGGTTAGGTCTGTGGCGTGGCATTGGGCAGGGCCGTGCCCGGTGCGGGTGGGCCTCGGTGCCCGCCTCCTGCTCTGAGGGGCCAGTCCTTCCAGGAGCTGGACTGAGGCTGTGCGGCCTCCAGGGCTCCCCTGGCTGGTCATCAGGGTCTCACTGCCACTGTGTGAGTTGTTACAATCTTAATGTCACCATCCTTGTCCTCACAAAGGTATTTAAAATGGTTGGTTGGTCTCATAAGGCAGGAGAGCACAGATGAGAACTCATATGGCACTTTGGAGAGTGTGACGGAGTTTTCCTCCCCCCTCCCCCCCGCCCGGTCCCTTCTCCACCCCAGGGTTTGGTTTGCCTTCCGGGGTTGTTGGGCAGAAGGCTTGGTCCCTCTCGCTCCTGTAACGAGGAAGCTGAGATGAACATAAGGGCGAAAGTGGCTCCCATCCATGGGTTCACAGGGGACCCATCCTTTTGTTCTTTCTCGGCCGGGAACCCAGGGGAGTGAGGCCGTCTGTTCTGATGGACTGATGGTGCTCAGCCTCCTGAAGAAGGTCTCCTCCGGAAGCAAAGTGTCCCTGAAAACGACAGTTACAGCACTTCGGTTCTTTCCTGTTTCTCATCTGAGGCCCCTAGGGCTTGGCCAGCATCGGGGCCTTGGTGACTGTCGGCAGCTGTTACCCGTCACCTTGGGCGCTGCTGTCCTCCCGGCGCAGCCTGGCTGGCTTGAGCCCTGGGTGCACGCGTGAGCAGCAGCCCCTGACTCATCCAGTGAGCTCTGCCTGGGTGGTGACAGTGCTGGGGGACCTTGAGGGGGAGGGCATGCCTCCAGGATGGGGCAGCTGGCTTTGGAACCAGGAGTCCCTGAGGCCAGAAAAGGGGTCATTCTTTCCCGACAGCACCTCTGGCCGTGTTGGTCCCCATGAGCCCCAAGTGCAGACGTCCCCTCCAGGGCGGGCAGCATTGCTGGGGAAGTGACTGCGACCCAGTGCTCACAGGAGGGGACAGGGAGGCGTCCCTCCAACTCGTGGAAAAGAGAAACACGCGTGTTTTCTGTCAGGGAAGCCGGGGTCTGTCCAGGGTGGCCTCTCAGCCCAATGATGGCGCCTCAGCGGCGCTCAGGTGGGGCCGGGCTTGTTTGCTCTGCCGAGAGCCAGATGTGCGCTTCCTCTGGCCTCCCTGTTCCAGTTGCTGCGTCCTGTGCAGCCGTAGTGAACATCTCATATTTTGGAAGGCGCCAATGTGATGTGTATGTATTAACGAGCGGCCTCCATCCGCCTGTGGAGCAAGTCCATCTCCTTCAGCTTCGAAAGCTCTTGGGGGGCGGGGGGCATGATGAGGTGGGAAGACCTGGATGGGAAGTCTGCAGCCCGGCTTCGTCTCCATCCAGCTGTGTGACCTGGGGCAAGTCCTTCCCCTCTCTGGGCCGTGGGTATTCTACAGAAAACGAGAGTCTTGGCTTGATGGTCTTCAAGCATGAAGATCCCCTTCAGCTCGGACATTTTCAGTAACCATGTTCCCCCCCTCTTCCCCCCCCCCCATATGTGTGTATGTTCTGTAAGACTTGGCGTATAAGAAATCAGAGTTCCTCTCCAGGGGCCACATTTCTGTGGTGATCTGTAGCGCTGTTCTTTGTAAAACCCCCTGCTCCATTAGATCTTTACTTGGGTTATGTAATCAGAGCCTCAGGTCTACAACTGGCATCTTGGTTGACTCCATACAGGGCCAAGCACCTTCATCCACCCACCCAGACACTCACCCACCCTTTTCATCCATCCATCTTCTTATCTAGCCATCTCTTCAATCTGTTCATCTCTCCGTCTAATCAACATATCCATCCATCCACCCATCCATCCATCCATCCATCCATCCATCCATCCATCCATCCACCCATCCATCCACCCATCCACCCATCCATCCATCTATCCATCTGACTGGCTGCCCATCTATTCATCCGCCCATCCAACCATCCACCTGTCCATTTGTCCATCCATCCAACCTACTGATCCTTCTACCTCAGCACATGGACAGAAAGCACATGGGCCTAGGGTTCAGGATGACTGGAAATAGAATTCCAGATATTCCACTAGCTGTGATTTCTGTCTGTCAGGGCATCTTCCCAGCACCCCCGCCCTGAGAGCATGCACACTCCTGACCACAGGGGTGGACCTGGGTGCTGGTGAAGTCAGCCAGACTCGCTCCCGTGCGTCTCAGGTGAAGGAGAGCAGAGCTGGGTTGCTGGAAGCCCTGCCGAGACGGGAGGCATCAGTCCCTCGCCCTGGCCCCCAGAGCTGCCCTATCTGGTCTTTTCCCTGTCCGAGCGGCTCTGACTCACCCTTAGATTCTGCGACCAGCCCAGTGACCCCCAATTAACCCCCTTCTTTGCCCGACTCGGCACTGATTTCTGCTGCTGTGACTCATTCCAGGAGGCTCTGCCTGATGGAGCTCACACTCTACGTGAGGGCGACGGACAGACAAGGGGAAAGTGAGTGCCCAGGAAGATCCCACAGGGGTCCAAGGCCGTGAGGATAATCAGAGAGGATGGGAAGGGAGGCTCTGGCATGTCCAGAAAGGGTACCCAGGACGTTATTTTCACTCGGGGATCTGCGGGAGCAGCACAAGGGCTAGCTGGGAGACAACAGTGATTCCATGGCCCAAACTAATCATGACATTAACTTTGACTTAACCTCTGGTGCTTGTGTGTGAATGTTCATGACAGCAGCTGCCTGGGGTGGGCCCATCCTCCAGTCTGCCCACCTGCGCGGCCCTGGGCAGGGCGGCCGATTGGCTGCCTGGCCCGAGGACATACGGCCGTGTCCCATGGCAAGCAGGAGACAGTCTGTGGCCAGGAGGTCAGCTCTAGACATGCTTGCTGGTGAGGCTGAGACTGCAGAGGCCCTCCCGGCCTGTGGGCGGGCCTGTGTGGGCTCCCAGCGGGAGTGGGGGAGCTGGGGGCAGAGGCCTGCGTGGGCCCTGAGCACCCCGGCATTTCCAGTGTCCCTAGTCCCGTGTGTTGGGAGTGGCCGGAAGGGTGTGAGTGCGCAGACCTGACAGCCCAGGCTGCAGGGCACCAATTCTTCTTATTAATAAATAACAGCTAATCCGTGCCTCTCCTTAGCTCCAGGCTTGACTAGAAACTGTTTTTTTAGGGGATATTTTCCAATTATTGAAGTTAAAATTTCCTCCCACTGACAAGATTGGTTAGTAAAGAGCAGCGTAGCTGTGAAGGCTCACATATCACGGAGTGTTTATGTCAAACCAGGTTACGCTAAGCCCTGTGTCTGTCTCATTCTACTCTTCATAAAAATCACACGTTAACCAGTGGTTACTGTTATCACCCCGATTTTCAGACAAGCAAGCTAAGGTTCAGAGGAATTTAATAGCTTTCCCCAGCTTGCAGAAGTGGTCTGGAGGCAGCGTGCACACCCAGACACGACCCCGGCAGAACCCTGAATCTGTGTGTGCACAGAGGACCGTGCCACCGGCCGCCTGCTCCCTGGAGAGCCTGCTCCCATCCCCGCAGGCTCCCTGCCCACCTGGCACCTGCCCGGGTCTGGCCGGTGGCCTTGGTGGGAGACCTGCTGTGTTCTCAGCCGGCGGCTTCACTGGTCAGTGTGTCCAGTGCCGGGACCCGCCTTGGGGCGTCCCTCGGGGATCACATGAGATGAGGGGTGAGCGCATGGCAGAGGGCCTGGCCCAGAGCCGGGCACGTGTGAGCTTCCCTCGTGACCATGTATTTTACTTCCCTCTCTTTGAGATGGCACTGAGTAAACAGCTGTGAAGCACGCCGTATTTTTCTCTCAAATGGAGGATGGGGGCTGACTGCTACTCTCCCTGCCGCCTCTGCTGTACTCGCCTGTGGCCCTGGAACTGGGCAGCTGTCATCCAAGATACTGCCAGGTGGGCACAGACAGCCCCCAGGCCAGGAGCTTGACCTTGACCGGGTCCTGACAGCGAGGCCAAGATGCCCCGAGCCTGCCAGGCAGGGAATGCACGTGGGCAGGGCAGCTCCAGGGCACGTGGCAGGCAGCTTGTCCCCTGCCTTCTTCCCAGCGCAGGGCAGCACACAGCGCGGTTGGCACTCGGCCAACTAGGTGACCAGAGAAGCTGCCTGGAGACGTGGCACCTGTGCTGGGTCCCCCGCAGGGGGTTCAGGGAGCAGGCGCCGATGGGGGCTCTGGGCGTGTCTAGGCACAGGGCCCCGTTTGGCTCAGCGGTGGTGAGGACTGGCTGGGGCCCAGGAAAGGTGGCTTATGTCCCCCTCAGAGGGCTTGAGTGCCACAGGAGGGTCCCCCCAAATAACTTTGGTCAATCGCCATTCTTGTTTTGAGTGGAAAACCTGGAGTGGACGAGCAGGAGGGCCCAATAAGAGACCCTGTCAGCACCCAGGAGAGGGGGGTGAGGCCGGGAGGGAGGGGCTGGGAGCTGAGAGCGTTGACCACCTGGAAGGGGGTGTCCAGGATGAGAGTGGGGTCCCCGCTGTTTCTGAGGTTGCTGCCTGGGGGACCCTGAGGCTGGCGGGGATGTTAGCAGTGAGAGGATGTTGTTTGGACTGATCCATTGCCCTGCTGAGGGGTAGTTATCGAGTACCTCCTCTGGGCGGTTTCCTGACACACCCACACCTCAAGGAGCAGCCTTTTGGTCCACCCATGTCAGGGGCATTTTGCCAAGGTGCCCGCCCCACATCCCTTCACTGGCTCTGGCATCTGTCAGGGTACCAGGGTGCAGAAGTGGGGGCACAGGCTGGACCCTGCGGGGTGCTCCCGCTGTTGAATGCAGTTGTTCAGCCTAAGTGCCTTCACCATTTGGAAAGTGGGCTTAGCTCCGGAGAACTCATCTGAAATAGATATTTCTCTCCAGCGCGGAGGGATTTATTGGCAAAACTAGCCATCTATTAACATTATCTGAGGACTCTGCACTGGTGAGAATAGGTCCTATAAATCTTCGTTGTATTAAAACCCAAGAGCTAGGAGGCTTTCGTGGACGGCAAATAGAAAAGCCCAATGAGTTCAGACCTGTTTATTTTACTTAGAAGGAAAGAACGTTCTGTACCCAGCCAGGCAGGAAATGGGTTTTGGGGACGGCCACTTAGCCCAGCTGCTGGCCCTGAAACTGTGGCAGTAATCGCTGCCTACAATTAGAGCAGGTGTCTCCAAGGACCGTATTTGTGGCCAGGGATGGGGGCTTCTGGAAAAGTAAGACTGGAAACTTTAGGCTGGTGGCCGTGGGGCCTGCTGGGAAGGGAGGGCCCAGTGACAGGCTGTGAGCTCAGACCTGGGCCCAGGCAGGCGTCTGATTAAGGTGACTGTGTGTGTGTGTGTGTGTGTGTGTGTCACCAGCCGTCCTGGCCTGAGCCCTGGCTGAGCTGGCGCCCCAGCTGGGCCCATCGGATCTCACCACCAGCACTTTGTATCTGGAGAGGCTGGGAGCCAGCATGGACGAGATGGTGGGCTTTGTCTTTCATTCATTTCCTGATGAATTGCCCTGGGCCTGGGAAGAAGTTTGGGACAGGCAGGGGTACAAGAGTGCTTGATCTCGGTGTCTCGGTGGGGGTCTCGGGGAGGCGGCTGAACGGCTCTGGCTGCCAAGCCCCCTCGTCTGCCCCAGACCCCCCTCTCCAACCTTGCTTAGTCCTGGGACGCCCCACGGCCTCCAGTGTGTTTTCTCTTAAGCCAGCGTCAGTTTCTGGCATCTGTAATCAGACCCCCAGGGCATCCGCAGGAGAGAAGGCCCCCACGAACCCAGAGCCTAGACACGCGAGCTCGAGAGGCGTGGGCGACGGGGGGAGGCTGGAGGGCGAGCGGAGGAAGGAGCTGGACCCCCCTTCACTCTGGGGGTGTGAGTTTCCCAGAGGCCCCGGTCGGGGAAGGGTGAGCTGGGGCCAGTGCCCCTGCAGAGCCCACACGCCACGGAGAGCACCCCCTTCCCCAGCACCTCCCAGCCGAGGGTGTGATCAGCCCTGAGTTAGCTTTCGCCGTGGCCTCGGAGAGACCCAACAGCAGCGCTCTGGGCCGCTGTGCCCGTGTTTGCGTCACCACCATGGCTGAATGTTTGTGCCCCCGCTCAAGGTGACAGTGTCAGGAGGTGGGGACTGCGGGAGGTGATGAGGTCATGAGGGTGCAGCCCCCATGAGGGGGTCAGGTCCTCGTAAGGAGAGACGCAGAGGTGATGGTCGCCCCCAGAACGGTGAGAAATAAGTGTGTGTTGTTCAGGCCCCCAGTGTGTGGCTTCTGTCTCAGCAGCTGAGCTAACGGTGAGTCACTATGAGGCCTTTTCTACAGTCACATCCTCTCTAATGTGCCTCTGAGTGGAGGGGGACCCTCCTGGAGGCCGTGCTGGGTGGCAGCAGGGAGTGTCACAGTGGCTTGAGTGCCCACGCATCCCGCTTACAAGCAAATGGCTCCCACTCAGGCGTGGACAGTCCACACAGGCTCTCAGTGCATCCCGCTGATGGGTGACGGGCGACCAGGGCTGAGCTCCCGAGACCCTCAGCCCAGGCCTGGCCTCAGGCTTCACGGTCACTTGTCTGTCCTCCTGAGAGGGCAGCATGACAGGCTGGATGCGCTTGGTGGCAGTTCTGAGTTACGGTCATTCAGAAATGTCAAGAGAGGGTCCTTCCAGAGGTCCCGGGGGAGTGCCGACAGATTGGGAATGAAAAAGGGGCTGTTTTGTCCTCCCTCCGCCTGTCTGCCGCCTTCTCTTGGGTTCTTCCCGCCTGAGAAATGAGTAGGGCAGTAGAGAGGGTGCGGCTGGAAGCGGGGTGCCGCCCTAGACCCGCTGGGGTGTTGTGATGTCCGATCGAGGCATCATCTCTCTGCGCCTCAGTTTCCCCATGACCATGACCGCAGACTGGACTCCGAGACTCGCAGAATCTCCCCGGTTGCTTTTGGCCACACTGCTCTGCCTGTCAGCCCGTCTCTAAGAAAGGGACCTGCCCTTTGCTGGGTGAGAGGGGACTCAGGAAGAGGCAGCGATAATTAATACTGATGCGGCTTCAAATGTTGAAAGTTAGAATTAAATAAAAAACAAAAGGAGAGGGTCATATGCAACCAATTAAACGGTGACTTCTTTACGGCCTCTCACCCACTTTGGGGGCAGAACAGACTTCGTCTGTTTCCACCAATTAATCTCCCCTCCCTTCGCTGCAGAGCCAACGCTTCCTGCAAATTGAAGGGAAAGGAGAACTCGGCTGGTTACAGACACACAGACCATCTCCCGTTGTGCAAATGCCGGCAAGGAGGGGGTGCAGGTAATTTGCAGGACTGAGCGCAGACGGCAGCCCTGGAGGGAGAGGCTGTCCGCCCGGCCGGTGCCCAGGCCTGGGTGTGAGAATTAATGAAGGCGGCTCCAAAAATGAAAGATCACGGGCATTTGAAATGAAGCTCAGCGGGTTGTGAGAGTTCAGGATGAATTTCAAAGGCAGACATTGCAGGGTCATGGAGTAATTACTTTGCAAGGATGGGATGGGGTGGCTTCTGTGCAGCTCCGGGCATCCAGGTGGGAAGTGACGCAGGTGGCCCGCTGGGGCCGGTCATGCGGGAGAGTGGGTGATGGCCTAGGCCCCCAGCCTCCCGCAGTCCAGTCCCATGGTGGAAGGGACAGCCTCAGGCACTCATGTTTTTGGGTCCCACATTTAGAAACTGGGGGGTTTGTGCGGGTCCCTTAAGCCAACTGAGGTCTGGGCCTGCAGGGGTGGGTAGGGATGGGGCCCCGAGTCACTGTGTTTATCCTCTGCCTGTCAGGTATATGCCACCTCCCTGCCAGCATGTCCTTCACATGGATGGCTGCTTCTGCTGCGGGGCCAGTGGCGGGACAGCCGAGGTCTGGGACAGCTTGCTTCTACCTCATTTGCTCTCTTGTGCTCCAGCAGGCTGGCCTGGGCTCCGTATGGCTGCTGGGCAGGAAGTAGAGGCCGGCAGGTCCCCTGAGGCCAGGCTCAGACTGCGCTAAGGTCACTTTTGCTGAATTCTCCAGCCAAAGCAAGTCACCAGGCAGGCCTCTATTCAAGAGGGGGGTCAGATGCCACCTCTTCTGGGTCACACTGCCAGGTTACGTTGCATGGGGTGGGAGTGGGGGTGGGGGTGAGGGGTGGAATGTGGTGCTAGTCTGTAGGCTGTAGGTTCTCTCCAGGACCAGAGAAAGGGAACATCAGGAAGGGTGTGGCTGGTCAGGGAGGGCTTCCTGGAGGGGGTGGGACTCCAACCTGTAGGTACCAGTACATTTTAGAAAGTTCATTTCTTTGCTGAAATTCGAGGCTCATTAAACACTATTTTTTTAAAAAACCCAGCATGGCAGAAGGCAGGATGCCTCAGACCTCAGATGTGTCGATGAGAAGGCCAATTGCAAATTCATAATTAAGGAATTTGACAAGAATCAAAGAAGACTGGCTGCCACTGGAGGTTTGGGAGTTAATTACGGACTTGCACTCTGCACGATGGGGCTGTGTGAGATTTTTTGAAGTGGGGAGGGCTGGGGATTGGCTGGGGAGACGCAGTGGAAACGCACGTGCCAGTGCTGATTTTGTCAGATGTGGTCCGTGCACTAGATGCGGACGAGAGGAGGTGGTTTGTGCCTGGCTTCTCACACATCCAGTGTCAATTTTCTGTGGCATTGCCCTGGAAACGGGGGCTCGAGGAGCAGTCCCCGAGGCTCCCAGGCCCCTGGCAGCCCCTCTGGGACAGAGCAGGGTGATGAGGGGGATTCTGGGTGCACTGAGATGACGCTAGGGTCCTGGACTCATACAAAGAGTCCTTTCTGCCGTTGGGGTGTCTCTGGCCCAGAGACCACGTGGGATACTCCACTGAGCCCCCCAGTCCTGCCTCAGGGTGGCTCTCCCTGTGCTTAGGAGAGAGACCACGAGCCAGGACGTGGACCTCAAGAAGGCCGGGCTCCTCCTGACCTCTCTAGGCCACCCCCTCACCCACTTCCGTCTTCTCTCCAGGCTTCGGTTTTTATCCTGGTGCCCAGAGCAGTCTGGAACACTCTGGAACATTCTGGAACGTTCTTCCTAGTCCCTCCCTGCTTCTGTCACCCCAGGAATGGCAGGCAGGCCAGCAGAGCTGACAGGTATTCATGTGGTTGGACTTGCCCTCTGTGCTCATGACTCCATTGCCAGGTGCTTGGGGGAGCAGTCCTGGACCCAGGGAGGTGCCCAGGCAGCCATGGCAGGACCAGCTTCTGTGCCCAGCCTGTCAGCCTGTCAGCCAGTGACCAGTAGACCTGGGTGCCTGAGAAGAAATGCCTCTGGTTGGACGTGTCTGAATTTTTGAGCCATTTGTTATGCAGCAAAAGCTGGCTGATATGCCTGGCTACACCCATTCACTCTTTCTAGCTCATATGACATGTCACCTCCTCCAGGAAGCCTTCCGTCACCTGGGGAGTCTGGGTTGGGTGTCCCACCGCGTGCTCCCCGTCCTGGCCCTTGACCTGCTGGATTGCCACTGTTTCCCCGCGGTGTCCGTGTCCCGCTCGTCAGCAGGCTCAGCGACGGCCCCCTCACCTCCCGCTGTGCTTGCTGGTGTGTCCTCCGCCTCGTCACGCTCGCGGTGTCCTGCACACAACACCCAGGCAAACGCAACCAGGGCCCGAGTCAGCAGGAGCTGGGCTGCCGCCTTCCTGGGTGGCATCTGCTCTGCCCTCGGCCGGCTGTGTGACTGCGGGCAGATTACGCGCACTCCCTGAGCTTTCTCATGTGGAAACGGGAACCGTTGCACCTGGTAGCGAGGTGAGGTGCTGCCCGCGCTGCGGCCTGTGCATGAACCTGGCTCCCAGCAGGCTCTTGACATGTGACACGTCCCCTCACTTCTGCCTCCACCGGGCACAGACCTGCCCCATCTGCACTGTGGGCCCACACCCGTCCACCCTCTCTCAGAGGGTGGGAGTGATAACCACAGCTGCCTGTGGTGACAGCGCAAGGGGGTCCCTGTTCCAAGGGTCCCCTGCCCGAGATCATGGGTCTCTGCCTTCATCCTCTGGCTGCACTTCCTCATGACAGATGAGGCTGCCCGCCGTGCCCGGGCATCTGAGAAGACTCAGGGCAGCCCTCTCCCACGAGCCCCCTCAGCCCCACCCAGGCTCGCGTGGCCTCCATTCCCATGAGGGCCGGGGCAGCCAGTGTTCCAGCCCAGGCCTGCCTTCCGTCTTCACGTGGGGCTGAGAAGGGGCGCAGTCCCGGCAGGAAGGTTCTAAGCCATGGGACTGCCACTTCTCCTGTCCTTAGCCTGTGGACCTGCCACACGCCCATGCCCAGCCTTGCAGGGAGGGAGGCAGTCACCCTGGCCCTTCCCCAGGGTCTTCTGTTCTTCCCTCTGCCTGGCCTGAGCCCCAGGGAGATGGCTGGGACCCTGGTCACTGCCGCCACCTTGGGCCGCCACCTCCCACACTGCCTGATGTACCCATCGTGCGGACGGGAAGTGGGGGTGGTGGTGGTGACAGTCTGTGTCACTGGCCCAAGTTACTCACCTCTGCTCCAGGCCTGTCGTCTATAAAACGGGATCAGAGGGGACCCCCGTGCAGCGGCGCTGGAAGGAGTGAGTGAGCGAGCGAGCCGTGCTGAGCCCAGAGCCATGAGTGGGTGTGACGTGTGGGCTGTTGCCGTAACTGCTGTGTGTTTGTCACCCCATGTTTTCCACACACGGTGCTGTGCACACTCCCCTCAGACACCGAAGAATAGGTTGTGGAGTGTTGCACAAGCGAGATCCTACTCATCTCTTAAAATACTTGTGTTTTGGGCGCCAAGGTGTTGCTTGTTCATCACATGGTACCCGGAGAACAGCGAGCGCATTGTCGACACCCAAGTGACAACCGCGACATTTTGCCGAGCACCTTCTCTGGGTTATTTTTTCTTAAATGCCCACGTGTGTGCACACACAGTACACACCTATATGGAAAACTTAGGGACAGGCGATTTGAGGTTACACTTTTCACTTGATAACGTTTCCTCAACTTCTCTCATGTCACCAGTGTGTGTGTATGTGCTGTGTGTTATATATAAAGTGTGTGTTGTGTGTGTTATGTATAATGTACACGTTGTGTGTTGTTATATGTGTGTGTGTATGCACGTGTGTGTGTCTTTCAGTGCCCTACCAGCCCCTGCCCAGGTGGCGTGGAACTGTCCCCGGCGGGGAGCCCGTGGCCGACGTCACTGCTGGCGGTTCCCAGCACGTCTCCCCCCACCACCGCCGAGCTCTGCAAACTGAACTCCGAGGGACAGTCATCCCTCCCACGTAATCAGCCGTCGTTTTTTCTTTCGTTGACAATATAATGTTGGGATTTTCTGTGATGATGCAGATGGAATTTGAACCTAATTGAACTTTTTGTATCAAATATTTCAAAATAACGATGACATTTTGCTCAGCATCCACAGCTGTTGTTCCCGGAGTCTTAATAATTCTTCTTTAGGGTTCAAATGATCATCCCGCTAAACGCTGTGGGTGAGCCGCTGTGGGTTCACTTTTCCGAAGTCAACATTTTTGCTTTGAATCCATACACTCTGTCATGAGATGTTGCCATATTTTCACGTGGTTCTTGCCATTACCAAATAAGTTCATTTCAGTGCTTAAAAATGCCAGCAAAGTAAGTTAGCTGTTTTGAAGCTGGCGACTTTGCTTTGACACGTCTGCAGACCAGGGATCCTCTGTCCGGATGCCAAGCCAAGGCCTCTGTGGCCGCCAACCCCATTTCTGGGCTGAAAACAGCTGGGGTTGACCAGAATCCTTAATTTTATCATTTCAGATCTACAGGCAAAGTTTGCATCTAAGAACTTGAATTTTGGGGTTTTCAGGATAAGCCCTTTCATCCTTCCTGTCACTGCAGCTGTCACATGGTCCGAGGAGAGGCCCCCGGCGTTTTCCACAGGCTTGCATCATAGTTGTCGACCATCCGAAGAATTGCATTCGCCCAGGCGGTTTGGGGTTTTTTCTTTCTTTTTTCTTTTGTTTCCCCCAACACAGATGATGCTGTTTCAAGCATTTTTGTTATACATTGATTTCTGCAGTGTCAGGCGACAGCCCCGAGTCCCTTTCTTGGACACTTAGGGCAGACACCTGTAGTTCCCAGGTGAGACACTGCAGCCATGAGCACCTCGGCCAGCCCAGGGGTGTGGAGAAAACACCAGCGGCGTTTCCTGGCACGATGAAGCCCTGGTCCCGTTGCTCTTTCTCTGAGGAAGGAGAAGGGATCAGACGGGAAGTTCCCTCACCTCCCTCCTCTCCCCGGAAGCCCCACCCTGGAACCGCGTGCTGGTGGGGGGACCTTCCAGGTGCCTGACATCCTCCCCCCGCTCTCTGAGCACAGCTTCCACCCGTCTTGTCCCCGCAGGGCCTCCTGCCTCACCCTCTCCACTCGCTCTGTGGGACCGGGGTGGCCAGCAGACAGATGGGCCACACCAAGCCACCATGTAAATGAAACTCTGCCTTGAATCTAAAGTGCCTCCGACTGACACCCACTTTCCCACTCGCAGCATCACCCGACTCCCCACCCAAAGTGACCCTTCCCATCCCCAGCCCTGGTCCCCCGAAGGTGACTGTAAAGTGACGTTTATGTGATCAACCCCCTGCCCTATTCTATTGCTTTGCCAACTAGGTCGGTGGGTAACCTCAAATCCTGTTCTAAATACTTAACGTAAATGAAATGGCCGACACGTACTTCAGTGTTTGGCTCGTTTGGGCTCAGCTTAGGTTTTAAAGAGGAACCCCCATGTGGCGTGGCTGTACCATGTCCCTCTTATCGCTGGGACTGAGACTCATCCATCCACCTGCTGTCGAAGACCATCTGGGTCCTGGGACATGTGTGACTGTCTTCTGCTGACATGCACCTGGGGGTGATGTCCTTGGTCACAGGGGAAGTGCATCTAGAAACTCCTCGGAGAATTTGGATGCTTCCCTGTTGTCCCAGGTTACCCGGGGTCACATGAGAGTTCCCGTCACTCTGTGCTCAGCGGTCCTTTTCACAGTAGCTCTCGGTGGGTGTGTGGCGATTTCTCACCAAGGTTTCAAGTGTGCGTTTCCCTGGGACCAAGGGGCCACTGTTGTCTGTGTATAGTGACTAGTTGGAGATCTGCTTTTGTGATGGGCTGGTCCAGGCGTCTGGGCCGTTTTCAACAGGATCTGCAGACTTTGAACCCGCAGGAGTCCTTTCTGTATGGTTTAGATATGAGACGTCGGGTACACATGCTGGACAGGTTCTGCCACGGCTTGTCCTGCTTTCTCATTCTTTTACTGGTGTTCGCAAATGAACAAAAACATTTAATTGTTCTGTGGCTGTATTGATCCAACTTTCCCATTATGCTTATTGCGTTTTGAACTCTATTGAGACCCTCCCGCTCTGAGGGCCATGAACATGCTGTCTTCTGTTAGCATCTTCTACAAGCTCCGTGTGCTGCTTTGACTCGGGTCTCAGTGTGCATGGGATTCAGGTTTGTGTGCCACGGTGGCAAGGGTGGCAAGTGGCATTATTTCCTGCACAGATGGATGACCAGTTGTCCCGGAACCATTTCTCTCCTTCAGTGTTCTGCAGAAGTGTCTTTGTTCTACTCGAGTGTCTGCATGCCTGGAGCCTGTTTCTGGATTAATCCCAGGAACTTTATGATGAGCCTTGGTGTCTGGTAGACACTTGGCTTGTCAACCAGGTCTTGGCTATTCTTGCCCTTTGCATTTCCATCTATGTCCTAGAACTTGCGTATCACGTGTCACAGACATCCTATTTGGGATTCTGATGACATCAAACCTGTAAGCGTGGGGTGCAGTAGCATCTGTATGACAGTACGTCCTCATCCGTGCAAATTGTGTTCTCGTTTGTAAGCGCTTCTGTAAAATGTATCCATAATGTCTTGTCGTTTCCTGAATCAAGACCTTCTACATCTTTGTGAGATGTATTCCTTCTTTGTATTTTTAGGTGCTATTGTAAAATTTCTTCCTGAGCTTTTCTCATTAAGGTGTACTTTGCGTGCAATAAATTACACAGCATTTAGGGTACAGTTCAATGAGTTTTGACATATTCATACAGTCAAGTGACAAGATCTCAATCAGGAAAGTTCCCTAGTGCCTCTTTCTGGGCAATTTGTTCCATCCCTCTTGCTGAGGCAACCACTATTTGGGTTTCTGTCATGTAGATTAGATTTGCCTGTTTTAGAAGGCTATATAAAATGAATTAGATGGCATTTACCCTTTGGTGTCTGGCTTTTTTCATTCAACATAATGTTTGTGGGATTTATCATGTTTTGTGTATCATAGTCCTGTTTATTGAGAATGTTTCTTCATTGGATGAAAATGCCATAATTGATTACCTACCTGTTGATGATTACTTGGGTTGTTTTTAGTTTTTGGCAATTATGAAGAAAGCTGCCCTACACATTTTGGTGACGTCTTTGTGTGGATGTGTACTCTTCATTTTCTTGGGTAACTATCTGGACATGAAATATCTGGTTCAAAGTATGTTTAACTTTATGAGAAAATAGAAAAGGGTGTCAAGGTGGTTGTGCCACTGTACGCCCATAAGCCCATGTCTGAGAATATGTACCATCACTCAGATCCTCACATTTATTTGTTGTCTGCCATTTACAGGTTAGCCTTTCCGAGTGAATGTGAAGAGTATTCTGTGTGATTTTGCTGTGTATTTCCATGATGACTAATGAAGTGGGCATCTTCTCCTATGTGTATCGGCCACTCATATATCTTCTCTTGTGACGTGTGTGGTCAAGTCTTTTATTCATTTGGAAACCAACTTTATTAAAGTGATCTCTACATACAATAAATTACAGTCTTAAAGGGTAGAGTTTGATGAATTTGGACAAATGTACAAATGAGTGTAGCCACCGCCACCATCAAGATACAGGATATTTCAGTCACCCCAGGGCCCTCCTGCCCCTTTTCTGTTCGTCTCAGCCCTCACCTCCAGCCTGCTGACCCACCCACTGCCCATCACCAGAGATGCTTGGGTTTGTTCCAGAATTTTATATAAACGGAATCAGACAGTAGGCGCTCTCCTGTGTCTCGGTTTTGTCATTCTGTGTGATGATTTTAGATTCACCATGTTGTTGCATGTGTGCTGTCTATTGTATGTTTGTCCATTTCGGAGATTTTTGGTGATTTTGTGGTATTCATCTTTATACTACTGGGTTGTTGGAAAAGTCATGACGTATTTTGTCTATTTTTCAAAGGTCATTTATTTATATAAAGAACAAAGATCAATCAATGATATATTGCCCATTTTGTTTGATAACCTTTTGCCATCTTTCAGTGAGCTTCATAATTCCTCGTACATAGAAAGGCCTGTCTTTGCGAAAAACTGAACAAGGTGCTGATTTACAGCCTCATCTGAATTGAACGTTATACCACGCAAGGAGTTTTGAAGAGAGCAAGACAAGTGGAAGTCTGACAGCGCAAGGTCAGGCGAGTATGATAGGTGTGGCAACACATCCCATCCAAGCTCCAGTAATTTTTGACGGGTGATCAAACTTGTGTGTGGTCTCACGTTGTCGTGATGGAACACAACTCCTTTACAGTTAACAAGCTCTGGACATTTCTGGGTGATGGATTCATTCAAACTGTCCAATTGCCAATAGTACACATTTGAATTGATTGTTTGGTTCCTTGGTAGGAGCTCGAAAAACATGACACCTTTAAAATCCCACCACATTGAGAGCATAACCTTCCTCTGATGAATGTCTGCTTTTGATATAATTTGAGGTGAATCATCAAGTCGGGACCAAGACCATTTGCGCACCACATTGTTGTAAACAATCCACTTCTCATCACCAGTTATCAGTTGCTTCAAAAAAGGATCATTTTCCTCATGTTTAATGAGCACATTCCAGATGTTTATACGTGCCGTCAAATGAACTACTTTGAGTTCATGCGGAACCCAAATATCGAGCTTGCTTACATATTCCAGCTTCTTCAGGTGGTCGTGAACGCTTGAATGATTGATGTTCAATGTTTCTGCAATCTCTCGTGTCGTGTAATGTGGCTGTGGCTCGATCAATGCCTTTATTTTGTTGTCATCAACCTCGGTGGGCCTCCCTGACCGAGGAGCGTCGTTGAGATCAAAATCACCAGCATGGAATTTTGTGAACAATCATTGGCACTGACTTTCTTGTAGAGCATTGTCACCGTAAACTTGATGCAACATTTCACAAGCTTGACACATGTTCTTCCCTTTATGGAAGTAAAACAGTAAAATATGGCAAAAATGCACCGTTTGGTCTTCCATCTTCGATTTATAAAATCTCTAAAACTCAGCCAAAGCTCAATTGTTTTTTAGAATGAAATTAGAACTGTCAGTTGTCAAATGACATAGCAATAACATAGATGCGATGACTCTAGTATTCCAAAAATGAACCAGTGCCATCTGTTGCAAACATGCGTCATGACTTTTCCGACAACCCAATATTTCACTGTGTGTTCACATCACAATTTGTTTCCCCACTCACCTGATGATGGCCGCTAGAGTTGTGTTCACTGTTTGGCTGTTACGAGCATTTATGTACAAGTCTTAGCAAATGTTTCACTTATCTCAGGAAAGTACTAGGAGTAAAAGGTCTTATGATTAAGAAATTTCAGGGCGAGTGTGGCATTTTGTGCTGCTTCACGGTGTCAGAGTCCATGCTGTTCCCATCTCGTATTCTGTTTTCCCGTGGCACTGGCTGGACAGTGACATCTGATGGTCGTTTTCGTTCGTGTTTTCCTGATGCCCAGTGACATGAAGCATCTCCTCAAGTTCTAGCTGTTTTTAATCTTCTTTCGTGAAGGATCTTTTCAAATCTTCCTTCCCTTTTGCTTGTCTTCTTACAACTGACTTGTAGGAATTCTTCCTATGTTCTGGATGCCAATTCTTTGTTAAGATATATGGTTGCAAATATCATCTTAGAGTCTGGCTCACCTTTTGTTTTCTCTGTCATGTGTTGGAGGAGCAGAAGTTTTGAGTTTTATGGGGTCTAATTTATCAGCATCTCTTTTGATGTTTGTGTTTTTCGTTCCTAGCAAACAAATCTTTGCTATCTCAAGGCTACAAAAATGTTTTCCTAGAGCTTCCGTGGTTGTAGCACTTCATGTAACTCCCTGATTCTTTTCAGTTAGTTGTACCAGATATGAGCCTATCATCTGTACATGAAAATAGTCATGCTTCTTCTTGTCTATTCTGGTTGCTATTTACTTCGATTTCTGGCCTCCTGGCACTGGCTTGGATCTCCAGTATCATGAGAGCTGAAATGATGAAAGCAGACACCTGTGCTCTGTTCTCACTCTTAGGGGAAATTGTTTGGTCTTCTATTGTTAAATGTTATGTGAACTGGGGGTATTTGGTAGGTGGTTTTTACTATTTTGAGGAAGTTCCTTTCTATTCTTAGTCTGTGGAGAATTATTAACACAGATGGATGTTAAATTGTGTTATATGCTTTTCCCACATCTGTTGAGAAGAGCATATAGTTTTTCTCCTGAATTCTGTTAGTATTATGAATTACCTTGATTCTTTTGAACGCTAAAACAAACTTATATTCCTAGAATACACCAACTTTTATATATTGGTGGATTTGATTTGCTGAAATTTTGTAAAAGGTTTTTGCATCCGTATATATGAGAAATCTCGGTTGGTGATTTTCTTTTCTTGTAATATCTTTATTGAGTTTTAGTAATTGGTAATGCGGGCTTTATAAATGAATATGAAGTCTTCTTTCTTCCTTCATTTTGTGAAAGTAATTCTGTAGAATTGGTTTTACTTTTTCCTACAATTCATCAGTGAAGCCATCTGGACCTGTAGTTATTTTTGTGGGTGGATTTTTAATTGTGAATTTATTTTTTATTTTTTGTAATTATAGGGCTATTTGGGTTTTCTGTTTCTTTTTGAGTCAGCTTTAATAATTTGAGTCTTTCAAAAAAACTTGTCCAGGGCCGGCCGAGTGGCGTGATGGTTAAGAACTGGCTTTGGACTCCAGGGGACCCTGGTTCGGATCCCACATATGAGGGCCAGTGAAACTGCCCTCTACAGCTAAGATGCTGAACAACAGCTCTACCTGGAGCTGGGCTGCCGTGAGTTGCCGGTGACGGCATGGGCTGCAGCCCCTGCTGCAGTGGGTTGCCATGGGCTACCGTATGTAGCCAGCAGCCAGCGTGAGCGGCCAGCAGCCGCAGTGAGTGGTCCAGAAGCCGGCGACTGATCTGCCTCACCTGGGAAGAGCGCAATGATGGTGCCAACTTGGGCCAGTGAAGCAATGTCCTCCACAACTAGACTGAAGAACAAAACGACAGCAACTTGTCTGTTCCCCTTCCTCTAATTCCCCAGCACTGTTCCCATTCCCCCAATTCCCCAATAAAATAAAATAAAATAAAACAAAATAAAATAATCTTTAAAAAAAAACCCCAAAAAACAAACTTGTCTATTTCATCCAAGTAGTTGAATTTATTGGCATAAATTTTTTTCATAATACTTTCGTATTATTCTTTCAATGATTGTGAGATCTATAGTAGTGTCACATCTTTCATTCCTGATAATGCAAATTTATGACGTCTGTCTTACAGTTTTCATCAGCTATAAAGATGTTTATCAACTTAGTGGATTGTTTCTAAGAACCAGAATTTGGTTGATTTGATTTTCTTTATTCGTCTTTTTTTCCACTTAATTTATTTATGCTGTGAACTTTGTCATTCCCTTTCTTTTAATAACTTTGCATTTTATATAATCTTTTCTCTAGCTTCTTAAGGTGAAAAATAAGATCGATTTTAGACTTTTCTAACTTTCTAATGTAAACACTCAAAGCTCTTAATTTCCCTGTACATACTACATTAGCTGCATCCCACACAATTTTACTTTCCTTTTTATTCTTATTCAGCATAAATTAGTTTCTAATTTCCCTTGGGATTTTGTTTTTCTTTGACCCATGGATTATTTGGATGTGTATTGTTTAATTATCTAATGTTTGAAGATTTTTCAAAGTATCTTTTTCTGTTATTGCTTTGTAATATAATTCTACTTTTGCAAAATTTCTGTTTGAGTATAATTTAAGTTATTTCAAACATAGTGAGACTCATTTTATGGTTTGGCACCTGGTGTATCTTGGTGAGTGTTTGATGCGTGTGTGAACAGAGCGCGTGTTCTGTTGTCACTGGGTGGAGGGTTGCACGTGTCACGTGGGTCCATAGTTGATAACATTGACCATTCTCCATCCTTACTGGTAGTTGGTCTGTGTGTTCTATTAATTGCTGTAAGAAGATTCTCCAAGGGTGACTGTGGCTGTATTTCCTTTTTCAGTTCTTTCTGTCTTTGCTTTATGTATTTCGAAGTCCCATACATTTAGGATTATTGTGCTTCCTTCATTCAGCATTAGGAAATGTCTCCCTTTATCTCTGGTGACATCCACGTTTCTTATGCTTAGTGCTTTGCATGGGATATATTTTCCACCCTTTGACTTTTAGTCTTTTTCTTTTGTGTCTTTATATATAAAGTAGGTTGTTGTAGACAGAATATTGTTGACGCTTACTGATCCATCCATAGATTAAATGTAATTCTCAGTATGCTTGGCTTAAATCTACCACCTTGCTGCTTATTTTCTTTTTGTTCTGTTGATCCTTCCCCCCGCCCCTCTTTTCCTGCCTTCTTTTGGATTAATTATTTTTTATGATCTCATTTTATCTGCATTATTGGCTTTTTGACATTTGTTTTTAATTTTTTACTGGTGACTTTAGGTTTTACAATGTGTGTCTTTAACTCATCACTCTATTTTTAAATCATGTCACACCACTTCACCTGTAGTGTAGGAACCTCACGACATGTTCGCTCCCTCCTTTTGTCCTTTCTTACAGCAGGCCCCACACAGTAACTTCTCTATGTGTGATTTCCTTTAAACAGTCAATTTTATTTTTAAAACTTAAAAAAATTTCAATTATAGTTGCCATACACTAATTACATTAGTTTCGGGTATACTGCTTAGTGGTTAGACATTTATATAATTTATGAAGTGATTTCCCTGATAAGTCTAGTACCCAGCTGGCACCATACATAATTTTTACAATATTATTGACTGTATTCCCTATGCTGTGCTTTGCATCCCCATGGCTGTTTTGTAACTGCCAGTTTGTACTTCTTAATCCCGTCACCTTTTCCACCCTGCCCCCTACACCCCTCCCATCCGGCGGCCATTAATGTGTTCTCTGTATCTACTCGAATGAGTCTGTTTATGTTTTGTTTGTTCATTTATTTTGTTGTTTAGATCCCACATATAAGTGAGATCAGAGGGTATTTCTTTTTCTCTGTATGACTTATCTCCCTCAGGATAATGCTCTCTAGGTCCATCCATGTTGTTGCAAATGGTGAGGTTTCATTCTTTTTTATGAAAATTAGGGGGAAAAAAGCTTTTATCTTTGCCCACGCATTTACCATTTTCACTGCGCTTCATCTTTCGTGTGGATCCACGTCTCGACCTGACATCATTATTTCACCTAAAAACCTCTTTATATAAGTCTTTTTGTTTTGTTTCTTTAAAATGTAGGTCTCCGTCTCCCGGCAACAAATGCTCTGTTTTTATTTATCTGAGACAGGTTTTCTTTCTTTTTTTTTTTTTTAAAGATTTTTATTGGGGAATTGGGGGAGGGGAACAGACAAGTTGCTGTCGTTTTGTTCTTCAGTCTAGTTGTGGAGGACGTGGCTTCACTGGCCCAAGTTGGCACCATCATTGCGCTCTTCCCGGGTGAGGCAGATCAGTCGCCGGCCTCTGGACGGCCACTCACTGCGGCTGCTGGCCGCTCACGCCGGCTGCTGGCTACACACAGTAGCCCATGGCAACCCACTGCAGAGTGGCTGCAGCCTACGCCGTCGCCGGCGACTCACGGCAGCCCAGCTCCAGGCTGAGCTGTTGTTCAGCATCTTAGCTGTAGAGGGCAGTGTCACTGGCCCTCATAGGTGGGATCCAAACTGGGGCCCTCTGGTGTCCCAAGCGAGTTCTTAACCATTGCGCCACTTGGCCGGCCCGACAGGTTTTCTTTAACCTTCATTTTTATAGGATTTTATTGCTGGATATAGGATTTTAGGTTGAGATATATAGATATAGATATAGATATAGATATATCTATCTATCTATCTATCTATCTATCTATATATATCTTTTTTTTTTCCTTCTGGCAGAGCTTGACATCTGTCATTCCATGTCTTCCCGCCTGTGGAGTTTCAGATGATGTGTCTGCCGTGGCATTTCTCTTTGTTCCTGTATACACAGATGCTTTTCCCTACTTTGGTTGCTTTTAAGATTTTCTCTTTAGCACTGGCTTTCAGCAATTTTGGTTACGTTATGCCTTTGTGTGGTTTTCTTTGTTTTTTTTATTTTATCTGGAGCTGTTTGCATTTGTGAATTTATAGTTTCATCAAACTTGGAACATTTGAAAACTCAGTTCTTTAAGTAATCTTTCCCTTCACCTCTGTCTCTGCTCCTTGCGCACATTTGAAACCAGTTGATATTATCCCGTGGATTACAGAGGCTGGTTTTTGTTTTTTTTTCTTTTGTAGTTTTTCCCCCTCCCGCTTCATATTGTATAGTTTCTATTGCTACGTGTTTGAATTATTCAATCTTTTGTTCTCCAGGGTCTAATACACTGCTAACCCCATCCTGTGACTTTTTTTCTGGAGAGATTGCATTTTTCGGTTTTAGATGTTGCCGTTGGCTCTTTTTGATGTTTCCCATTTTTCTTCATGTTTGTGTTTTCCTTTATGTATTTGAGCAAATTTAAACACTTACAATAGCTCTTTTTAAGTTCTTGTCTGATGACTGTTTTTTATTTTTTCTGTTAATAGTTTGCTTTTTTTTGGTTGGATACCAAGCAATTTGAAGTTTATCTTGTTGGATGTTTCAGCTCTGTTGTTTTCCTTTAAAGAGTCCTAATGCTTGTTTCAACAGGAGTTACATTTCCTCTGGATCAGGGTGCTCTCTTCGAGGGCTGCTGTGAGCTTCGTCTGTAGAGTCTGCGCAGCCTCCCTCGGGCACTCTAACCCTCCCACCACAACTCAGCCCTTCCAAGGTCTCCTCTGATCACCCCAAGTGCCCTGCTGTAGAAGGAAGCCGTTAGATGGCCCTCCTCCCCTGCGTGAGATCTGGGGAGTTTTCACTTTATAGCTTCCCAGAAGACTGGCTTGGGGTTCCTTCCTCACACGCAGACTAGCATCTAGACCAAGTCTCCAGGGGACCCTTCCGGAGCGCATCCTCTGCCTGGTTCTTTCCTCTCTCATCCTCCATCTTGCGAAGTCCAGCTGCTGCAGCCTCGCCAGACCCTTTCCTAACTTCACACCGATGTCCGTGGTCTGCCCCACGAAAGCCGAGCCGTCTCGGAACTCACCACATTCCCCCCTGCGTTGCCTTTTGCCCCAACATATGAGGAAACGGTTGTTTTATGCATTTCGAGCAGTTTTCAAGCAGTTTAAGCTGAGAAGGCAAATTCCTCACTCGTTACTCTTTTCATGCCCAAATGAAGAGGCCTCTCTGGCTGATTTAAATTTTTTCTCTTTATTTTTTTCATCATTTTGATCAGAAGGTGCCTGTGGTGGTTTTCTTTGTGTTTATTTTGATTGGGGTTTGTTAGATTCTTGCAGCTGTAGGTTGATGCAATTTAAATTTTTTTCAACCAATATTTCTTCAAATATATGTATATATTTATATATTTGTATCCCTCATCTCCTTGCCTTCTCTTTCTGGGACCCCAATTCCATATTAGTTTTTTCTTTTCCTGGTATTTTCGCTCTCAATTTCCGGAGGCTCTGAGGTCCACCTAGCGTGGACCCAGTGAGGCTGCTGCTTCTGACGTGAGCGCCATCCCCCAAGCCCCATGCTGCTGGGAAGAGCTGGGCAGCTGCAGGTGACGAGCAGACACGGGTGACTGTCTTCTTCCACATGTGGCATCCCCGTCCTTGTCTGTCTAGTTCTGTTTGCTCTCCTGTGACTTCAAAAGGTTGCTTTTTACACTGTGCCTAACATTGATAATTGTAATCAGCCAGGTAGTTGGTCTGCTGTATTACTGCTCCATGTGGTCAGTGTGTATGTAGGTTTATTTCCCTGTTCACTGCTAGCTGGGTCATCGTTTTTCTCCTGTCTGCTGAACACCCTTTAGAATTTCTGTTTGGGTTTGCTGTTGGAGAAATCGCTGTTTTTGCTTGGGCACCTCCTTTTCCCCCCACTCCCTTCCTGCAGGATGTCTTAGCTGGGTGCGGAGCTGGAGAGTGCAGGGAGCTTTGGACACGTTGCTGTCTGTCAGCTTCTTTGGGCTCCAGAGGGGGCAGCCTGCAGCCTCTGATTGCTCCTTTGAAGGGAATCTGTCTTTTACTTATCCATCTGTTCATTGTAAGATTTTCTTTTTATTTGGAATTCTGCAGTTTCACTATGAAACACCTAGGTGCATTTTTAAAATTTGTTTTGCTTGCAATTGGATGGACTTCCAGAATTTGTGTGCCAATGCCTTTCATCAGTTCTAGAAAATTCTCAGTGTTTGCCTCTGTTGCACCCAGTCTCTTTTGTCCTCTGGTACTCCAGCTAAACACGAATTAGGTCTTCTCCATGATATCTGTGTCTCTTACCTTCTACTTGGCATAACCCATTCCCCACCCGCTTCTTTTTGGATAGTTTCTATTGGCCTATCTTCTATTTCACTATTTTTTTTTAAAATGTGTTTATTTTGCAGTTAAATCCTTCTATTGAGTCATTGAGTTCTTGATTTTTGTTTGCTTTTAAATTCTAAAAATTCAATTCGCTTCTTCTTTTAAAGTCTATACTTATTTTTATTTGGTTTGTTTTGTTTTGGGTTGGTCTCCAGTTGCTTGATGAAATTTTCATGCTCGGCTTTTGTTTTCTTAAATGTAAAAAGCCTAGTTCTTTACAGTCTACGACTGATCGTTCTAACATCTGAATTTGATATAGACTTGTTTCTGCTGTAAACTTGTTTCTGCTGATTTTTACTCATGGTAGCTTGCCTTTTTTTTTATGTGCCTGGTTATCCTTGTTAGTTTTCTGGTCACTGTCATTGAACAAAAACCTTTCTGAAAATTATTTGGGGGCATGTGATGATATCTTTCCCCAGAGAGGAATTTTGTATTTCCTTCTCGGCTCCTACAAGGAGCCCACACACTCCTTTGTCATGTTGTCACCCTCTCAATGGTAGAGGCTCCAGGACCTTTCCCTCTCCCTGCCTTTCTCACCTGTGCCCCTCCCCATGGTCACGTCCCACAGTGCCATGGCTTTAAATAACTGGATATATGCCTGGCACATATACTCCCCAGCCCTGACCTGTGCTTTGAGATCCAGACTTGTGTATTCATCTTATTTTTGCATATCTCTTCTTGGATGTCTAAGTCATCTCAAACCGAAAATGTCAGATGATGGACTCATAACTCCACCACCCTCCTGAGCCACTTATCCCCAAGTCTCCATGTTCCATCCAAAATATAGCCGATAGCCTCAGTCCCTCTCCCTCTCACACGCGTACCACATCTGTTCTAACAGTAGTGCTGCTGGCTCTACCCTCCAAGCACTCACCAAGTCCGGCCGCCATCACCTCCTACTGGACTTGTGCCGGCTTTCTAAGTGCCCTTCCATAGTCACCTGAGCCCCTAGCCAGCAGCCAGAGTTAATACTCACTCCTCTTGTCAAGATGCTCCAACAACTTCCACTTATGCCAAAGATAAAATCCCAAATCCCTGTGTGGCTCACAGCGTCCGACCTGATCTGGCCTCTATCTCTTCAACCTTGTCTGCTGTTCTCGCATCCGCTGGCGTCATACTGGCTTCCTTGCTATTGATTCAAAAGACCAGGTCATGTCATCTCAGTGCCTGCGTGTCACTTCCCTCTTCCTGGGATGCTCTTCTCCACATCTTCACAGGGTCTCCTCTCTCACTTCATATCTGTGCTAAAAAGTCAGCTCCTTAGAGGGGATTGTCTTCATCACCTAAGGAGAAGAACACCCTCAGTGTATTATCTGCTGCTGCAGAACAAATGACCCCGAGGCTTAAACAACAGTTGATTATGTCACACAGTCTCTGTGGGTCAGGAATTTGGAGCGACTTGGCTCCAACTCGAGGTCCTTTATGAAACTGTGTTGAACACATCAAGGTTGTTGTCACCCAAAGACTTGACTGGAGCTGAAGGGCCACTTTCCAGGTGGTGCTCTCGTGTGGCTGGTTGTCGGCAGGCACCCTCTCCATGGGGACGCCTTCGTGCCCCTGTGACATGGCAGCCGGCTCCCCCAGAGGGAGTGACACAAGAGAGCAAGGTGGAAGCCACGATGTCATTTATGACCTAGCCTCTGTCATTTTCTTTGTTATTCTGCTGTGGGTTACAGATGCCCTCCCATCCCTACTGCAGGGGGAGGGCAGTCACAGACATGCATGGGGCCTGGGGGCCATCTTGGAGACTGGCTGCCACACCCAGTCACTCCTTGGACTTGACCCTGCTTTATTTATTTTATTAGCACTACACCAACCCAAACTGCATTCATTGATCTGTTTCTTGTCTGTTGGTTGGCTCACACGTCCGAGTATTTGCTCCTAGAAGGTTGGTCTTTGTTTTGCAGGCTCCTCCAGTGCCCAAGACAGTGTGGGCCTCGTAGCAGGCGTTCCATAGTTAGTGTGGAAAAAATAGATGCAAGGGGTTCTGGGCGCCTGGGGGGGATCTGAGCAAAAGGAAGAAAAAGTCATAGACGTGACGGCTAGGCTAGGGCCCCGGAGGTGCGGCACGGTGAAGAGCTGAGAGGATTCAGGGTTCAGCTGTGAACGAGGGGATCAGAGGCCCCGTCACAGCCTGGGACTGAAGCGGTAGCTGAGGGCGAGGTGACCCAGACACTGATGACCGTTGTAGGAATGCTGAGCTGCTTTCTTTGATATCGAGTCAAAGTGCAGAGTCCTCTGGCTGCATCGCCGTTGCGCAGCGGGCAGAAATGACTCCGGCATGGGAAAGTTCATTAAAGAAAATGTAAAAACCCTGTTGATGGAGAGCAGTCCGTGACATCGGTACGGGAAACCAGAATGGGGCCAGAGGCTACTCGGAGATGGAATTTACAGATTTATGACAATGCTTGGTGGGCAGGCAGGACCCTTCCAAATGCAGATTAAGTCGAGTTCAAATGGCTTTGGTCCTAAGCTGTTGTGACTGACACAGTAGATGAGTGTTTAGTCAATTTGGGTGAGTGTTTGCTTCTGATTTACGGCCAGGAAGAGCTTCCTTGATGATCACATAAATATCTATTCCTATAATTTCCAGGAATTAGTATTCATCCTGCATCACGAGGGACTCGGCACCCTCGGGGAAGTCAGCATGGAGAGCGCTTCTCGCGGGAACGGACCCTGACCGCCTGGCTCCTGCATGCTGAGCGTGAGAGCAGACCCACGCGGTCTGTGCCTCTTTCACTAGTGATTCACAGTAGACCTTCTCGATTTAGTTTTCTTCCTAGTCCATCCAGTGAATGAAATCAATACATTCTTTTGAGCAGTTATGATGTTAGCAATGCTGGTTAAGCTCCGTGGAGAGATGATGGAGCCTTGGTTCAAATTCCAGCTCCTTTGCTTTCTAGCTGTGTGACCTTGGGAAAGGTTCTTAATCTCTCTTTGCCTCAGTGTCCTCATCTGTAAAATGGGACAGGAGATGACCTCTCGTCGATGTGTTGTGAGTGTCAGGTGAGTTGTGTAGGTAAAGCGCCTAGGATCGTACCCGGCATACAGAAAGCATCAGGAAAGTGGTAAGCATGACACTGTATGGATATTTTGAGAAATGATTTGTGTCCTCCAGGAAGCAGTGAGATACCAGACGGAGGGCCTGACTCAAGATGATGACGCCATTCACCCCTCCTGACACCACCATGAGTTGCCTTGAATCATCCACTTTATCCCACTTTCTTACCAACAGAATTCTGAGTCAGTTGGGGTGGGAATACGTCCAGCTTGCAAACAACAGCACCAACAGATCAGGTGACCCAAGTGAACTCTGGTGAAATGTAAGGAGAAGTTGCTGGTTCGGGTTTTCAGGAAGGCTTTTCAAGAGGAAGGCAGACTTAGCAGGTAGATCCCTTTTTCCCTTCTCCTTACCTGGAAAGCAGGTGTGATGCTAGGCCATTTGGGGCGGGGCGGCCATTTGGTGACCCGTGGACAAGCACATGGTGAGTGTATGAGTTTCCTGGGGCCGCCATAACAAAGTGCCACAAACTGAGTAGCTTAAAAAAAGAGGCCGTATTCTCTCATAGTTCTGGGGGCCAGACGTCTGCGGTCAAGGTGTTGGCAGGGCCGTGTTTCCTCTGAAGCTCTGGGGGTGTCTGTCCCACGCTTTCTCGGAGCTTCTGGCACCACCAGCAATCCTTGGCATCCTTGGCTCGTGGCTGCACCACTCCAGCCTCTGCCTCTGTCCTCACGTGGCCTTTTCTCGTTGTGTGTCTGTGGGCCCACCCTGCTCCACGATGACCTCATCTTAACTAATCACATCTTTAATGAATATCCACATAAAGTCACATTCCTTGATACTGGGCACTAGGAGCTCAACCTACCTTTTGGGGACACAATTCAACTTGCAACACTGAGGATGGCTGAGCAGAAAGGTAGCAGGAAGCAGGCTCGCTGGCGTCGTTGGAGCGCCACCCAGCCAGCTCTAGTCGACCTGTGGGCGTCTGCCATCCGTAACCACTGTTTTCAGGCTCCTGCAGGCAGGCACAGTTCCTGAGAGACGAAGTCCTCTCATTCAAGTGCTGCGCCGCTGCTGCCTTGGGAGCTGTGCCTCATCACTCTGTCCTCTGGATGAAGTGTGGGGCCCACAGCCATGCAGCTACCTGCTCTGTGATCCGAAGTCCGAGCCGTCCCCTTCAGCAGTCTGTCCCCAGGGCCCTGGAATCTGACCCTTAGCTTTCTCCACAATCCCTGTTTGAGCCACTTCAGTGACTCCCTGAGTCTTTTAGGTGTTGAAAGACTGTCTGCTTGTTGGTAGGCCCTATTGGGATGTCTCTGATCCTCTTTTATGGGACCTCCTGGCCTGCTTTTGGGGGTGGGTCCTGGCAGCCATGTTTTCATTTTGTAACTCTGTCCTTTGGATGGGACGGCTTGGTCTAAGGGTGGTCAGCTGACCTCAGCTGGGCCAGTTAGAACCTCTGGGGTTTCTGAACTTACAGGCAGTGACATAAGGTCCCTGTCATTAGAACAGAGTCATGTCAGGTTAGAGTCTAGTACGGTAGCCTGCATACCCTGGTCACTTAGGGATGTGGTTAGAAGCTTCTATGTGAGTTGCTACCATATATAGAACTACCATATGATCCAGCAACCCCACTTCAGGATATAGACCCCAAAGAATTGAAAGCAGGGCCGCACTCCCGTGTGTCTGTCGATGGATGAATGGATAAGCAAAATGTGATCTGTGCATACAATAAAATATTATTCTGCCTTAAAAGTACGGGTATTCTGACACATGCTACATCCAACATGGGTGCACCTTAAGAATGTTATGCTAGGGGAAACAAGCCAGTCACAAAAAGACAAGCACTGTGTGAATCCACTTATAAGAGGTCCCTAGAGCAGGCAGACTGTGGCGTGGAGGTTGCCAGGGGCTGGGGTGGCGGATGGGGAGCTAGTGTTCAGTGGGGACAGAGTGTCAGTTTGGGACAATAACGTTCTGGAGATAGGATGGTGGTGAGAATGTGCTTAATACCCCTGAACTGCACACTTAAAAGCTATTACAGTGGGAAATTTTATGTGCGGTGTACTTTAGCACAATAAAAAACCGTTTCCAGGTGATCGTGACTGGTCCGTGTAGACACAGCCTGTGAGCCCCTCGGCCGAGGTGTCTGACGCAGTTGTCGTCTCCCTGAGGTGGGCCGGTCTCAGCTCTTCTGGAATTCCGTGAGCTCATTCCATCGCTTCAGGGGCCCCCCCAACCGATGGAAAGCGTTTCTCTCCCTTCCCTTCCCACCCGCTCCCTTCCCCCTCTCCCCCTTCTCTGTTTCATTCCTTGGCACGTCTCATGTCATCATTAGCACTGCGGTGCTATCACGTTGGTCTTCAATTGCTTTCCTCAGTGCTAGCATCTCCCTTTTAATTTCCTTCAAACTCGTTTTATTTGAGTCCAGGTCTAATTGAACGTGTCCTCGAGCATGAAGCAACGTGAGGACGCCTTCCTCTTCTGAGGTGCACGATTAGCTTCCAGGGGCCGGGCTCCTCCTGGACCGTGTGAGCCGGGCTGAGTTTTCCTTTGGGGCCTAGTTTACGCCTGGGCAGCTCCCACGTAAGGCCGGTGACTTCATGACTTTTCCCACTGCATTGAGCCAGACTGTTGCTGCCTGAGCTGCGTGTGAGGCAGGGACACTGGTGCAGCCTGAGGGCGTGCTGTGGGGGAGGGGGTGCTCCCCGCTGAGATTTTATCTAAAGTCAGCACCAGGGCAGGGGTGGGGTGGGTGCCCTGCTCAGTGTTTCCCTGGTTTGGCTGGAACCCTGCTTGCATCAGACAGAGTCAGCCATGGGACTTGCTCCAGAACCTTCTGTGTCTCTCCCTGTCCACCAGTGTGTGAGGTTTAGGGCTTTTGGGTAAGACCCTGGCCTGGTCTGCTTGCTGGTGGTGACAGGGTGGAGTGGTGACAAGCTGTTGTTTGCAGGCTTTTACTCAGTCTTCTCCTGCGTTTGGGGAAAGAACTTCCATGAGGCCTTCCCCTCAGCCATGTGACTGAGGGACGTCCGCTGGGCAGTGCCTGGCCACCTGAGGGGGCAGCGCTACCCGACACCTCGCCAAGCCGAGTCTACAGCCGGACTTCCAGAAGGAGCATGGAGTTCGCTGTTTGCAGAGCCTTCTCCAGGAGTTAAACCCCCTGTTCTCACCAAGGGAGCTTGTGCTGAGGCTGCTGGGGTGCTCACGTCCTAGTGTGTGTGTCTCTGCGGTGTGTGTGACAGGTGTTAGCATCTCCCCATGGGCGTCCTTGGAGCTGGAGCCTTAGGACCAGGCAGCTGGTGGTAGCACCAGCCAGGTCTCCTTTGGCGCCTGCACCAGCCCCGCGGGGCAGGGTTACATCCAGCAGGACTTGCCTGAGTTTCCCTCCACCCGGCCCCTCCCCTTTTTCCTCCCTGGCATTTCCTCCTCTTCCCCAAACATCAGGAAAAGGGTGCCCTGATGGTGGTGGTGGACCCCTGACTCTGGCTTCACGTGGGGGGTTAGGACATGCAGGAATGGGCCACCTGACCGCGTCCAGGTGTCTGTAGAGACCCCGCTCCACCACGTCCGGCAGCCTTTTACTTTATTTTTTTACAGATTTTATTGGGAAATTGGAGAAGGGGAACAGCCAAGTTGTTGTCCTTCAATTTTAGTTGTGGAGGGTACAGCTAGCTCAGATCCAAGTCTAGTCAGCATTGGCCGCCCGTCAGCAGCTCGCAGCCACTCAGCTCAAGGTGCCGTGTTCAATCTTAGTAGCGGATGGGTGGGCGACCCACAATCCCATGAGGGAGTCAAACTGGCAACCTTGTTGTTAGGAGCACCTGCTCTCACTAGCTGAGCCATCCTGCCACCTGTTGGCAGTTCAGCAGCAGCTCAGCTCGGATGCAGCTCACTGGCCCATGTGGGAATCGAACCGGGGCGACTGTTGCTCAGAGCTCGAGCTCTTAACCAACTGAGCCACTCGGCCGGCCCCAGCCTGTTACTTTCTTAAACCTCAGTGTTGAAAACCTGTCCGTCCAAGAAGCTAAGTCAGCCTGACCCCCCTGACTTTTCTGGTTAATCTATGTCAACGCCATCAGAAACGACTTATTGGCTGGTTTCAAAGAGAAATCCTGAAAGGAAGATGCTATCAATTTTTTTTTCAACAAGTTCCACATTCAGTCTGATAATGAAAATGTTTTCAACGTAAATGTTGAAAAGTAAGGATTTGAAACTAAAGCAATACTGCTTTATACCCTCTTTGTGTTTAAGGAAGAAAATTGTTCCATGATTTAAAAATCTCCAGCAGCAGCCGGCAGAGCCGCACCCAGTCCCAGGGATGCCAGGTCCCCTGCTCTGAGGACGAGGGGCAGCAGGGCAGGAGAGAGGTGGAGGCTAAGGGACGTCCCCCTGCAGGAGGGCCGGGTGGTGAGTGGGTGGGCTCGGGGCGTGGGTGGGAGTCCAGGGGCAGAGGGCAGACCCGTTCTCTGAGCCACCCTCAGGCTCTCTGGCCTGGGGCGTTTCCCGCGCTCTGGCTTGAAGTGTGTTCCGTGAACAAGCAAGCTCTGCCCAGCAGGCGTGTGACACGTGGTGGGGCTCGGGGCTCTCTGTGACTAGATGAACGAGTCACTGAGTGTAGGGCTCCCTGGCTCTGGCCCCCGTCCCACGCCGGGGGCCCCCGAGTGGCTTGTGTGGCTGAGGACCAGGCCTTTGATGGGAAATTCTGTGCGACGACCCCTGGTGCCCCAGTGACAGTCTGTCCTGTAGGCACCAGCACTCATTTAGCAACCTGGCTGTTTGGTTTTCTGTGGCAGTGGGCTGGGGGAACACCCTTGATCTTAGACTATTCCCTTAGAATGCACCCAGACACATGTGAGCAGGGTGGAATGTCTCCGGGGGGTTAAGTCAGGATTTTGACAGTTGGTCATGGCCAGGAACCCCAGAATGCCACTGGGCTCCCCGGCTCTGAGATGACCCAGAAACAGCAGCCCAGCAGGAAACAAGGCTGATGTGGTCCGGGCCGGTACCAGGGCCAGCTTTTCTAGCGTTGGCGGGCCGGAGCCTGCAGCTTAGGCTCAGGTTTTACATGGGCACCCCTGTCTCCCCTCAGCCACGAGTTGCATCTTGGGAGTCTGTCACCCACTGTCTGGCTGCTGGGTGGTGGTGAGCATGGGGCAGTGGCCTGCCTGCGCCTGGCTGCACGTGCTGGGGCTCCGCTCAGGTGACAGCATGCTGTGACGTGGAGGAAGGGGCCGAGGGGGAGAGGGAAAGGGCCCCTGCCCGTCAGAAAACCCGCACCAGCCAGTCAGCTTTGGCTGGTCTCGAACCACCCTGGGACTTGGGGGCTGAGAACAGCAGCCGGACGTTTAGCTCCCGATTCTGAGGTCAGCCATTTGGGCTGGGCTCAGCTGGGCGGGTCCTCGGGCCTTGACGGGGCTCCTTCAGCGATGTCGCCTGGGGCGCTTGGCTCCTGGGGGATGGAGGCTGTCGGCGGGAGCAGTGGGTGCCTGGCCACCTGTCTGGCGCTGGCTCTGCGCTGGGGTTTCCAAGACAGGGAGCCACATCTTGAGGCCCAGGCTCAGGCTGGTGCACTGTGACACCCCGTCCAGCGCATTCTACTGGTCCAAGGGTGTCGTGAGCCCCGCCCACATCAGAGGTGCAGAGAAATACAGCGCACGTCCTGCTGACAAGGAGCCAGCTATCAGGAGGGCGACGGTGTGGCTATTCTGGCTGAGGAGCTACTGGACAGCCCAGTCTGTGTCACCCGGCCTTCACTATGGGCAGAAGAAGAATAAAGGGGGGCCAGTCTCTGCAAGACTGTGGGGTGCTAACTTTCACCTCCTTCTCATCCAATCCTGGCATCGTTCCCACCAGGGAACGGAAAACGAGGCCAAACTCTTTTCACTCTTTGCTCAACCGTCAGCCCTCGTCCTGAGTGCCGTGTATGCACAGGCCCCTCTGAGAAGCTCCTTCCTGTAGCCAGGGCCATTCTAAATGAAATCGAATCAGACGCCAGGCCGCAGGCATGTCACCTGCTGGGACCCTGCCCCCGGGAGCCAGGCTCTGAAATCAATTTGGAAATCACTTCCGTGTAATGTGAATGGACATGGCGAGGACTCAGAAATCCCTGCCAAACCCCTACCTTGAATAGGATGAAAAATCAGATTAATCTGAAAAAAGCAGTCAGCAGGCGTCTACTCGCCCTGCTCTCGGTTTCCTGGGGATTGAGAGAATCGTGCTTGGTGTGAGAGCAGGGCTTGGGCAGTGAGGCCTGGGTCTGCCACTTCCACGTCATGAAACGCAGGCCATGTGACTCCAATGGACTGATCCCCTGTTTTTTGGGGGCTGGCTACAGGATGAGAACACCCACCTCGCAGGGCTGCTGGAAGCATTAGTGATAACGTGTGCGGGGCGCTTCACATAGAGAAGGAATCGATGCATGGTGGCCACAGGCCCTCCTTCCTGGGGAAGGTCTGGTACCTGCGGAGCCTGCAGGGCCCCTCGGCTGGGGTGGGGGGGCGTGGCATGCTGGCTTTTGGTTCCTAGAACTTGTCTTGTTGCGTAGATTCAAGCAAAGTGTGTAGGCGTTTCGGTGTCCTGCTTTATTTCAGTAAATATTGCAAGCGTTTTTCATGTGGCTAGAGAGCTTGCAAAATTAAAATGCCTAATACTGTGCACAGCAAGACTAGACACAGCAGCTAATATTTCTGATGTGCAGCTTGCTTCTAATGGTTTCTTGTTAGAGCTAATGTTGCAGTGGAGCCACCCCCACCTGCTGATTTTGGATTCTGGTTATTGTTTGTCCAGGTCCCAGAAGGGGTGTGTGGGCTCCCATGCGTCCTGCCTTGTGTAACCAAATTGCTGTTCGTAAATAAGTCTGCACCAGTTTATACTGTCACCAACTACATACGACGGCATCAATTTTGTTGAACTCTTGCCAGGATTAAGACACTTCTCGGTATTTTTAGAGTGGATATAAAATGCTATCACGTTAATTCCAAAGTGCGCTGGTTTCATGATGTGTCAAGCAGACTAGGTGAGGTACACTCCCCAGAATTCATTTCCCCGTGGTTTCGGGTCCCAGCTGCCACAGGAGGGTCTTCTGTGAGTCTGGAGGGGAAGCAGCGGCCCTGGGGGGGGCTCATCGTGTTGTCACTTATCTTCTGGCCTGTCTTGGGGGGAGGGACAGGCCTAGGACTGCTCTCTGTTCCCCCGGGTCCTCCCCCAGCTCCTCTGATACCTGGTCCGGCGTGTGTGTTCCCGTCCTTGGCAAAGGGCCGGCTTCTGTGGACACCCACACTGCCGAGGTCAGAATCAACCAGAAAGATGTGGGTTCAGCCCATCCACGTGGGCGGCAGCTCATTCTTGCTGCCTACCTGATGGCCGCCTTCCCCCCACGCTGCCCCTGGGAACGTGACACTCCCGTAGGAGGCTGCTTGACCAGCCCCCATGGCTGTACGAGGTCAAATCCCTGTAAGAAATCCATCTCCTTCTGTATCTCCCTCTCCCTCTCAGCACTTACCTTGATACTGTTACCTATTCTTCTACATCTAGACACTGATTTGCCAGATTGACGTGTGTTTTTGTCTCTGGTAACGACAGGTGAGAGGATCTGTGCGCTGCCGCCGCCTCTTGAACATCCTGGTCCCTCCTCGTCAAGTGTTTGGCAGTTAACGTATTTCTAAACGGTTCTCATATTTAGCATTTGCATTTTCTCTGGTAACTAGCACACCATATTTGTTTTGGTCCTTTTTTCGTCGTCACATGTGTTAACGTGCTCACCTCCGGTTCTTTTTCTGGGCAGTTTCCCCACTCGTCTCTTGGTTCGGCAGGGTTGTCTTCTGGTAGTTTTGCCACGATGAGCTCACTCATTTGAAGGCCTTTGCTCTAGATTTCAAATTTTCAAAACATAGTTTTGTCTTTTGCCTTTACATTTGAAAGGCAGGCTGGCTGGCTATGAATCGTGGGTTACACGTTCCTTTTTGAGGGCTTTGTAGGCACAGGTCTTCTGGATTCCAGTTTGAGTGTTGCCACGGTAACATCCGAGGCCAGACTAAAGGTTTTCCCTTTTCTGTGCCTTGATTTTTTTCCCGTGGCTGTGAAATAATTATTCTTTTATCTTGGAAACCCAGCACCGTTACTAGCATCTGTTACCACTCCACCCTCCAAAGACATGTACCTTTCAATGTGTAGACTCAAGTCTTGTTTTACTTGTGAAAATTGTTCTTGAATGATATTAAATTTTTTTTCCATTACATTGATTTTGTTGTCTTAGCCAGAGACACCAATTCTGTATATTTTGGATTTCCTTTGTCTGTCTTCCACATCTGTGCATTTCTCTCTCATTCTCCTCAGGCCTTTGTGGGTTTCCTTCTCATTTTGCTTGCTTTCCTCAGTCCTGTCTCTCATTTCTGTTATTGTTCTCATCAGCATTTGTATTTATCTTTGTACCGCATCCTGTTGGGTCTACATCTCAGGTATGGCTTTATGGTTTCCTCGTATTTTTGCCTGAGCTCTGTTCTTTTTTGCTCCATCTCTTTGTTTTCTTTCGATGCTTTTCTCTCCACTTTGAGCTCTTATTTATAGAACCAATTTTTCTGTTAAGCTTTAAACTTTTCCTAATTGTGGTAGATGTTTGGTGCGCCCTACAACCCAGCAGAAGGTCCCCTGGTGACACAGGCTGTGCTTGTAGTCGTGCTATTTTGGATTTACTTCTCCCTAGCGGCATGAGGTCACCACTGAATTCACAGCAGGGTCCCTCTCTTCTGTCCAGCACTTTAGGAAACAGCTTCCTGCAAATGTGGCTTCTCAGTGGAATTCCTGGTTCTGTTCCACCTTCCCTGCTTCCTGGATACCTGCAAACTGTAAGCTTGGACCACAGATGCTTGTCACAAGTGTGTGGCCCGTATCCCTTGTCCGAACCTGGGTGGTAAAGTCTTCACTGTGGCTTTGGCTCTGCACATCCGCAGACACCTTTTCCAGCCCCTTGCCTTGCTTAAGAATGAGTTTTATTGCCTGTGGTGACCTTCCTCATATGCGGAGGTTCAGGCCTGCAGATGTGTGTTTCTTAGTTTCCTCTGTGCTTTTGGTAAATGTCTAACAGGAGGCGGGAGAACCACCATCTCCTTTGCCATTTAAAAACCGCTTTGTTATTTAAATTTGCATTTCGTTGATCATTAGTGCGCAGAATACCGAAATGTATTCTCAATTAGAATTTACAGCAAGTCCGGTCTAAGGCCCTTTCCAGCCAGATAGCATTGACCTCATTCATGTCCTTCCTGAATGGCCTGGAGCTGTGAGGTCCCCACGCTGGACACGCGGTTCTGGTGATCCTTTTCAGACCATGTCCATGTGGAGAACAGCAAGCGGCTTATTTGATGCTGCCTTTATAAAGACAACAACAAAAGGAGTTGTCACAGTGACGGAACCTCCCTTGAATGAATTAACTACAGTTTTCTAGCAGCAACTTAACATAATTATATATGTGACAACCCCGAGGCTGTTCCGAGAGTTGCCTTCACCCTCCTTGTTGGGGAATTGCTGATGTTCTAGGGACTTCTGCATCTTAGTCCTGGTGCCCTGTCCCCATCCTGACTCTGAATTCTTTGCTGGTCCCCCTCCCATGCTCTGTGACGTCACAGTGGATCAGCCACATTCAATGGCTGAGGCTAGCTGCGAACACTCCATGAGTCCTTCACAGAGTCCCAAGTTCACACTCTCATCCCAGAATCTTTGCTGCCTGCTCACGTACCAGCTCCGGCCCCATGCAGTGCTGGAGCTGATGGGCTTGTGCCCCCATGGCCCGCTCTGCAGGATGTCTGGGCAGCCGCTGCTTCTTGGGCTCCTATTCTCTGGTCTCAACAGCGGCTGCAGGAGGGTCTAACCCAGGCGGGTCAGGCCTGGTGCCCTGCCTCCCAGCTGCTTATAAGCTGCAGGTGTGGCCTGGTCTCACCTGGTCCCCACTGTCCCTGGCCTTAGCCTCGGGCTTATCGTTGGTCACATTCTCACTGGCTGTGGCATCACGTGCTGGCTTCAGCCTGGCTTCCAACCACCACCCTGAATACACTCAGACACAGCCAAGCAGGTTCTGTGACTGCCTTCCTCCCCCAATGTGAGTGTCTAGAATCACCTCCCTCAGGAGCCCAGGGAGCATGATGGGGACACTATCATAGGACGTGCCCAGGATCCGGGAACCCATCTGTGCTCAGAGCAGCTGCGAGAGGCAGGGCGGAGGGTCACAGGCCCAGTGTGCCAGGGCTGTCTGCTTCCGGGAGCTCACCATCCAGCAGGCAGACAGCCTCTCCTAGTCATGTGACCCGTGAGCGGCCTCGTGGGTGTCTGAAACCCAGGGCTGTCAGAGTTTCAGGCAGAGGGTGGGTGATGAGGCTATCGGCACCCGTGCGGACACAGTCAGGCTTGTTGGAGGATGGAGTGGGGGAGCAGGGGTGGATGGGGGACACCGGTGTCCAGCAGTGTTTGCAGAAAGGGTTGAATCTGGCGTAGAGGGTCAGGGAGGGTGGGGCAGAGTATTGAGGTGGGGGAGTCGACAGGTCTCATGCAGATCGGGGTCCACACGTGTGACCGGTTCCTTCACTCTCCTCCCCACGCCTGGCTTTGGGGGACAGACAGGTGGGGGGCCAGCAGCACCCTCTCCATTGCTCTGGACCAATGGTGTGTGTGCAGAGACATCCATAACTTCCCGTGCTCCTCTGACGGACTCCCGGTGCCCCAATAGGTGGCAATGCGCTGCTGGAACAGCCTTGAAGTGCCTCTCATTGGCGTTGGACACGTCATGAACGGGAGCCATTCCTCTGCGCAGGCCCTCGTCCTCAGCCCCCCCCCCACCCAGAGATGGGGCGCAGGAGAGATTCCAGAGAAGCCTCGCGGGGCTTGCTGTCACTGACGGGGGAGGGTGGTGCAGGGGACACATCAACAGGGCTCTTTAAGGAAAAGAACACTGTTTTTCCATCCTGCAGAGCTTTCAAATTAATTTAGTACAATTAGAGGAATGCATTAGTGCTCGTATGATTTGTATGATTTAAGCCGCGGCAGGAGCAGCCCAGCAACTGGGAGCCGAGGAGGGAAGGTAGCCGCTCCTCCCCCCACCCCACTTCCTCCCCTGCCGCACCCACACCTGCCGGACGTCCTCCCAGCCCAGCTGGAACCAGCCAGGCCAGGACTCAGCTGACTCATTCCGTCCTGGTGCTTCAAATGACCCCGTGTGGCCAGTGCCCAGCTCGAGCCGTCATCTGTGCCTGGGTGTCATCCGGACAATGCGTTACATGGACTAGATTCTCCCAGCGTTTATTACCGGTTTCCCAGACGTCTGTGTGGTAGAGAAGACTCAAAATCAAAACCTTCCCGCTGGTCATGCGATGGCCCCTTCCTGCGGGAACAGTGCCAGCACCTGAGAATGACCAAGGCTGAGCACCTTCCTGTCACAGCCCCGTTCTCGGGGGTTCCCATTTTCAGCTCCTTTTGAAACACACATGATTTTAGATCAACGAGGGAGGGAGTGTCCCTTTGAGTCCACATGATTTATCGTTGGGTCTCACCACAGGTGGAGGCTGGGACAGCATTTCTCTGAGGTCCCTCGTTTCTCTGAGGTCCCTCGTCCCTGTGAGGGAGCCCCCAACCCCCCCCCACACACACACCATTTGCTTGTGTGAACACAGCTCAGTGGAGCTTGGAAAGTTCTGGAAACCACGCTGCTGCCTCTGTCACAGAGGGAGGAAAAGCGTCACTGGGGATGTGAAATTGTACCATCAGGCAGATGAGGACAGTTTGGGTGCTGTGATCTCCCCACCCGGTCAGTGCTGCAAGGACAGGGTATGGGCCCTTTTAGTCCCTGTCTCCTGCTCTCCCCAAAATTGTCTCATGAAAAAGCCCAGGGCAGCCTAGCCCGGAGAGAGTAGCCCTGCCCAGCTGCGGGGAACTGAACAGGTGAGATTCTTTGCCTCGTGTGGGCTCCGCTGTCTGATGGGGGCACTGCACTTACCAAGGCGCATGTGCACATGTAAGAGTCACCCTGAGGTAACTTTACTCAGGGCTGTGAGAAGGGACGTGGGGCCCTGGGACTATGGGGGATCGGAGCATTGTCCGGGAACCTGAGGAGGCCCATGGTTGGGAGAAGAATGTTCTAGGCCAAAGGCAGGTATGCGCCAAGGCCCCGAGGCTGGAGACACGGATGGCCTTAGGACCCGAATGGTGGTGGGAATGGCCCACCACAGACAGAACGGGGAGCGTGGGGCAGGAAAGGCCGGATGGTTTGACCATGGGGGGCTGGCTGCCAGGGTACAGGTTACGTCTGCACCCTGAGAGCCCCACAAGCTTTGGAAGGTTCTAGGAGGGAAGCCCATGGTGGGATTTGCAGGCCTTAAGAACTGCCTGGAGGGGCCCAGGCAGGCATGGCTGAGGGCTGTTGCTCAGGAGAGAAGCGGGAGGCAGAACCGGCCACCGTGGCCCTGCGCTGGGGCACGACCAGCCCCCAGGGGGCACGTGGAAAGGGGGCTGTGTCACAGTGATGGGGCACCTGACAGTTGGGTGGGCAGACACACCGGGGACATGCAGTGCTTCCTGCTCCAATAGCAGTGGGCCCCCCACTGAGAAACACAGGAAGTGCTGGGAGCAGAGACCCAGAGAAGGAGATAGACGGGGAAGGAGACAGGTGGCACATGGGGACAAGGGAGAGGGGGTGACTTGCGGCTTGTGCAGTGGTGGGTGGTGGCGGCTGTCCTTCAGAGGGCAGCACTGGAGAAGGACAGAGAGGATCATGGCTAAGTCGAGCCTGTGCTGAGATGAGGGCCCTGGGGAGGCCCCTGGGAGAGGCAGCGGGCTCCTGGACCCCGAGACAGTGTGGGGTCATTGCACGGGGTCATGGGGTGGCTGTGTCCAGTGACAGGAGAGCAGGGCGAGGCTGAGGAGCCCTGGGCTTCAGTGGGTCCCGAGTGCTGATACCTGGTCAGGTATGTCAGTTGGCATCGCTTCTTCTAGCGGGGACCCACCTTTATGTTAGCTTTTTGATGAACAGAATTCTCTCCCTTTAGTGTGTGTGTGTGTGTGTGTGTGTGTGTGTGTGTACACATACGTGTACATGCATGTGTGTTGTTAAGAGAGCTCTGCCTTGAGGTCCTAAACACATTCTCCCCCATTTTCTTTCCGAGTTCTGTGTAAAAGCTTTCCTTTTATTGTGTAGAAATGGATTTGTGTGTGTTGTGTGAGGCAGGGGTTGTGCGGGCAGCAGCCCCTCGGGTGTCACCAACAAGTCTTTCCACAGGTCACTGAGTAGAGACAGCACACCCTGGGTTTCTAGTCAGGACCCCACATTCTGTGGGGTGTGCAGCCTGGGGGGGTCGGTGATACAGGAAAACTCCACCCAGGAGAAGATACTAAATAGGTTCTGGAACGTGGTGTCTTAAAAGAGGTTTCCTCACTCCTCTAAATTATTTACGCCAGAGTTCTAACCTGACGTGACGAGAGACCTGAAGGGCCCCTTACAACACTGTGGCTGATGCGGTGGCTGTCACCTTGGAACCAGCAAAGCAGCCGGCCCCTGCCACTGCTGCCCCCGCGTGTCCCCAGCAAGGAGGCAGGAGGCCTGAGAGCCGTGTCCGCACACTCCAGCCTCAGTTGCCAGCATGACTGGCTGAGAACACATCATTTGAACTGAGGAGAACATCCTATTACTGCCATGAATTATTTCAGCCAAGCCTCAAGCCCTGCGCTCCATGGGACCACATCAGAGCCCCAATTTTATTTTATCTCTTGTACATGAACACTCATCCCAGGGACAGTTACAGAATAATTCATTCGTCCCCTACTGATCTGCACTTTGCCCTGCTGTGTGTTGGCTGATAAGGATGTGGAGCATTGTATATGGAAAATTGTAGCAATAGCCTCCAGCCGAGGGGCTTGCTATCTGTCTGGGAGAAGGTGTCCTGTGTTTCTGGAGGGAGCCAGGGGCACTCCGATGGGTGCCTTATCTCACTCTCGGGGACTGAGGTGTTCGGAGGGGGGCTCTCCCCCTGGGAGGGCTCAGCTCTTTCTGTGCCCCTGGGTCCTGAGGCTGGATCAGGGTCTGCCTGCTGATTTAATGTCACCCTGGTCGTGTCAGGTTTTCACTGACATGTGGCTCTGCTTCTGTGCCGTGTGCCCTGGCCCACGGGCCGATTTTCGTGTCCCTCTGCTGTGGTAGCTCCGCCCTTTGGTGGGACACATCCTACCCCCTTGTTTCTACTTCGGAGTTTTCTCAGCCAGGGCTGAGCCTTTGCGTTTCCAGATCAATTCTTGGGTGAGCTTGTTGGGTTCCACAGAGCACCCTGTGGAGGTTTGACTGTAACTGTGACACAAGGATGCACTGAAGTGACATCTTCCTGATGTCAACCCTTCCCTTATGGGAGCATGGTACGCTCCCCATTTAATTGTGTTGTCTATGTGTCCTGCATATATGTTCTTTAAACAACCAAACAAATAGACTTTATCATTTAGATCCATTCTAGCTTTGCAGAAAAACTGAGCAGACAGTATAAAGAGTTTCTATGTACCTCTCCGCGTCTTCCTATTTTTATCACATTGATTAGGGTGGTACATTTGTTACCCTTGCTGAACAAAGTATGGATACATTATAATTAACTAAAGTCCATGATTTACACAAAGGTTCAGCATATGTTGTATGTCCTATGGGTTTTGACCAATGTGCCATGTCACGTATCCACCATTGGTGTCAGGGGTAGCTTCACTGCCCTAAAAAATCCTCTCTGCTCTGCCATTTCTCCCTCTCCCCCACCCCTGGCAACCCCTGATTTATTTTTTTTTACCATCTGTATACTTTTGCCTTTTCTGGAATGTTCTATGTTGGAAACATGCCGTGCATAGCATCTTCAGATTGCCTTCTTTCTTGTCCTATTGCTTTGGTTAGTATCCCTAGTGCAGCGTCAAAAAGGAGTGGAGAAAGGTGACATGCTCCCCTGGTTCTGGGTCTCAGCGGGCAGGCATCTGGTTTCTCGGTGTTAGTGTGATAGCTATCAGCTGTAAGTGTTTTTGTAGCTGTATTTTATCAAGTTGAAAAAATTTCCTTCTACTCTCAGTGTGCTGCAAATTTTTATCATGAGTGGGGGCTGGATTTCGCCAAAAGCATTTTCTGTATCTATGGACGTGATCATGTGATCTCCCTTGTTTAACCTGTCGATGTGATGGGTTACATTAGCTGACTGTCTTCCCGGAATAAATCCACTTGATTATGGTGTATCATTCTTTTTACACATTGTTAGATTCAATTTGCTAATATTTTGTTGAGGATGTTTGTGTTTTTGTTCATGATGAATGTTGGCTTGTAATTTTGTTTTTTTTGTAATCTCTTTCTCTGGTTTTAGCATCAGTGCAGTGGTCATCTCCCCCAGAATGAGTTAGGAAATTGTCCCTCTGCTTCCATTTTAGGGAAGAAATTGAAGAAAATTCTTACCATTTCATGCTTATATGTTTGGTTTTCACCAGTGAAACCGTCTGGGCCCCGTGCTTTTTTTTTTTTTGAATGTTATTAATCATTGATTCAATTTACTTAATACATTTAGATTCAGGCTGTCTCTTTTCCTTTGTATGGGTTTTAGTAGATTTTACCTTTCAAAGAATTGGTCCATTTCATCTATGTTATCAAGTTTGTGGACATAGAGTTGTTCATTATATTCTTTTATGTCCATGGGGTCAGTAATGATGACTCTTCTTTCATTATTGATATTAGTAATTTGTGTCTTCTCTTTTTTCTTTGTTAGCCTGGCTAAAGGCTTATCAATTTGACTGATCTTCTCAAAGAACCAGCTTTTGATTTTATTGACTTTTCCTATTGATTTTTTATTTGCAATTGCAGTATGTGCTATTATTATTATTATTATTATTATTATTATTATTTTCCTTTCTTTAGTTTATGTTTATATTTTTCTTCATTCTTTCCTTAGGTGGAAACTTAGATTATTGATTTAGGATGTTTCTTTTCTAATATATGCATTCAGTGCTATAATTTTTCCTGTCAGCGCTGCTTTCATTACATCCCACACATTTTGGTAAGATATATTTTCATTTTCATTTAGTTCAAAATATTTAATAATGTCTCTTGAGATTTCTATGAAGAAGATGACCCAGGTGTTATGTAAATGTTATTTAATGTCCAAATACTTTGAGATTTTCAGTCACCTTTCTGTCATTAGTTTCTAATTTGGTTCCATTGTGGTCTGAGAGCGAACTTTATATGATTTCTATTTTTTAAAATATCGTAATGTGTGTTTCATGGTCCAGCGTGACATCTGTCTTGGTGACTGTTTCTTGTGAGGTTGAGTAGAATGTGTGTTCTGCTGTCGTTGAATGACCTATTCTATTAATGTCCATTACATCCCGTTGATGGATGGAGCTGTTCCATTCAACTATGTCCTTAGTGATATTCTGCCCACTGGACCTGTCCATTACTGACAGAGGGGTGTTGGATTCGCCAGCTGTGATAGTGGGTTTATCTATTTCTTCTGTCAGTTCTGTCAGTTTTCGCTTCACATGTTTTAAAGCTTTTTTGTTAGACACATACATGGTAATCATTGATATGTCTTCTTGGAAATTGACCCTGTACTATTATTATATAGTTCCCCACTGTATCCCTGATACCTTCCTTCTCCTGAAGTCTGCTTTGTCTGAAATTAACAGTTTCCCAGTTTTTAAAAAATTAGCGTTTTCATGGGATATCTTTTTTCACCTCTTTACTTATAATATGTGTGTAGATTTCTTGCAGGCAAAATATAGTCAGGTCTTTTTTTTAATACTCTGAATGTCTGTCTTTTAATTGGTGTATTAGAACCATTCACATTTGAAGTGAGTAGTGATACAGTTGGATTAATATTTACCATTTGTAACTGTTTTCAATCAGTTACATTTGTACTTTGTTCTTTTTCCTCTCTTTTTAATTGAGCATTTTATGTGATTCTATTTCCTCTCCTCTCTTTTTTTTTTTAAAGATGTTATTGGGGAATTGGGGGAGGGAACAGCATTGGGGGAATTGGGGAAGGGGAAGTTGCTGTCCTTTTTGTTCTTTGGTCTAGTTGTGGAGGACGTCGCTTCACTGGCCCATGTTGGTATTATCATTGTGCTCTCCCAGGTGAGGCAGATTGTTCGCTGGCCACTGAAAGGCCACTCACCATGGCTTTTAGCAGCTCATGCCGGCTGCCAGCCGCTCACGGTAGCTTACGGGAGCCCACGGCAGCCCCACTGCAGCCTACACCATCACCAGCGACTCACGGCAGCCCAGCTCCAGGTCGAGCTGTTGTTCCCCATCTTAGCTGTAGAGGGCAGTGTCACTGGCCCTCATGTGGGATCCGAACCGGGGCCCTGCTGCTCAGAGCTGGGGTCCCAAGCCAGCTCCTAACCAACGTGCCACTCGGCTAGCCCCGCTCCTCTCTTTATATAGCAATTATACTTCTTTTTTAAAGTTTTGAGGTGGTGGCCTTAGAGTTTGCAAATACATTTACAACTAATCTAAATCTACTTTCAACAATACTAAATCACTTCATGGGTAATGCAGGTAATCTTTTTTTTTTTTATGTAGCTGAGCCATCCTGCCACCTGTTGGCAGCTCAGTGGCTGCTCAGCTCGGGCTGGGACTCGAACCGCTGTTGCTCAGAGCTCAAACTCTTGAGTGAGCTCTTAACCAACTGAGCCACTCGGCCGGCCCTAATGCAGGTAACTTTTAACAGAATATTCCCAATTACTCTCTCCCATCTCTTATAAAATTACTGTCATTGAAATTACTGTCATTCATTTCACCTATCCATATGCAATACATTGTTGCTATTATTACTCTCACCCAATACATTGTTCCTATTATTAGCATCATCCAGTACATTGTTGCTATAATATTATCACGGATACCCAACGCATTGTTGCTGTTACTTTAAACAATTATTTATTAGATCAGGTAAGATTTAAAAAACAAAAGAGTTTTTTAACCTTCATTTATTCCTCCTCTGTAGCCTTTTCTTTCTTTCTTTTGATTTGAGTATATGGCACAAACCATTTTCTTTCTCTGCCAAGAACTTCTTTTAGTATTTCATGCAAGGTAGGTCTACTGACAAATTCTCCAAGTTTTTGTTTGTCTGAAAAAGTCTTTGTTTTCCCTTCACTTTTGAAGGATAGTTTCTCTGTGTACAGAGTCCGAGGTTAATGTTTGCTTCTTTCACCACTTTAAATATTTCACTCATCTCTCACTCATCTCACTTTTTGCTTGTGTGGTTTCTGATAAGAAGTTCAATGTCATTATTATTTGTGATTATTTGCTGGCTCATTTCAAAATTTTCTTCGTTTTGTTTTGTGTTTTAAATATGGTATAACTCGGTGCAGATTTTTTTGCTATTTATCCTGGTTGGTGTTCTGTGACATTCCTGGATCTGTGTTTTGATATCTTCTTAATTTTAGAAAATCCTCAACCATTATTATTTCAAATATTTCTTCTACTTCTTTCTTTCTTTTCCTTTTGGTATTCCCAATACATGTATATTACACTTTTTGACATTGCCTCTACACTTCTACACTTCTTTGGTTTTCTGGTTTTTTTTGTTTTTTTCTTCATTATTTTTTCTCTTTGCATTTCAGTTCGTCATTTTAATTTCCATATCTTCAAGTTCCCTGATTCTTCCCTCAGCTATGTCCAGTCTACTGATAAGCCCATCAAAGGTGATCTGTTCCAGTGCATTTGATATCTAGCATTTCTTTTTAACTCATTCTCTGAATTTCCATCACTCCGTTCACTTTACCCATCTGTTCTTGCATGTTACCTATTCGAGCCCTAAACTAATTAATCATAGTTATTTTAAATTCTTGATTTAATTATTTCAAAACCTCTATAACATCTAATCTTTTCTGTGTTTTTTCTTGCCTTTTAATTTTTTGTTCAAGGCCAGAAATGTTGCATCAGGTAGAAACTGAGGTAATTGGGCTTTTAGTGTGAGATTTTATGTTAATCTGGATATTCCAAAAATATGAGGAAGGAATACTTTCCAACTCATTTCAGGAGGACAGCATTACCCTTACACAAAAACCGGACAAAAACATTAAGAGAACAATAAAATACAATCTAATCTATGTTACAACTATAAACACATAAATCTAACAAAATACTAGGGTGCCAAGTTCAGCAACATATGCAAAGCAATAGAGGGCGTGACCAAATGAGATTTTTCCCAATGATGAACTGTTGGTTTAACATCTGAAAGTCACTTAATGTCACATGCTATATTCATACAGTAAAAGATAAAAAGGAAAAACTACATGATCATCTCAATAGATGTAAGAAAAGCCTTTGACGAAATCCAACACCCTGGTGTAATTAAAAAAAACAAATCAAAACCAAACCAAAACAAACAAACAAAAACTTCAACAAACTAGGATTAGAAGAGAAACTCCTCAGCCTGATGAAAGGCACCTGTGAAAAATCCACAGCCGACGTCGCAATTAGTATGAAAGATGGAATGCCCTCCTTCTAAGTTTAGGGACCAGACAAGAACATCTGTCCTCCCCACTTCTATTCAGCATTGTACTGGAAGTTCTTGGCAGGGCAGTTAGGTAAACCAAATAGATAAAAGGCATCCCGACTGGAAAGAAGGAATCAGAGCTCTCTCTACACACAGATGACGTGAACTTGTACACACAGCACCGTCAGGAACCCCCCAAAACCATTAAACTAATGAGCATGTTCACCAAGGTTGCGGAGGCAAGGTCAATGCATAAAATCTATTTTATTTCTATACTCCTGCAAAGAACGAACCAAACATGAAGCTAAGAAAATCATTCCACTTAAGATAGCTTTCAAAATAATAAAGTGTTAAAAAATAATTGTGTAACAGTGAAGTGCAAAATGCATATCCTGAAAACGACAACGCGCTGCTGAAAAATGAAGACCTAAACTACTGGAAAGACGTCTCACCTTCCTGGGTTGGAAGCATCAATATTGTTAAGATGGCAATATGCACAAGTTCACAGACAGTCCCATAGTAAACTCTACCACCTTTCTTAGAGCTGTAGACAAGCTGATCCTAAAACACACATGTAAAACCCAGAAACTCAGAATAGCCAAAACTATCTTTAAAAAGAACAACAAAGTTGTAGAACTCACCCTTGCTTATTGGTGTTCCCGTAACCAAGACAGTGTGGCACTGGCGTAAGGACAGACAGGCCAAGAGTCCAGGGATAAACCCGTGTGTCTGGGCCACTGAATTCTGAAGGGGCTGCCCAGACAACTCAGTGGTGGAAAGGATAGCCTTTTCAACAGCTGGTGCTCAGAGAATTGGATACACACATGCAACAGGATGTAGTTAAACCCCTACCTCACAACATATATAAAACTTAAAACTTAGCTCTTAAAAATGTAAGAGCCAAAACTAAGAAACTATTGGGAGAAACCCAGGTGTGAAACTCGGTGATCTTAGAGTAGACAGGCAGTAGTTTCTTAGATATGACATCAAAGCACAAGCAACCAACAAATCATTAGTTGGACTTCATCAAAATTAGAAACTTTGTGCTACAAAGGACACCATGGAGAAAGGGAAAGACACCCCACATAGCAGGAGAAAATAATTCGAAATCATACATCAAGTCAGGGATCTGTGTCTAAAATATGTAAAGAACCTTTAACTCAACAGCACAAAGATAAATGGCCCAATTAAAAATGGGCAAGTATTTGAGTAGACATTTCTCTGAAGAAGGTGAACAGATGGCCCGTGAGTGCCTGGGAAGCTGCTCAACCCCACGGGCCGTGAGAAAAACGCATGTCAGGATCCCAGCTGCCTCGTTACCCCACGAGGGCGGTTACAGTAAAACCAAAAGGGTACTAACAAGCGTGGGAGAGTGTGGAGAAGTTAGAAGCCTCATCCGCAGCCAGTGGGGCTCCACAGCGGGACAGCTTGCGTCGTGAGCAGTCCGTCCCTGCTGTGGGCTGGACCCTGTGTCCCCACACACTCACCTGCGTGTAGAGGCCCTGACCTCTGATGTGACAGGGTTAGGAGGGGGGCACTCTGGGAGGTGATGAAGTGGTGAGGGTGGAGCCTTTGGGATTAGTGCCCTTCGAGGAGAGTGAGAGGCAGAGACTGTCTCTCTCTGCCACATGAAGGCAGAGTGACAAGGTGGCCATCTCCAAACCAGGCGGAGGGTCCTCCCCAGAGCCCGACCTGCCTGGCACCCTGGCCCTGGCCTCCTCAGCCTGCAACCCTCTGAGAAGTAATTCTGTGGTTTAAGCCGCCCCGTCTGGGATTTTGTTGTAGCAGCAGAACCTACAAAGGCAGGCAGTTTCTCAGAGGGTAAGTGGGGTCGCCATGTGAACCAACAAGTCCATGTCCCGTTACACACCCGAGAGCAATGACGTGTCCACACAGCGACTCGTGCGCAGAGGCTGGTAGCAGCATCATTCATAACAGCCCCAAATAGAAACGAACGTCCATCAGTTGAGGATAAATGTCATTGCCCATAAAGTGGAATATTGTCTGGCAATAGAAAGGAACGCGTAGTGACACGATGGCCTTGAAAATGTTACGCTAAGTGAAAGAAACTCTGTGTGATTCTGTTTCAATGAAACATCCAGAACAGGCAAATCTGTAGGGTAGGTTAGTGTTTGCCTGGGGTGGCGGGGGCTAGGGGTGGGAGGGGAGGGACATTGGGGTGAATGGCAGGGACTGCTCATGGGCTGGGCGTCTTTCTGTCACGATGAAAAAAAAATGTCCTCGCAGAGATTGTGCTGCTAGTTGTCCAAGCGAATATCCCAACAACAGTGGGATTGCTCTTGTCTCCAAAGTGAGTGTGTGCTGTAGGAATCGTGTGGGCGAGTCTGATGGTGTCAGCAGGGCTGTGATATAAAATGTATATGCGACCTTTAAATTGGGAAGACTGCTGGCCCTCCGTCCTAATCTAATTTCTTTCTTTCTTTCTTTCTTTCTTTCTTTCTTTCTTTCTTTCTTTCTTTCTTTCTTTCTTTCTTTCTTTCTTTCTTTCTTTCTTTCTTTCATCTTATCTTGCTTGTCGAGGCTTCTAGAACAAGATAGAATGAAGCAGTGAGACACGACACCCTTGTCTGGTTGCTCACTATATGTAATAAAGTGGCTTCTAAAGTTGGCTGTCGTCTCTGAAAGTCTCGATCACCTTAAAGAGGTGGCCTGCTTTCTTCGCTAAGGCTTTTTATCCAGACTGGGTAATGAATTTTATCAACTGCCATTTTTGTGTCTATTTAGGTGAGTACATATATTCTGTCTTATTCTATTCCTTTTGTGTATCACAATAATAGACTTTTTTTTAACAGGCTTGATTAATTTTTATTATCTTTTAATACTCTGCTGGTATTTCTCGTGTAACGCCACATTTCGAGTGCACGGTTTTATCAGTTAGACTGGGCTGGGCGATCCACTTTCTTTATTCACCCCGATTTTAAGGGCTCTCTTGACGAACAGGGAGATAGAGGAAACCCAGATCTGTCTTGCCACTGACTCAGAGAGAAAGGCGTGCCGTGCCGTTGGAGTCCTAGATAATAGATTTTCTTGTGCTGAACTAGTTTTGAATTCCCACCAACACCCTATGCGGTAATGAGATATTATACAGAGCTGCTCAGGGGTCGCTGGCGTCTTCTGTTTGTATGTATGTGTACATTTCTATGTAAGACCGCTTTCTAATTTTCTCTTCTGGTTCTGTCTTGTCCAGCTTGGGGGGGTCCAAGTTGGATGCTCCTCCTCCTTTCAAGATTTTATTGAGGGATTGGGGAAGGGGAACAGCCAAGTTGTTGTCCTTCAGTCTTAGTTGTGGAGGGCGCAGCTAGCTCAGCTCCAAGTCCAGTCGCCATCCAGCTGCCCATTGGCAGCTCATGGCCTCTCAGCTCAAGGTGCCGTGTTCAATCTTCATTGCAGGTGGTGTAGCCCACCATCCCATTTTGGAGTCGAATCGGAAACCTTGTTAGGAGCACGCACTCTCACAAGTTGAACCATCCTGCCACCTGTTGGCAGCTCAGCTCAGATGCAGCTCAGCTCGGATGCAGCTCACTGGCCCATGTGAGAATCAAACTGGTGACCCTGGTGCTCAGAGCTCACGCTCTTAACCAACTGAGTCACTAGGTCGGCCCTACCTTCTTTTTTAAGTAAAAAATTATGTGCAATAAAATTAACTTTTCATGGGATAGGACAGTGAGTTTTGACAAATGGACAGTCATTTCAGCATTACGATGAAGACACCCACGAGCCACGACACCTGCCACCTTCTGTCTGCAGCCCTTTTATGATCAACCCTCTCCTGACCTTCACCCCGACCACACCTGGCCTGTTCTCCATCCCCAGCATCCTGACTTTTCAGAATCTCGTAGACGTGGAGTGACATACGTGGCCTCTCGAGGTGGACGTCGTTGGCTTAGCGGAATGTGCTTGAGAGTCTCCCAGTCGCTGGTGTGAATCCAGAGCCCGTGACTGTAACTTCTGAGTTGTATCCCACTAAACAGATAATTGCTGATCAGTGACGTGGCCTCTCAGGCTGCTGCAGGTTCCAGAAGGGCCTTGATCCGAGTAAAGAAGGTGCTTTTGTCTGTTTCTTGGTCTGTTCACCTGGTGACCACTGGGGGTGTTTCTAGTTTGGGTCTGCCATAAATACTTACCTGCAGATTTTTGTGTGACCGTAGCTGTAATTTCTTATACCGAGGAGTGGGATGGCTCCGTCATGTGGTAACTGTTTATTGAACTTTATGAGAAAGTGCCTTTTTATAAGAAACCGTCTCTTTCTGCGGTGGCTGTGCCATTTGCATTCCCACCAGCAATGCCTGAGAAACCCAGTTGCTTGGTCTGCACGCTAACTGCCACCTGGTGCTGTAATTTTGTTGTTGGTGGTGGAGGTTTTGTTTTAATTTCAATATATGAGAAATTAATGTTCCAAATAAATGTGAATAAGAATTTGAAATTTACTATATGAAACGGGAGAGAAACTATTGAGTTGTTAGAAAAGTCATGACGCATTTTTGCAACAAAAAACATAGAAAAAAATACGTCATGACAACAACCCAATAGAATAACCAAATAACAGTGGGGGGGAAAAAGCAAAGTTGAAGGATTGTCACGGATTTCAAGACTCACAGTAAAACTATAGTGATCGAGATAATGTGATATTGGCAAAAGGATTGACACGTAAATCAATGGAACAGAGTTGGGTCCAAACACAGACCCACGTGAATTAACTTTTCACAAAGGTGCAAAGGCAGTTCAATGGATCAAGCAGAGCCTTTCCAACATTAGATACGCACGTGCGTGGGGGGCTGGGGGGAGAGAGAGACAGAGGGCTGGACCCACATCTTGCACCTTTTACAAAATTTAACTCAGAATAGATCACAGACTTAAATGTATTGGGTTGTCAGAAAAGTCATGACGTAGTTTTTGTTTTTCATTGCGAAAACGCATCGTGACTTTTCCGACAACCCAATAAATTATAAAACTTCCTACAGACAGCAGAGGAGAAAATCTTTGTGACCTTGAGTTAGGCAAAGAATTTTTAGAAACAACACCAAGAGCGCCATCCATAACAACAACATAAAAACAAAACAAAACACGGGGCCGGCCAAGTGGCGCGATGGTTAAGAACTCGCTTGGGATGCCAGAGGGCCCCGGTTCGGATCCCACATATGAGGGCCAGTGACACTGCCCTCTGCAGCTAAGATGCTGAACAACAGCTCAACCTGGAGCTGGGCTGCCGGGAGTCGCTGGCGACGGCGTAGGCTGCAGCCCCTGTGGCAGTGGGTTGCCATGGGCTACCGTGTGTAGCCAGCAGCCAGCGTGAGCGGCCAGCAGCCAGCGTGAGCAGCTGTCCAGAAGCCAGCGACTGATCTGCCTCACCCGGGAAGAGCGCAATGATGGTGCCAACTTGGGCCAGTGAAGCAACGTCCTCCACAACTAGATTGAAGAACAAAACAACAGCAACTTGTCTGTTCCCCTTCCCCCAACTCCCCAGCACTGTTCCTATCCCCCTAATTCCCCAATAAAAAACCAACCAAACAAACAAAAAAAACACAACCTACATCAGACTTCACAACAACCAAAAACTTTTGCTCTGGCAAGACACAGTTAGGGATGAAATTATATATATAATTTTCATTTATTTTTCCTTTTTCCCTTCTACTGGATTAGTTGTACTTCCTAAATTTTTTCTTTGTTGGTTTGGAGGTTATATACTGTAATTATATGATTTTAGTAGTTTTTCTTGACACTTTAAAGCACAAATGTTTAACTGTCCATTTTTTTTTCTAGTGAAACACATATTTAGTCTAGGTGTCTCTTTCTTCATGTCAGTCATCCATGAACTTGGCATCAGTTCTCTGTAAACGTGCTTACCAGGAGTTTATCTCGCATTATCTGAAAACGGAAAACTTTATGATGCATTACACATCCATCCCAAACTCTCACCCAGTTTCCTAGGTTGTATCTAAAACCCAGAAAGGCACCTGTGTGACACCCAGACCTGGCGTGTTCGGGTAGAATCATTGAGGTGTCACCCTGGCCTCCCACACTGGCTTGGTTTGCAGACAGACGCTGCTCTGCAGGCAGGGCTGGGCCTGGTTACACGCCGTTCCGCAGGCATGATGTTTGCCACAGAGCGTGGCAGATAACACACTAAAATGCAGACCACATTTAAAAAATAAAACTCAAGGCAAATTCCTTGAAGCTCAAAGTCAGCTGAGGCAAAGGGGCCGGAGGCAGTTATGTGTTTCTGGTTGTGGGAGGGGCAGGTGGCAGAGCTGGGGACAGAGGGCTGTTGGGGACACGTGTTCAGACCCAGGAGACCTGCGAGGGCTCTCCACTCTTGGGGGGCTGCTGCAGACACTCCCGAGGAGGGGCCCGGCCACCCTTGAGGGGCACTGGGCAACACTTTAGATGAGACAATTGCAAAATGCAGCCTTGCTGCTCGTTTGACATTTGCTTCGGGGACATTGGGCTGTGCTGTCCTTCCTCGGACGCTTCCCGTCACATCACAGTGAAATTCAAGGTCAATAATCAATGCTGCATCAGCGTGGCCCTCACAGAGCGAGGCCCTGCTTGGGGCCAGCGACACCCCTGATGTGTGTCCCCACCCTTGGCACCTGGTGGGCTTTCAACTGTTTATACAGGAGACCCCGACATTCAGCCGTTGTGTTTGGGACCTGGCCAGAAACCTCCTGTATAGTGTTTTATTGAAAAAGCTGAATTGAACTTGAGGGATATAAATACAAGTGCTTCCTAGATAAATAATAGCTGTAGATGCTGCTCTGAGAGCAGTTCAAGTTCCACGAAGTTACTGTATCAAACTCAAGAAGCACTCTCCTGGGGGAGCACCCTGGGGCAGACTTGCTACGGGGGCTGCTCACAGTTTTAGCTTTATCCCGCGGCGAGTGGGTCTCGGCACACTTCACCTGCCCGCGGACCAGGCTGCTGGCACCCTCTCCGTTCTTAGTGCTGTTTCTGAGTGGGAGCCCACGAGCCTGCTGGCGTTATTTCACAAGCCAACGCTTAAATCCATCCATCCGTACACCATCCACATCTAAGCTGACTTTTGTTTCTGGATGGACGTGTTGTCTTGAAAGAACCTTCCCGAGTTCTTCTAGGAAGCCTTCGGTGGTGAAGCCTTTTAGTGCTCACGGGGTCTTATTTTCCCGTTTTCTTTAATAATTGTTTGTTTCAGTAAAAGATGTAGATGAGGAAGTATTTCTCTGAGCATTTTGAGGACATCTCTCCATTTCCTCCTGCTCTCCCCTGGTGTCGGTAAGTGCAGTCAGTCTGGTCCACGAGCCTCTGTAAGCCTCTGTCTTTCCTCTCCGGTGGCCTGTAGGATTTCTTCTTATTCTCCAGCCGCGCAGTTACACCCCTACGTGTCTACACGCGGACTTTGCTTTGTCCTGCTCTGTGCTTACACTGCAGTTTTGAACTGAGGACCCCTGTTTTTCTCTAATTCTGGAAAAAATTAAACTATTCGTTGTTCAGAAAGTACGTCTCTCCTTTCCTCTTCTGGAATGGTCGTTAGGTAGACCTGCTGTGTGAGTGTGTGTGGGCATGCAAATAAACACACCTCAGTGGCCCTAAGATGCCCCTGGTGGAAGGAGGGGCCTGTTCTGATGAGCCTGTGAAAGGAACATGCCAGAGGTAAGGAGTCCAGTCAGAGACCCCTGCGGGGAGCTGGGACCCCAAAGGGCTGCAGCCTTGCTGTAAGAGGAAAGTAGAAAGGACCCACAGTGCTGAAGTCGAGCAGGGGAAACTGGCACTCTCCCCTGAGATGTTAAACCCCAAGTCTATACGCACTCAGGTTGACCGTTTGAAATCAAACCTTAACCCTGGATTTTAACTTCAAGTGGTCGTGGGTCAGCACTTTCGGTGCCTGGTAGGGCGCCTGTGTTGTCTCCGGGTGTGGTTTCCAGTGTAGAACGCAAGTGGGTGGAGTTCCCTTCAACTGTAGCATGTGCCCCAATCCCAGATGTGCTACGTGTGAAAATGCATGTGGAGCCGATGAGATGCAGTGTGTGTGTGTGTGCACGTGCATGCATGCATGCGTGTGTGCATGTGTGCATGCATGTGTGTGTATGCGTGTGTGTATGCGTGTGTGTGTGTGCGTGTTCATACATATCTATATAGCCACATAAATCATGTGACTCTGTGCAGTATTCTAGGTGAGTTCCTGGATATTCTCTCCAATTCCCTAATTCTCTTTTTAACTCTGTTCTGCTGAGACTGTGTTCCTTTTATCACACATTTTATTTTAAGAACTTAAAATTTTTTTTCCTAGTTTTCTAATTGTTTTTTGGTAAATCTTTGCTGTTATTGCTCATATGCTGGTTTTATTTTTCTAGTTTCTTGTGCTTTTAAACGTACATTCTCCCTCATTCACCTCTTACTTCTTTAAGCACGTTAAACATATTATTTATAGCCTTAGACAAATTGTTCCATGCAATTAGTTTCATCTGTAGTCACTTCATGTTCTGGCTATTGATTTTGTTACCTGCCTTTCTGGGCTCTAGAACATCCTTGTGTTGGGCGGGGGCTGGCGTCTCTCCCCACCCAGGTTTCTGCTTCTGTGTTTCTCCCTGCCCCCAGAGCAGCTTTTCGGTCTCCGCCGTCCCAGGGCTGCCACCCCACCCCGTCCTGTGCGGCACTCTCTCCCTCATTGTGGGTTTCTCTCTGGTTCTTCCTGTTTTTCCATCAGCGTCCTCCTGAGCTTGTAGCGTCTTCCTGCTCTACGTTTCTTTTCTCATTTATTCAGGCACCAAATATTTTTGAAAACCTACTATGTACCAAGCTCCATCTCACCTTTGGTTCGCGTCTTTTAATGACCTGTTTTAGGGAAATGGGTCATATTTCATTTATTACTTGAATAGTCTTAGGAGTCTGTTTTCATTTACAAGAAGGTGAGTGGGTGGTGCATCTTCCTGAGACCAGCTCTTCCCGCTTCTCTGACGGCGAATGGCCACCCGTGCTTTCTGTAAGCTGCCGGCCTCTGTGACTCTCTCAGCTCCCCAGCCCTGTGCAGCATTTCACAGCCCACAAACAGTTGCTTAGCACCTCGCCAGCCGCAGTGTGATGGAGATGGGACACACATCAGTCCTGTTTGACCAGGGGTAGCTCGAGACTCAGAGAACTTAGCAAGGCCTGGCCCAGAGCCGCTGCAGCAGAAGCGCAGAGCACCACACCTCAGACTGTCTCGTGGTGTAAACACTGCATCGGATCTTCAAACGGGCTCAGGACATTGCCTGGCACAGGCCATGTCTTCCTCCCTGGGGTCTCTCATTGGACTGGCACATGCCTGGGCACCTGATGTATTTACATAAAGGGTGTTTGATGGAGGCGCCTGAGAGAAAGCTGACTTTGTGGGCGGGGGCTGTGGCCAAACCCACCCTCACCCCTGCTGACCACAGGGAGCGTGGGCCCAAAGGCTGACCCACGAGGCCTGTGCGGAAGAACAGCTGCCACCCACCCCTCATTCTCTGACAAAGGAGGATTTACGCCCTCACCACGGTAACGGGGCTCCAAGGACCTCTCACCAAGTTCACATTCAAGAAAACCAGTGGGTATCGATTCGCATTATGGAGCTGAGTGAAGGCGGAGGCAACATTTATTTTGGAGTTGTGCTCCTGATGTACTAGCACTCAGATTACAATATTTTCTGTAATTACTCTAAAATGACAATGCATATTGAGTTAGTGATAACTCAGAGGCAATTTAAATAATGTCATTAGGAACTGAGGAGCATAAATTCTCTGGGTCTCATCCTGGCCTAAGAGCCATTGCTTCAGGGTGTTGGGTGTCTCTGGGGGAGGGGCAGGTCTGACACTATCGGAGCCTGGAGCACAGACCATGCCCAGGGCACAGAGGAGGCGGGGCTGGCGCTGGGGGGTGGCCCTGACAGGGGGGTGGGGGGGGAAGGGCGCCTCTCCAGGCGACCCGCAGCTCGTGAAGGTTCAGGCCACCGCGTGTCGTGCCCGGTGCCCGGGCTCCTCTCTCGTCGGTCCCGCTCACTCGTTCTCAGACGGCAGCTTCTCGTGGGGTCGTTGCACATGTGTGCCGGGACCTTGGAGCCGTTCTAATGAGAATTCAGTTTCTCCTGAAGCCCAGTAGGCGCGTGGGTTCAGGAGCCCCACGCGGCTCGCTCGGGGCACAGCCCCCGCTCCCTTCCTGAGTGGGTTTCATTCCAGAGGGCGGTGGGGAGGCAGGAGGTGATATTTGTTTTGCGAGACAGGAGCTCCACAGGCTGTCTTCTTTATGACATTAATTAAAGCCATTTGCTTGGAAGTAACAGAAACAAACTCGGGCGGGTGAGCCCAGGAAGTAGGAGCTGGTTATGGGGGTTCCTGGGTGTCTCCGCGATGTGGGGCAGGCATGTGGGCCTGACGTGGGAATTGCCGCGGTCAATGTCTGGGGTCCCCCCACTTTCTCCCTGCACACGCGGGCTCCATCTTCCTTCTGTCCGAAGGTGTGGGCCTCTCCCTGTGGCCTCCCGCAGCTCCAAGTCTAGCCCCTGGGAGACAGGAGTGGTTCTTGGGCCCAACTCCGCGTTCCTGGAGAAGGGCCAGGGCCGTCTCAGTTCAGTCGTGACAGTGGTGCATTTACACAATGACTGCCTTTGTCGCTTTGGTGTGACCAGCTGTCCTATGAGCAGGTCCTTACAAGCGGGCATGCACTTTCAAGTGTCTACTGCATGGACATCATTTCACTGCATTACCTGGGCCTGGAAGCTGGCTTTGTGATGGGTGTTACCAGTGAGGGCCGTGCCCAACGTTAGACAACCGTAATACCCCAGCAGGGCCTGACTCCACAGCTGCCGGATCCAGGGACCATGGTCTGTCTGCCACGCTGCCCATCCCACCATGCTGCCCTGTCCTCTAGCTGGAGGATTTGGCACAAGCAAATGGCCAGGGGCAGGCAGGTTGGCACAGCAGGCCGGTTGGCATTTCTCCGGTGTCTCGTAGCAAGTGCTTCACGTGCAGGATGGGTAGGTAGGTGGTTTGTCCTGATGGTGGGACAATACGTCTCTGAGATAGGGCCATTGGTGGAGATGTTTAACGCAGGAAACAGGACGGGATGGGGGATGTGAGGGCCAACTCTGCCTCGAGAGGACAATAAGGTGGAAAATAGACAGCCATCCAGACCAAGATCATAAAACTCAACAGTGAACAAAATAACAATTTATTTAATTTGTACCAAAGAACCCAGATTGGCTTCCTCTGCCCGTCCTACTGACCAAGCTGCTGTGGTGCTTGTCACACGGCTGCTCCCAGGACTCAGGTTTCTCAGCCAGGATGGTCCAAGGCCAGCTCTACAAGATGCCAAGCCAAGAACATTTGCAGTTCCCTTCAGTCAGCAGATTGGTGTATTTTTTTCCCCCACCATGACACCAAGTGTCTGGATAACATCTGGAGGCTTCACTCAATTCTCCGTTTCCCCTCATGGCACCTGGCTCCCATCAGGATGGCTCCAGCAGCCTAACTAAAAAGGAGAAAATACCAGAAGGTTTAATGAACCTCAGAAGCAAAGTCAATTTTCTTCTTTCCAAATTACCTGGATTTTTTTCTTTTTTCTCCAGTGGTCAATTTTTCTAAGCTCCTTGATATTCTTAAAACATTAAAAGGACTCTGCTTTTTGAATCAAGCTCGTTGAAAATAAAATAACTGTGTTCCAAACTGTGAATGAGCTTGTTCTGGGAGTAAGTGTGCGAGGATCCCGTCCGGAGACCCCAGCTCCTCCGGGTGCCGAGGTCCCGCCCACCTTCACACTTCACACTCAGGTGCACTTGGAGCTGGAAAGACCAGGTTCAAGGGGCAACTCCGCCTCACACTGTGTGTTCTTCGGTGAGTGACCGCATATTCTGGGTCTGGGTTTTCTCACTAAACAATTAAAAAGGATATATTCACATCTGCATCAGAAGATGGTTAGAACAAAATGAAATAACATATGCAAAACAGCTGCACACTTCGGAAAACCCTCTATGAATGCATTTTCTTTATTAAGGACGCTGGTAGTTATTACTGCTCGTCATTCTTCTCTCGACCGTTTTATTTGGAGCCTACTGTGTGCCGACCCCCTGTGCTGGATGCGGGAGGAAGGAAACGGGTGGAAATTGCCTACTTGCAAAATGTATTGTGTTCTTCCAGGCTTGTTCTCCCGGAAACAAAATCACTAGGCAGTACCTGGGACGTTACAATAATACATTCTAATGAAAACTTAATTAATTTGAAATGATTGCTTTGTTGTAAGTAGAAGGAAAGAAAAATCATTAAAAATTGGCAAATGGGAGAGAAGAAAACTTTTATTTAAGTGCATAGGAGAGAATAGCGAGGCAATGCATATTTTTAAAATGAGAAGACATAAAACTTGAGTTTGTAAAGTTATTTCCTTAATTTGGAGGGCTGTTTCAACTTGTTCCCCAATAAAAAGATGAGAAGTGAGCTCTGCAGACTGTGCAAATGAATAGGGAGATCAATAGAGGCTTTTCTTTTTTTTTTTTTTAACTGTTTTCGGATGGGGTTTAACAACCCGGGTTCCTCTGGGGCTTCAAAGTGTTTCTTTGTTCGGTTTGGTTCATAGGGTTCTTGTGGGAAAACACACATTTCAGGGCCGGAAGCCCCACGGAGACACGGCCGCCTGTCCTGCCTGTGGCCCAGGCGCAGCCCACACGGGGCCGCGTCCCTGTTCAGACGTGTCCGGGGCCTCGCGCTGCCTCCGTGTCCACGCGGGTAGAGAGAAGGGAACGCTGATGGGCGGGAGAGGCGGCCTGGCAGGCAGACCCGCTGCTGAGTCTGGCTCTCCCGCTGATGCCCCTCTTAGTGTGAGCAGGTCCCCGCCCTGTGCTCTGCGCTCTGTGACACCCGCCACGTGTGGAAAGAGAGGGCGAGTGACCTTCTGAGTGACTGGTCTGGCCCTCAGCTCCTCGCTCCGCCCGGTTCTCCTGTGCACGCCACAGCCTTCCCACGCACCTGTCTTCTGTGGGTCCAGAGGTGTGCTGGTGAGTATATAATGGCAACTCAATGAAAACAAAAACCAAAAAATCGTTGCTTTATGGAGTTGGCCAATTTCCGTGGCGTAAATACTCCCACGGGGGCCTTTTTCAAGCGACCCACATGATGCTGAGCTGGGAAGAGGTCTCTCAATGGTGAGGGGGTGAGCGCAGGCTCCCCCGACCTGGTTAGGCAGCTTCCAGGGAAGGGGTGCCCCCTGCCTGCACCGACCGTCTGTCTCATGTGCTCATCAGCACAGCCCCAGAACTCAGGCCCTTGGCACAGATGGCTGCGTCCCCTGCCGCGGGCCGTGCAGCCAGGAGGAGGTGCAGTCTGAATACACTCGGGGTGTCTGACTCACGGCCCCTCCTTTGAGGCAATATCCTACCCTAGATTTCAGTCTCGGGCTTTCTCTTCTGATCCATTTTTTCAGCCTGCAGAAAAATGCCTTCAAACATCAAGCGAAGACCATTTACATGTAGTTCCTTTATTTTGAATTCATTTATCAAATTTTCTGATATTATTGTGCATCTCTTTAATGCGCCTGACCCACGAATAAACACATTTGTAAACATACTTTGATGGTGTTTTTCTCCATTCTAAGAACTCTCAGATATGTGCCATTTGTGTTTCTTTCCGGCTTGTTTTTGGGGTTGGTCCCATTAGCAGGCTAGAGTGCAGACATATGGGTCTTAGATTTAAAAAGTGACTTTATAACAGCTTTTCTGTGACCAGGGAGAGAAACAACCTTAAGTAAAGGGAGCTATTTGGAGCAGAGAGGATTTTAATTAGGGTGATATTCCAGGGCTGAGTGATCGCATTTCTTGAATTACAGAGGCCAGGGCAGCTTTCCCTGGGAAGGGCCCCGGCGTTCAGCCGCCTGCCAAGCTGGTCTTTCAGAGAATTAAGCCCTTCATCCATCCTGGCAGAGGCGCGGGGTGTCTGTCCACCGAGCACAGAGCGAATGGTTTGGGCAGACACTTACCGGAAGGACCAGGCCACATGCTTGCCAGTCTGGGTCACTTGTCCCCGTCATCGGCTGTGGTACTTATCTAGGATGGGTCTGATTCTATGGGGTCCGTGCTTTGGCCCCAGACAGACGGCCCCCAAGGAGGTGGCAGTGCTATGCCACTGAGCCAGTTCAAAGTCAGGATATGGGGACACAGATTGTGCAGAGACATACTCTAAGGTGAAACCAGAAAGAGCATTTTCAAATAATCATGATGTTGTTTTCATAAAAGCAATTCCTACTCATTTTAAAAATGGAAGTAATGTATAAAGAAACGAGCCGCAAATGACCCAAGTCCTACCACTCCGAGATAATCGCAGAGCCAGTGCCTTTTCTGATTATCAATCCTGAGTAACGATCAGCCCCACGCATAAAATAGCCCATTTTGTTTTGCACTGACGGGTTCTACCGCTTGGGAATTTGGACTGGACGTAGCGGCCTCTTCTCCGTGACATCTAGCGCCGTGGTAGGGGTGACCCCATTGGCTGGAGTTGGCTTGACTGGCTGGTTGCTGGAATCTTCCGGACGTTCCTTCCCTCAGATGTCTGGTGTCTGGGCTGCGAGGACTCAAACACTACCAATCAACCAGCGTGTCTCTCCACGAGGCGTGGGCTCTCACAGCATGGCGGCTCGTTTAGAGATGGGAGGTCTGGATGGAGGGTGTTCCGATGACCAGGGCGGAGGCTGCAGGCTTCTTCTGACCCCTTAGGTCACAGTTTTCTTCCATTACATGCGAGACACTGAGGCCAGCGACATTCAAGGCGAGGGAGGGGACTGTGGCCATCTTAGAAAAATATGCTCTGTCCAAGGGAACGTGTTTCCAGAAGACTTGTCAGGTGCGCCTGCAAATGAGCCATGGTTGGCGGGCAGCACCTGTTGTAGATGTGCAATCCACAATGGTGGCTTCACAGCCAGAAAGACTTGTGTAAGAATGGAACCATTTCATCAGGCTCTGAAAAATATGGCTTAATAAATTTAACTCTACTTGGATTTAACAGAAGAAAAAAACTGATGTAAAAACTTGCCGAACTGCAGATCATTTTTTTTTTGAACCACAAGAAATATTCGTTCCTAAATGATCTCTCGAAGAATAAGGAAATAAATTACAAAAACTATTAACAGCACAGTCATTATTTTTTAAGATACATTTCTTTTTTTTTCAGATTTAGACAGTGAGGACTAACTCCCTGTCTGGGAAAAGGCGGTGATTCTAGTTGTCACACCTTCGTCCCCTCTTCCTGCCCTCTCGCCCAAGTGGTGTTGCTTGCACTGTTTTTTCTTCGTCAGCGTTTAGGACCCGGACATTCTAATTCTAGTGCAATCGTGGTCGCCCGCATTGCTGAAAAGTCTTAGCTCTGTGTTCACATGGACCCAGAGCAGTTACTCTAGGCGTGTGCATGTGTGTATGTGTGTGCATGTGTATGTGTGCGTGTGTATGTGCGTGCGTGCATGTGCATGTGTGTGTGTGCGCGTATGTATGTGCGTGCATGTATGTATGTGTGTATGTGTGCATGTATGTGCGTGTGTGTATGCATGTGTGCGTGTGTGTATGTGCGTGTGTGTATGTGTGTGCGTGTTCCCTTGCTCACTCTGGAGTACCCACGCCTGGCTGGGAGCGTTTTCTGAGTGATTTCTGCCAGGACGGGCTCACAGGTGCTTTGATACCCAGATGCGTTACTGTTTGCCGTGCTTGCGTGAGGCCTTCGCTCTGTGTTGCCCTCTGTCTGGGTTCGCTGTTCCCGGCGACACCGCTTCCTTCTGGACCAGCAGAGCTCCCTTCTTCAGCATGACAGTGACTGAGGCATTCTGCGGTCAGCCCACTTCAGTGGGGACCAACTCACCTGCCCCCTTGCCTGCCTACCCTTTGGGATGTTGTGCTTTTTAGTGGGGGTTCTGTGGCCTGAGGACACTGGGGGCAGTGGGCCTCCCGCCCCCTGGGCTGCAGCTCCTCCTCCTCCTCGGCTCTGCCTGGCAGGACTGCTCACGCTCCCGAAAGCCCCGTCTCCTGATCCTGTCCTTGGGGCTGGGCATGGGATGGGCCAGGTCAGGAGGGCCTAGAGCCAAGAACCAGGCTCTAGCCGTGTGACAGTCTGTGCCCAGCTGACACAGGACCAGCTCCATGTAAGAGCACATGGAACTTGGGATCATGGCTCCCAGCTTGGCCTGGGTGCTGCTGCTGCTGGCGTGGTCTCTCTGGGGTCCTCAGGGTGGTATGGAGGCAGGTGGCACAGGACTTAGAGGTTCAAACCCTCTTTTCACCTTAACATCCTTTGGGAGGGACTTCAGACTTCACTCCGTGCTTCCCTGTGCCTCAGTTTCCCCCCATGTGAGATGGACATCTTCATAGCCCCCTAAAGGGTGGGTGTGGGCACTGCCTGAGGGCTCCCACGTGGAAGCTCACAGCACAGCCCGGTCAGAGGACGGCGTGCACAGTGTCCGCTCATGGGGTCGTTGTCATGGTTACCAGGTCAGGGCTCCCAGTGCCATCCTTAACATCCTTACACTAGGAGCCCTGCCATGGGACCCTGCCTGCCACAGAGGGGACCCCGAGAGCAGTGTCCCTTGCTGCTCCCCCTTCCTGCCTCTCCCTGGTCTCAGCTCTGATGGGGGCCTTTCGGTGTGTCCCCTCCGGGGCCTCTCCCCAGCTGGACCTTGGTGTCAGCTCGTCTCCCGTGCTGTCCCCAGCCCTGCCATCCCTGGGCTCTGTGCCTCGCTCTGAGCTGTGCCCTCCTGACATCTTTGGTCCTGGGACCCCCACTCCAGCACCCCCCCCCCAGGGCAGCTGCGCGTTAGCCTTTTCTCCAGCGCTGCCCACTGAGGTGTGGCTTTCCCCCCATTTAAAACTTAGTGGACGCTCAGCCCCCCACCAGTCCCAACAGCTACTGTGCCCTGTGGCTATTTTAAATGGTTTTTACTAAGTGTCTGTAACCAGCTGCCCATAACACAAAGGAGAAGTATTCTCACTAAACAGGAGTTTATTTGGGCTATAAATGTGGGGCTGCTAGCTGTGCCCCAAATACCACCGACGGGTCTGTTCATTATTACAGCTTGACAGTGGCTGTGCCTAAGGCTATGTCACATAGAGGCAGGGCCACCGGGAGAGGATGGCCTGGGGCCTCTGAAGGGAACAGGGGCCTTGTCTGCTCGTGCAGGAAGCAGCCCTCCATGAGGGTTGAGCAGGGGGAGAGCCCAGAACAGGGTGAGGGGGTGCTGGGCGGGCCTGCACCCCTCTAGGGCTGCCCGAGTCACTGCACAGGCCCAAAGCCAGGGCTGCGGCGCTGGCCTGGACAGTCTCAGTGACTCTGTGGGGTAGTGAGGAACCCCAGTTCCTCTCTGGGAAGCAGTGAGGCCGGGGGCCACTACTGCAGGCCCCCCGAGTCACAGAGAGCTGAGTGCCAGTCCTCGCCCTCCGCTCAGCAGCCATGCCACGCTGTCTCCCCAGGCCTCCTTTCCCTCTGTGAATCCCAATAATGACACCTGTGTCATGGGGCCATTTGTAGGCCACGGGTCACACCTGATGCTTGCCACACAGGGGGCACTTAATGGACGGTCCCTGTTGTCATCAGGAGTGGCACTTCTGGCCCTTCATTCAGCAGGTGACTTCAGAGCACGCCCTCGGTGCAGGCGTCACTGACCTCGGACGCCCCTGCCTGCCCTGTGCAATTTATGCTCCAGTGGGGGCCGTGGGCAGTAAACGAGCAGTGGGCAAACAGCCAAGATGATGTCACATTACTGTAGGGACATTAGTGAGCAGGGTGAGGGAGCAGGGAGCTGTGTCATCTTTGTGGAGATGGTGCTTAAACCTTGGCCCCATGAGGCTGGGTTGGCACCACTCCAGGAGCCATCTGCTTGGGTCACCCCAGCTGGCCACTAAGGGGGGCTTGAGGTGGAGCCTTCTCAGCATCCTGCCCCGCGGCCCCTCCCCACAGCCCCCAGCCCGGCAAGGGGTCTGCACAGATCTTAAGCAGGACAGTCTGGTCTGCTCTGCAGGCTCACAGAACCTCTGCTGGGCGTGGATGCAGGACCCTGGGTCCAGGGCTTTTCTCATCTCTCCTCCAGCAGCGCAGGGTCTTGCTTCTCCCTTCCTCCCAGAGCAGGGGCCTTCCACCTTGAGGATGGGCTCGAGGGTTCTGACCCACGGGCTGCATTTCGGGCTTGTTCTCTGTGACCGTTGGTCATCTCGCGCGTTCCTGCACCATTGCGGGCCATGCCAGCCCCAGCCTTCCTGGCAGACACAAAGTGACACAGTGGACAAGAGCCCATCAGAGTGGGCTGACGCCCTCTGTGTCTGGAGCTCTCGCGATGCTAAGCTGACACCCTGGCCCGCCTGCAGCCTTCAGCTGACTCCCTGTCCCCTTGTACGGCGACACCTCCCCGCCACATTCTGCCACGGGTGGAGAGTTTGCTGTCACTTTCCAGAACGGTCCTAATGAAAGAGGCTAGATGGCTTTCATTCCTTTGAGATTTGTTGAGACTTGGTTGGTGTTCCAACATATCATCCAGTTTTGTAAGGGTTGGTTTGCTTTGCATGCTTGGAAATCGAGTGTGTTCTGCATTTGCAGGGTGCAGTTCAGTTTTTTTTGTTAGTCATTAAAGTTCAGGTTTTTTTGTTAGTCACTAAAGACCACATATTATATGATCCCATATATACAGAGGGTGCCGAAAAGATGTATACATATTTTAAGAGAGGAAAAAACTGTGTTACGCTGATGGGAACCACTTTGAGCACCTCTTGTAATTGCAGAAGTCAAACATGACTTGTATTCGTCTTTTGTTATCAGTATATATTGAGCATTACACTCTTAATACAGTTTTTTCCTTTCTTTAAATGTGTCTACATTTTTTGGCACCCTCTGCATGTAAAATGCCTAGAACAGGCAAACCTACAGAGGCAGGAAGTAGACTAGTGTTTGCCTCGGGCTGGGTAGGCGGGACGAGGGGATGGAGAACGGCTGCTAGCCGATGAGTTCAAGGCTTCTTTTTGGGATGATGAAAATATTCTAAAATTAGATGATGGTGACGGTTACACACTCTGTGCAGAACATTGGAACAGGTGAACTTTATGAAGTATAAATTATATATCAGTACAGCTGCTTATAAAAATAGCTATTTATAAGGAGTACTGATACCGTTCATTTGAAAGGGGTCGCAGTAAAATTATAAGAATCTGATATTGGGTTGTTGGAAAAGTCATGATGCAGTTTTGCCACGAAAAACATGGAAAAACTACGTCATGATTTTTCCGACAACCCAATAGATTTGCAGGGACAGAAAGTGTCTTTCTGTAAGCAGCATGTTTGAGAGGCATAGCTGTGTCTGGGAGAGGGAGGTGATGCAAATTTCATCCACATCCCTCCTCCCCAACATAACCAACACAGTTCCCTAAAAAGAAACCGGTATTTGGCCTGTTTTACACCCTGAAATCAGACTCTCCCCCACCAGAGCCGCTTCCTTCACGTCTGTTAGCTTTTGTTCTGCATGAGATTAGAACCCCACAGCGGCTGCAGCTGGCCTCCCTGGGACACCCAAGGCCACTGCACTCTTCACCTTCCTCCCTTAGGGCTTGCGGGGCCCCGGCCACCTGGTCAGAGATGAGCTGCAGGGAGCACACAGGTTCCCTCCCGGAGCCGCAGCTGAGGAGCCGCACTGTGTGAGAACTAATCGGGTCTGACCGGCAGAAAGACCGGAACCCGCCGGGCAAAAGGAGCCGTGGCCCCCTTAGCTCAGCCTTCCTCTTCACGTTCCTCAGGGTTTCTCTGTCTTGACGGACATTTTCCTGCTTCTCCTCTTAGGTGCTGAGACATGTGTGACCGTATCCCATCTCGTTGTGGGGTTGTCTATTTTTCCTTGTCGTTCTGTCAATTTTTCTTTTCTTGTTTCTTGAAGTTCTGTTACCAGATGCACATAAATTGAACCTTCCCGCTGCACTGAAAATTTTAGTATGCAGTGTCCCCCTTCCTCTCTAGCTTTTTTTTTTTTTTGAAACTTATAGTCTGCTTTCATATTGATGTATCGTCTCATCTTTGGTAGGATATAGGTGTATCCCCTTGTGCAGGTGTAAGTAAATTTGCTCTAGATAGGCCTTTCTTCAACAGCACGTGGGTGTCGTAGGCCGTTCATCCTGCATGTCAATCTCTATCTTTAGCTGGCAGGTTAGTGCATTTGCGTTTAATGCTGTGACATGGATGGTGCTTGGGGACATTATGCAAAGTGAAGTAAGTGGGTCACAGAGCAAACACTGCAGGATCCCACTTCTGTGAGGTCCTTAAGATGGTCAAACACAGAAGCAGTGAATCCAAGGATGCTGCCAGAGGCTGGAGGGAGGCAGGAATGCAGGCTGAATTGTTCGGTTGGTATAATTTGTTACGCAGGATGGGTTCCTTCGAGAAGTCTGCTCTATAGCACACAGCCTGTAGTCGGCAGTACTGCCTTGCACACTGGGCTATTTCACCTGTGTTTTTCAGGACCCTTTTCACTGGGTGTAGCATTCTTGCTTGGCATTTGTTTTCTTTCTAGCACTTTAAAGTTATCACTCGTTATTTTTTAAGTTTTTATTCCGTTGAAAACTTGGCTGTCATTGTAAGAAAACCTGTCTTCATTTCTCATTTAAAAATTTCCTCTTTGCATGTGGTTATAAGTCATTCGGCTATGCTATATTTTGGTGGGATTTTGTTTTATTTTTTTTTCTGCTTGGGGTGTGTAGGGCTTCTTGCTTCTGTGTCTTGATGTCTTTCTTGAACTTTGGAAAACCCTCAACCATTATCTTTTCAAATTTTTTTCTGACTAATTTGCTCTCTTATCTTCTTCTGGGACTCCAGTTACATGCCTGCGAAAGCTTTAACCTGCACTTTTTCTGTTTTGTTCTGTTCTTCTATATGTCGTATCCTTTTGTACTGCCATTGTTTATTCTGGAAATTTTATTTTGACCTGTCTTCTATTTCACTGATTCTCTCTTCAGCTGTGCCTAGTCTGCTCTTAAACCCACCCACATAATTTTATTTTCATAGTTTGATTCTTCAATTTTAGAATTTCTATTTTAAAAAAAAAAGCATTTCTACTTCTGTGCTAGAATTTTTGGTTGTGCCCTTCGTCTCCTTGATCATTAGAAACACAATTATTTAAAAGCATATGCCCGACAACCCCAACATCGAGAGCCCCTGGGGTTCTGTTTCTATTTTCTGTCTTCTGGTTTTGTTCCTGTTGCCTTGGCGACGCCTGTGTCTATTGTGTGCCAGCTGTGGTCTTGTTAAACGTGTTTGAAGGAATCAGCTGAGACCTTCTTCCAGAGGCGACTTACATTTCTGTCTGCTGCTCGGCCCTGGAGGTCTCGGGCCACTTCATTCCTCCCCAGGTGCTGAGCTGATCAAACAATCAGTCTTCCCTGAGGGAGCCTGTCTCCTTCCAAGTCACCATTCCTCTTCGTATTCAGCACTTTGGTGTCCAGCCAGAGCCAGAGCGGCTGCGTCGGGGCCCATTCCTGGGGTCCCAGGCCCACCAGGGTGTGAAACCCCAGCTCAGTCTTTCAGCTTCCATAGCGACCCCCCAGTCTCAGCAGAGCGCCCCCAGCAGCGAAGAGCCACAAACGTTAGGCTTGGCTTCCATTTGCTAGTTTTCACTACCTCCTTAATTCTCTAATGATTTTTGTTTGGCTTTGGTTATGCTTTTTTTTAAAATTATAAAATCCATGTAACTTATAATTTATCACCTTAACCATTTTTAAGATGTACAGCTCAGTGGTATCACATGTATTCACAGGGTCGTGCAGGCATCGCTACTGCCCGTCTCCAGAGCTCTTCTGACCCTGAACAACTGAAACTCTGTCCCCAGTAAATGGTAACACCCCCCCCAGTCTCCCCAACTCCCAAAACCACCCTTTTATTAATGAAAATTTAATACTCAAATACAAAAACGGGCAGTGCAATTCATGTTTCTCCCTAATACCACACTATATATGAACGACCTAAAATTTGAAGGCCATTAGAATGGGAAAAATTTGTCACCTACTCTCTGCAAAAATTTTAGTTAAAAGTGAAGCATTTCATAATACAATTTAAATGTAATCAATAGCATTGGATAAATTGGCTGCAAAAAAAATAATGTGAAGAATGGTTTGTTGATGCGATAAATTTAGTTTTGTTTCCATTGATTTTGACTACTCTAAGTATCTCATTTCAGTGGAATCATACAACAGTTATCTTCTTGGGATTGGTTTATTTCATTTAGTGTAATGCCCTCAAGGTTCATCTATGCTGTAGCATGTGTCAGCACTTCCTTCTTTTTTAAGGCTGAATAATATTCCATTTTTGTATGTACATATATGCCACATTTTGTTTATCTGTTCTTCTGTCAGTGAACATTTGGCTTGATTCCATGTTTTAACTATTGTGAATCATGCTGCTATCAACATGAGTGTGCAAATATCTCTTTGAGACCATACTTTCAATTATGTTGAATATATGCCCAGAAGTGGGATTGCTGGATCATATGATAGCTCTACTTTTAATTTTTTGAGGAACGGACATTTTTCTACAGTAACTGCACCATTTTACATCCCCACCAATGATGCACAGGGTTCCGGTTTTTTCGTATTCTCTCCAATACTTGCTATTTTCTGTTCTCCTGATGGGCGTGAAGTAGTATTTTCACTGTGGTGTGATGTGCATGTCCCTAGTGATCAGTGATGTTGAGTATCTTTTCATGTGCTTATTCACCATTTGTAGATCATCTTTGGAGAAATGTCTATTTAAGTCCTTTGCTCAATTTTTAATTGCATTTTTTTGTTGTCGCTGTTGAGTTTTAGGAGTTCTCTCTATATTCTGGATATTAATCCTTTATCTGATAGTGTCTTTGATACACCAAATTTTTATGAAGTCCACTGTTTCCTTTTTTGTCATTTTTGTTGCCTATACCTTTCGTGTTATTCCCAAAAAGTCATTGCCAAATTCAATGTCATGAATCTTTTATCCTATGTTTTCTTCCAAGGGCTTTATAGTTTTAGGGCTTAAATTTAGGTCCTTGATCCTTTTTGAGTTACTTTTGTATAAGGTGTTAGGTAAGCATCCAGCTTCATTCTTTTGCATGTGGGTATCCAGTCTTCCCAGAACCATTTGTTGAGAAGACTGTCCTTTCCCCTTGGAATGGTTTTGGCATCCTTGTCAAAAATCATTTGACCATATATGTGAGGGTTTATTTCTGAGCTCTCTAGTCTATTCCATTAGTCTATTTATCTGTCTTTATGCCACTGCCACACTGTTTTGACGACTGTGGCTTTGTGATAAGTTTTAAAATGATAAACTGAGTCTTCCAGCTTTGTTTTTCATTTTCAAGATTTTTAATGCCATTTGGAGTCCCTTGAGATTGTTATAGGGTGAGATTTTCTATTTCTGTAAAACACTTCATTGGGGTTTTGATAGGGATTGATTTGAATCTGTGATCACTTTGGACAGTATTGACATCTCTAAAATATGAAGCCTTCCAATTCATGAACATGGCATATGTTTCCATTAATTTATAACATCTTTAAGTTTTTTTTGGCAAGGTTTTATAGTTTTCATTGTACAAGCCTGTCACCTCCTTGGTTAATTCCTAAGTATTTTATTCTTTTTGATGCTGTTGTAAGTGACATTATTTTCATAATTATCTTTCCAGATTGTTCACTGTTAGTATAAAGAAATGCAACTAAGTTTTGTGGGTTGACTTTCTGTCCTGCAACGTTACTGAGTTCACTTATTTGTTCTAAGAGTTTTTGTGTGTGAAATCCTTAGGGTTTTCTACATATAAAACCATATAATCTGCTAAGAGATAATTTTACTTCTTCCTTTCCAATTTAGATGTCATTTTTTTTTCTTGCCTAATTGATCCAGCTAGACCGTTCAGTGCTACATCAAGCATGACTGATGAGAGTGGGCGTCCTTGCCTTGTCCCTGATCTGAGAGGAAAATCTTTCAGTCTTTCACCACTGAGTATGAAGTTTACTGTGGGTTTTTCATATGTGACTTTTATTATGTTCAGTGGGGTGGCTTCCTTCTATTCCTAGTTTGTTGAGTGTTTTCTTTTTTTTTTAAACAGAAATTTGCTTATTTATGTTATCTTTTTTTAAAGATTTTATTGGGGAATTGGGGAGGGGAACAGTATGTTTTTCCAGGACCCATCAGCTCCAAGTCAAGTTGTTGTCCTTCAGTCTTAGTTGTGGAGGGCGCAAGCTCAGCTCTAAGTCCAGTTGCTGCTTTCAATCTAGTTGTGGGGGGCATAGTCCACCATCCCATGTGGGAATCGAACTGGCAACCCTGTTGCTCAGAGCTCATGCTCTTAACCTACTGAGCCACTCAGCCGGCCTGAGTGTTGTTTTTTTTTAAATCACAAAAGGGTGTTCAGTTTTGTCAAATGCTTTTTCTGTATCAAATAAGATGATTATGTAGTCATTTCCCCTTCATTCGGTTAATGTTGTGTGATACACTGATTGGCTTTCATGTGTTGAGCCATCCTGGCATTCCAGCAGTGATCCTCTAAGTCTGGTCTGCAGACTCCTAGGGGGGTCCCTGAAACATTTTAGAGGGTCTACCTGTTAAGGTATTATTTGCCTTCTTCACTGAACTGCATTTGCTTTAAAAACAAAAACAATGGTGAGTAAAACCGCCTGTGCCCGCAAATGAATCCTGGCGGTGACTCTAAAATCTAGTTAGTTGTTGTATTCTGTGTCTCCACACATTCACAGTAAAACAAAACTTTCAGTTTCACTCAGGAATGTCCTTCATGAAGCAGTAAAAACTACTAGTCTTCTTAAATCTCAACCCTTGGGTACACATTGTACTAATATCCTGTGTGACCAGTTGGGACGTACGTACAGAACACTTTGGCTACACATTGAGTACGATGGTACTTCAGTTGCAAGCTAAACTAGCCACTATTTTCATGGAACACTGTTTTTACTTGAAAGAACAACTGACAAACTATGATTATTCAAATTTGGGTGTTCAGCAAATGTTTTTCTCAAAAATGAAAGAAGTGAGCCTGTTGCTTCAAGGAAAACAACCAACAATATTAATTGTGATAATGTTGATAAACTTTGAATTTTCAAATTAAAATTAAAATTTAGTAACACCTGCATCTGCTACCACCAGCTTGCCAATACCCAGTGCTTCTCTGATGAGATTAATACTGAGATTGACAAATGAGACTCCTTGATAATAAAGTATATCAACATTCGGAAGATCTGTAGGCTCCGTGAAGCGATAATTTACAAATGGTGAATGCACGATGTTGTGAAACTACGTGTGACTAAAGGACCCATTCAAACTGCAAGATTCGAGAGTTTCCTGTCTGGCCCCGGTTAGGATGAGGCAGTCACGTTTGGCTTCTTGTTTCTTGAAACTTCTCAGTTGATGCTAACGTGCAGCCAGGGTGACAGCTGCTGCCTTTTCATTTTCAAAATGGGGTAAATTGAGGCCCAACCAGGGAGAAGGGCTTGCCCACCTCGCAGAGTGAGCTCCGGCAGAGCTGGTTTCCCGGCTTATCGTCAGTAGTTCTGGGCAATGAAGGGAAGGACTGACGCTGCTTTTCGCTGAACCTCGGAGGGAGGCTTTGATGGGTCAGGTGAAGAAAGCGGAACTGAGCTGGAGGGTGACCTTGAGGGCGGGGAGAGCAGGTGGGGCCCAGGTGGGGGTGGCCATGGGGGAGCCATCCGTCAGGACCTCGGAGACCTCATCCCCCACAGCAGTACCTTCTGCAGCACTGACTTTTGGGGTGGGTGGGATACAGCAGCCATCTGGGGGGAAGGACCCCATGGAGGTGAGCCTGGCATTGAGGGCTAATGCTGGTCTTGGAGTTGGCCCCGTGGAGGGGATGGGGCAGGTGGGAGGACAGGGACACCCCACGTCAGGCCCAGCCCCGTGCCCAGATGGACTTGGCAGGTGGCTGGAAAGTTCCTTCTGAAGCCGGGTCGGGGCTGGCCTTCACAGGTGGACTGATGCTCTGAGGAGCCCCGTGGGCCCTCCGCCATCACGGCACACCATCCGTCAGGGGCTTTGAGTGGCAAAGCTCTGAACATGGGCTTGCATATTCTATTTAATCTTATTTTTACAAACCCCATGAAACCACTGGGGTCCTCACATGACTGATGAGGAAAACGGGGCTCAAAGGTGACCCGAGTTTGCTGGCAAGCGGCCCAACCTGGATGTGAACCCGGGTCCAGCAGGTCCCAAGCTCTCCTGCAGCCCACGCGCCTCCTCCCTTTAGCCCAGCTGTCAGGCGGTGGCGACTTGACTGGAAACGGAATAGCGAGTGCTTTCAGGAGTGGGCGCTGGTGGTTATTTTGGGGACATTGGGATGCAGCTGGGATTTAAGTGTCCAAAATATCTCCGGTGAGACGAGCCAGGCCTAAAGCTGAGCCCTGGATTTCAGCCTTGATGAGGGTTTTAGCCGCCGTCAGGCAAAGCTGAGCCCGGCCCTGGGGGCCCGGGGCCTTTCTCACGGGGCTGTCAGCCCGGGTCAGTCTGCGGCTCAGCTGCCTCTCGTGTCCACATCGAGGTATTAATTACTTCACGGCCTCACTGTGCCTTTCAGCTCCTGCAAATAGCGTGCTGTGATTCTATGTCTCAGTCAAAGGCCCTGGGGGTGCAGCTGACAGGGGACGAGGGGCTGTGGGGCAAATACTAAGAGTGTGGGTTCTGTCTGCATGCATCCTAACCCAAAATGCGAGCGTTCTCCCCGATCCTGGACCCAGCACCTCCACGAAATTCTCACCTCCTCACCCCGCAGGTCTCAGTTGAACCACGTCCCCACCCACCAGCTGTGTGACCTGGGCCGTGACATAGCCTCTCTGAACCTCCCCAGGTGGTGGGAGGATGGACCCGTGTGCATGGCCCCCACCCAGTGCTGGGGTGCTGAGGGTGGGTGGGGCTGTATCCTCCTGCACCCCAGGGATCCGTGTTCAGCGCAGGTCTGTGCTACTGGACTGAAGAATTTCAGGGAACAGCCGAGTGCAGAGTATCTAGTAGGTGCCAAAAGACCTAGAAAAACATCACAATTTAAAGCTCTGCTCTTAAGCCCTTTTTAACGCTCATGGGTACAAAGAGAAGCGTCCTGCTTGGAAAGGCTGCATGTTGGTGTGGTCAGCAGAGTGACATCCCTAAGGATGTCCACGTCCTTACCCCAGAACCTGTGAGTAGCTGCTGATGTGGAGCCCTTGGTGGCTTCAGCCTCAGGACCCAGGATGCAGAGCGAACCCTTGCCTCAGAAGCCTTCTGCCCTCAAGGAAAGGCCATCAGGTGCCAGGGATGAGCTCCCTGGAGGCAGGTGGGGCAGCAGAGGGCGGCCAGGCTTTGCCCGTGAACAGGGCCGGGCCTCCAGACAGAGGGACCGTGGGCACCAGCCGGGCCTGTGAGTGTCTCGCGGGACTAGAGTGAAGGGTGTCCCCTCTGCTCACGTGGTCCTGTGTCTCCTTCAGGCCACCCACACAGGAGCCTCCTAGCCCGGTTCCGGGTGCAGGGGAGGAGCAGTGCTCGGTGATGCTGGCCCGCAGGGGCCTGAGGTTATGGGAGGACAGACGACGCTGTGGCTGGAGCTCCTGCTGGGCGTCCACCCTCGGTGCTCTCCGTGGGTTCTCAGCCTCGGTGCCAGGAGAAGAGGTGACATCTGGGGAAGGGACAGAGGCACCTGGGTGTCCTAAGGTCTTCCGCCAGGAGAAGGGGCTCCTGGCACATCAACGCAAGGGCCCTGGGGCTGGGAGCCCGAGTCCTGAGATCCCTTCAGAACCTTCTCATGGCTCTCAGGACGAAGAGAGCACCCGTGCGTGGCCCTGAGACCCTGCAGGGTGCAGCCTGACCCACCCTACACCCCGTGTTCTCTGCTCTCAATAATCTGCGGCCTCCCAGGACTGGTCGGGTCCCTCACACCACAGGACCTTTGCACACGTTGTTTGTCCCCCGGCAGCCATTTTCCCGTCCTTAGTCTGAGGAACTCCCCCTACCCCCCCACTCGCCCCCACTCCCTGGTCTCTGCTCACAAGTTACTTCCTCGGGGTCGCCTACCTTTACCTCCCTGGCTTGGCCACCTTCCCAAAAGTCCTCCCCAGAGCAATGTCTCGGTTGCGACTTGACATTTGTTTGCACGAATGTCTGCCTGGCATCCGTTTCCCTCCTAGACTATAGAGTGCCATGAGGACAGGGACCTGACTCATCTGTGTGTTTCGCCCATGTGTGTCTAGGGCTGAGGGCAGCGATGGCACAGCCGTCAGGACTGTGGCACCTCCAGGGTGCCGCCACGTGCCAGGCCTGTTCTGAGCGCCTCACCTGATTTGCCAAGCAACTCCCGGGTGGGTACCGTTAATAACGCCATTCCACAGGAGAGGAAACTGAGGCACAGTGGGGTTTGTCAGATCAGTAGGAGCTGTGCTGGGGTCTGAAGTCCCGGCTGCCTGTCTCAGTTTCTCGGATGCACGTGCCACGTTTCAAGTGCACAGCAGCCACGTGAGGCTGGTGGCTGCCGTGTTGGACGGGCCAAATCCAAACCTTGTCGGTCATCACAAGCGTTTCCCTGGAGGCCTGCTCCTGAGTTCGTGCTTCAACCTTGAGCTGGGTTGGGCTGCCCGAGCCGTCCCCACGGGATGAGTGACAGGGGCTCCCCTGTGCCTCCCCCAGCCCCGTGCTCCACACCAGCCCCCCTGGAGTGGGCCGACTCAGGGCTGGGCCACAGGCTCCCTGCTCTCCAGCCTCCTCCCATCTCTACAGCAGGGACCGAAAACGATTTCGTAAAGGGCCAGAGAGTAAAGATTTCAGCCTTTTCACGCCACGGGTGGCCTCTGTCACTCTTCTCCCGCTTCCCTTCCCGCCTCCTCCTTCTCCTCCCAACCACGTAGAAAGGGAAGAGCCCTCCTCAGTCACTGGCTGTGTAGAAACAGCCCGCGGAGGGGTTTGGCTGCGGGCCGTGGTTTGCTGGCCTCTCTGTAGAGTTGGGAGCTGTGACGGGTGCTTGCTTCGTCCGGCCATCCCGGGTCTGTCTGCGGCTGTTCCCCTGCTCAGTCCTGGGTAAGCCCCTTCCTCAGTGGGCTGTGACTCGGGTTCCTGAAGCAGCCCCGGAGGCGGGCTCCGCCCCGGCCCAGTGCTGCCTGCTCAGGGGAGCCCCCGGGAGCCACAGCCTCTGGCTTTGCCATCATAGCCGCCCGGGGTCAGCTCTGGTCTCTGCCTCTTCCCACCTGAGTGACTTCGGACAAGCTACAGAACCCTCTGGATTTGTTTCCTTACTGGTGAGATTTTGGATAGTCACAGCCACCTAGTGGTAGCATCACCAGGCGTTCGTGAAATCACTCAGGCCAGCCTCCCAGGACGGCTGTCCCAGAGCTGGGGCTCCGAGCGGGTCATCGGTTACCACTTTGGTCGTTGTTAATTGCCGGTGACGGTCGTACTGGAATGTGCCTTCTGCGGATGGGGTCTCCCCTCTCTCCCGCCCTGCTAACTACCCTGGGTCAGAGTGCTCAGAGACGGTGTGATCAGGGGCTATGGGGACGCAGCGAAGCACAGACTGTCCCCAGTGAGGAGACAGGCTCGGTGATAATGCTCTATATCCATTTCTGTCTTGAGTTGTTAAAAGAAACATTTGTCTGCTTCGATCTGGAGGCCGAGGGAAGTGAGTGGAATGGAAGCGGCTGGGAGAGTGTCTCAGGGGCTCTTGCTGAGACCCCCCGCAGCTCCGGGGCTGTCTGCTTCCGGAGAGCAAACGGGGCCTGCGCTGAGTCAGTTAGCACCCCCACCCCCACCCCACCCCAGGCACATCGGTGGCCTGGCTGGCCTTTCAGAGGCACTGGGGACAGACAGTGTCTGAGCAATTCAGGGTCTCTACCTGCCTCTGCTCTGCTTACAGGGCTCCCCTATTTCCTAATATGGCCTGGAAAATGGGCGGCTTTGAGCAGGGTTGTAATTGTATTTCCTTAACTTTTAACATGGGCGAGGGCTGGCAGTAACCATCTCAAAACGACGTCAGCTCTGCACTTTGGCTTCTAAGGCCCCAGGTTGCTCTCGGGAGGGCTTCCCTTGGGGTTGGGCCTCTGATTCCCCGGGGCTATTTAACTGGACGGCTGACAGAAGCGGGGCCGTGGTACTTCCGCCGCCACGCCCTGTGCAGGGCCTCCCATCCCACCTTTTGGGCCGGGGCAGGAGGCCTGCGGCTCGCTGCTTGTCCTGGGAGCCCTGAGTGCCAGTCGCTTCTCCAGGGTTCTGGGTGGAACAGAGCCATTTCCAGCCTTTTCCTTTCCGAAAAGCAGGAAAATGTTAACCCTGCACCTGGTTTTACCCTGAGAGCCTCGATTCCTCATCTGTCACATGAGGCTAAGACGGCCTCCCCAAGAACGGCGGGTGGGGAGGGTAAACTGTAACATCCAGCAGAGAGCAAAGGAGCGAACGGATGATGACGTGCACATCTGACGGGCTGTGCTGCCACACGTCACCATGCCACTCGTAACCATGCCACACGTCACCATGCCACTCGTCACCATGCCACATCACTGTGTCATGCCACCACACCACATGCATTGTGTATATGTCTTATGTCTGGTAGCCAATATGGCAGACTGCATTGATATGGGAAGCTACCTGGCTTCACACATGCAGAAATGATGGGTAAAGTAGAACCCAAACTGTAAATACTTGTAGAACTTGAAAGCGAGGGGAAGCCTGCAATGACAGAAGTAAACGGGGCTCAAAACTCAAGTGGGGAGTGTGAGTTGAAAGACAGATTTGGGGGTAGGGGTGGAAAGCTGGCATTGAGTTCCCCTCCTGAATTCCAGGTCTGACCAAGGCTGTCACCCCCGTGAATGGCACAGCCAAGGTGGGCCTGGGAGAAACTGCGGGTTCCTGGTTTTGGAAAGCCAGCCCCGCGGTGCAGAGTCTGTATTTGCACCGCAGAGTCCCTGAGTGAGAAGCCCGCCTTGGGTCTGGGAAATGTGCCTGGAATGGGTTGAAGTTACTGGTCTCCACCAGACCAAATGCAAAGCCACTGCGTGGGGGCACGTCCATCACCCAAGGTGCTCAGGACCTCACAGAAAAACAGCTCTCATGGAAGACGCACTCCAAGTAAAAAAGTACAGGATCCGCTGCACACGAGAGGGTTTGCGTTCCGTAAGTACAGGGAATAGAGTGATCTGAGGAAGTGTATTCAAGTGTTTCAACGAGATGAAGGAATGGACTGCACAGGCCGAAGCAAGGCTTTGTGAAGACAACAAACAGGCTGTTTAGAAAAAAGACCAGAGGAAAAGACGAGGAACGGAAACTATAGCTGTTGAAAGAATGAGAGGTTTTGTAGCCTCTGTTCCCATCCTAAGGTAATTGTCTTAAGCACCCACAAGTGTTGCTGCCTCCAGTCTTTGGAAATACGGTATGGAAGTGACAGACAAGACAAAGCTGCCACCTGTCATCTCCATCACGGATTTGTAATCTACTGAGGGAGATGGAGAATAAAAGCAAGAGGGCGCGTTGACTCACGGTCCCTGTGCAGGCAGGGGGCTAAGCCCGTGAGGGGCATCGCCTCGTCTGGTTCTGACAGCCGCCCTCCCAGGAGGTCTGCTGTTAACCCAGGGAAGAGCGGAGGCTCTGGGGGGGCCAGGATGTGCCAGCCCATGGCATGCGTGGGTGGTGCTGTGACCCGGCGCTGTGGACACAGGGCCGGATCCTGTAATCACCACACTGTGTGCTCTGCAGAGACTAGTCTGCAGTGGCCGCCCACGGGCGCCAGCCAGCACGCACAGCCGTGGCTCTGACCGCCACTGGGCTCCACGCGTGCAGCTGGGTCAGTTTGCCAAAGGACAAGGTTATTTGATCACAGACTGTTTTATTGAGGCTTTTCTTTTGGCACGCATTCCATTCTCCGAACTCTCTGACCTCCCCGGTAGACCTTGCACTTGACCGTGCCAAGTAGGCATTCTGCCTATCTCGAAGCACCCTGTTTGGGTGCTGGGCATGCTTTTCAGTGAAAAGCTTTACATTCCCACCAGCAAAGTCTAGGACAATCACTCAAGTCTGGCAGCAGCTCCTGGTGGCCGCCTGGTGCTCCAGTGACTCGGTGACTCCTTTGCCACCAAGACCTGGTGATGTGCATGGGGGAGGCATCCATTATGCAGATTGATTAGGCTTCCGGGAGCAGATCGAGGATGCATGAGGCATAGCAATTGATGGACTTAATTGTAATTAATGACCAAGAAGCCCTTCAAGAATTCAAGTTTAATTCAAAAAGACACCTATAAGGAGACAAAACAGGCCCAACTGCCTTTAAATGCTTCACATTTAACACATAATTAATTATCAGAAGTAGATTTTTTTTCAGATGTGCTTTTGGAAGAGTAGTGGAAATGTCCTTAAAATATCTCAAAGTCCAACCCGCTCCCCACCAAAGGAAGAGAAGAGGATAGGATTTGCCGATGCAGGCAAATCTGATCTGAAGGGTGATGACATTCAAGTCGGATGGGAATTAGGCAGTTAGGTGATCATTGCAGATTGCTTTACGTTTGGTAATTTTAGGTAAAGTGGCAGGTTCCCACTCCAGCCATGCTGGGCACCTGGGTTTATAGAGGAAAGAGAGAATTTGGAGTGTAGAAGAAGGCAGGGCTGTGGGGCCCTCAGATACCTTTCCAGTGAGGCGTGCTTTAAACATCTAGCATGTGGAAGAAAGAAGGTCGGGGACGACCTTCGCCATGGTCGTGGTGGGTTCAAGGCAGCTGCATGCTCTTCGCCAACCTCCCGCTGGCAGGCCTGACCTCTGCGCCCTCCCCTTGGAGCGGGCAGGCTACGACCCTGGACAATAGAATACAGTGGAAGTGACCACATGCCAGTTTCTAGTTCCGTCCGCAAGAGCGTGGTCGCTTTTGTGTCCTGTTTCCTCCCTCCTGGCTTTCGGCACCCACCCACCGTGTCGAGAAGAAGCCCGGTCCACGGCGTGGAGTTGCCCCGAGGCCCCTGGCGGGCAGCACCGCCCAGCGCCTGCGTCCAGGCGGCACAAACTCCAGCCATGTGAGTGAACTGTCGGGGAAGTGAGTCCGCCAGCCTGTCAACCTGCCCTAACTGACCACACCCAGCAGATACGCCGTCGCTGTGACACGCTGCCCACATGACGGATTCGGAAGCAAGGGAACAGGCCGTTGACAGTTTCACCGCTACGTGTTGTGGTGGGTTGTTTTGCAGCAAAATACAGTCAGAAAAATAGTGAAAGGAGCCACGTGGGAAACTCCTTCCCTGTCCACACCCATACATGTGTTAAATATAAATGAAGAAACAACATTTATTATGCATTTATTGGGTCAATGAAGCGTTTTCTAAAGTGTACACAGTCAGGTTAACAGCAGCCCTGGGAAACCTGCAGGTTCTGGGTGGTAAGAGCTCACAGCTTGGCAGGCGGGCGCGATGCGGGCTCCTGGGCCTCAGGGCCTTAGAGCAGGACAGGCCTTAGGAGCTGCGTTTGTAATGCCCTCTCTGGGGCTTGAGAGAGGCCAGAGCAGCCGGTGTTTAAAAGGGACCTAGACGTGGGCTCTGCCTGAAGCTCAGAGCAGAGAAGGACCCACCTGATTTATGACAAGAGGCAGAACAACTCTGCCCATCAGGTGGAGAAGCCGGCCGGAAACAAGCCGCCTTGGGCAGAGGCAGTGTTGCCCGGCTGGGGGGACTCCCAACCCAGACTGTTTCAGAGTCTAAATCCACCAGCTCTTCACAGCAACACCCTGAAGTGAGAAGGTGAGGCCCCACCTGGTCTAGAACCAGTGAGCTTACGAAGCTAAAAGACTGTCCCATAGAAACCTCTTCATGTTCGAAGGACCCAGCAGAACTGCAACAGAGGAAAACTCTGATGGAAGATGAGCTGGTAAAAAAAATGTACAAGGCACAAAGAAACAAAACAAACAAACAAACAAATGAATGAAACAAAACAAAAACCCATGCTGATGAGGGCAGAAAACAGTGGAGAACTCACTCCTAACAGGAATTTAACACAAGCGTTACTTAAAATGGCCAAAGAGATAAAGGCAGAGACAGGATTCTTAACTGGCAAGAGGCTTTATTTAAAACCAAAGGGCATGGTTAAAAATAAGGAGGTGTGAGCTGCTGCCTGGCCCTGCCCTCCCCGGGGGGGGGGTCTGGGCACTGGGGGCTCAGGGGCCCCTTTCCGGATCTTGCTAAATTACACCACAACCCACGGCACTAGCGTGCAATACACATGGCTCACTTACTATGTGCACACGGATTTTGACAGGAACCACATTTCAAAATGAGGCAGAAACAGCACTGCCAGCTCCTGGTCACTGTGACAGGACAGAGGCCATGAGCAAACAGCTGGGTGGAGAAGCTGCGTTACAGGAGTGACAGGGAGCATGTGACAGAGACCGTCCCCACGCCAGGCATCGTGACGAGGGGAAGCCCCTTGAGGACCAAGGTCAGAACACAGCATGTCCCGTGGAAGGCGCTGCAAAGTGCAGCCCTCTGTCTGCCAGCGAAGCATGGAAATCGGTCACCGTGGGAGCAGGGGAACCCTGGGAGTTAGTTTTTCATCTGGAATCACCCCACTCCTGGTAAATTCCTGAGTGACGCCCGAGGGCTCGCTCATCTAAGGTGCAGTGACGAAGCGTTAGGGGAACGGAGGGCTGTGTGTGGGCTGGAGAAGCGGGGGCTCGGGGGACTGGGGACAGCGCCCCGGGCTGGGCTGGCTCACGTGCTTCCTTCATTGGCTCATCGGTGCTGAGACGTGGGGTCTCAGAGAGGGCTAGGGCCTCACCCATCCCGTGGGCTCCACTGTCTGGGGGGGCAGTAGGGACATAGAGCGTGGCTCGAATCGTGTTTGGGAAAGGCTACCGTTGAGGTGGCCTGGATTCTACCGAGACAGGGGAGGCCTTCGCAGGAGACGTGGCACCTGAGCTGGGGCTGGAGGGCATTCTCGTTTTCCGGGGTGGCCCTAGCAAAGCGCCACGGACTGGGCGGGGGATTAGAACAACAGGAATTTATTCTCTGGCGGTTCTGGAGGTTAGAAGGTGGAAATCGAGGTGCCGGCACGGCCGCACGTGCTCTGAAGCCTGTAGGGGTGACCCCTCCCTGCCTGCCCTGCTCTGGTGCCTGCCGGCATATCCCTTAGCGTGCAGATGCAGCACTCTGCCCTCTGCCTCCATTGTCACAGGGCCGCGTCCTCCTGGTCCTGTCAGGACACCAGTCCTCTTGGGTTAGCGCATGCCTGACTCCAGTGACCTCACCTTGGCGAATAACAGGCCCCATTTCCTAATGAGGTCACATCCGGAGGTACCAGGGGCTAGGAATTCAACATGTCATTTTTGGGACATAATTGAACCCAGGACGGAGGGACAGGAGGGACATTAGCAGTCGTAGCCGTTTCCCAAGTCAGAAACAGGGTGTCAGCCTGCACTTAGCACCCGCACCCACGGCCGCTGGGCCTCTGCTGTCACCTGTCTTGCCCTCCGTCCCTCTCTCATCTGACTGCTGCCAGCGTTCTCTAATTGGTCTACAGACCTGCCTGTCCCTTCCCTGCCCCTGTCAGAGGGCCCTGGCTAGAACCGCACACTTGACCTTCTCAGAAGTCTTACAGGAACTCTTTTCACTCACAGGATCATATCCAAACGCCTTTCGGTGACTGGGGGCTCTGCAGAGCCCGGCTCCAGCGTGCGTGTCCAGCACCGCAGTTTATAAAAATAGCAAGCATTTATGGGTCTCCTCAGTCCCCTGGCGTTGTGCAGCACATGCACTGCTCCGTCCCTCCTCAGCGCAAACATGCCCCCCGGCAGGAGGAAATGCAGACGCGGACTTTCATTCACTTTGAAATAGTTTGTTGAATGAAAACAGAACTCTCACAGGACACGCAGCTAACGATTCGCAGAGCCCAGATGCAAACCCAGGCAGGCACGTTTTCTTCACTCCTGTTCTGTCGCTGACCCTCAGGACTGTCCTCCAAATACTATTGTCCTCCCGGCCACAGGCCATGTGCTCTCGGCTTCCCTGTGTCTTGTTTCTGACTTCGACCCCTTGGGAGCCACCGTCTACGCTGGTCCACCCAGCTGCCCTTCGGGTCTGTATGAGGACATCCCATCCCCAGGCGTCCTCCCTCAGCGACAGATTCGGCGACTCCCCGGGCTGCCCCTGTCATCGCCTCGCCCCTGCCCGCTCCGTCTCCCCCTCCCTCCCTCTCGCCCCTTCCTTCTCAAGTCCTTTCTGCTTTCTGACGTCAGCTGCAGAGCTGGGTTAATCACTCTCTAGTTCCTGATGGAAAAATACAAAAACCCTTTTTTCTAAAAAAATAAAGAAGATTTAATATTTTCATTGGATACTTAGATACATACTCATTCATGAGACATTGTTTAAGATGTTGTGATATATTGGTTTATTTATTTCTTTAATAAATATTACCCTGCTGAATGTAATCCTTCAAAATGTTTTGACCCAATTTTTTCTTTTTTTGCTTGCTATCTGTGATTGCTGGAAGTCCTGCAAAAACATAATTCTGCGTATTTTTCATTTAAATAATAGAATTTTTGCTCTAGAAAAACCTTGATTATCATTTGAGAACTAGTTTTTATTAAATAAAGATATACGAGAGACACATGGGACATATTACACAAAGAACATAGCAAAACGAAACGTTCAGGAAGCCGCGCTGTGCCCCACGCTGTGTCCCTGCTGCCCCGTGACCGCCTGACGGTACTCCCCGTTGGCTCAGCCCAACTGGAGTCCCAAGTCCCTGGGCAACAGAGGCTGTCCCCAGCAGCACAGAGCGGGGCCGAGCTGGCTGGCGATGGGTTTTGAGAATGGAAGGAAGGTAAGAAACACCAGCACACACGCCTTCAGCTTTCCCAGGCAGTGAACCGGTCCCTAAGAGGTGTCACCAGCCACGTGACGCCCCGCGTTGTCTGGCCTCTCGGTCCGTCTTGGCAGACCCCGGGGACCTGGCATGGCACCTCCGAGGGCTTTGTCCGCCATTCCTTGATTACTAACGAGGAGAGCATCGTGCTGCACTCCTGGACCACTTGCATCTCCTCGTCTATAAAGGCCCGGTCACGCCTGAGCCCGTTTTCTATCAGTGTTTGGCCTTTTCCGTATTGATGGACAGATTGAGTTGTGCAGAATTCTTCACTGAGCACCGTCTACGTGGTGCCAGACCCTGTTCTAGGTCTCGGAGGTGTGGCTGTGAACCAAAGTCACAATGACCCCCACCTTCTGGGCTCAAGCTCCCCTGGAGAGAGACAGACAATGATTCAAATACACAGTATGTTAGAAAATTAAGCGTTCTAATTATATCAGGAGCGTTATAATTATATACGTGTGTACCCCCTAATTATATCAGAAGTGTGCTCAAGAAAAGCAAAGGAGGGAGAGGCAGGGAAGTGTGGGTGGCACTTCTCGGGGTTGCTGTCGGGAGCCTGGCAGAGAAGGCCCACGGTCAGCGTGCCTTTCCTCTGCTGGGACCACCCCCCAGATGGCGCCCAGGGGCTACCCTCACCCCCTTCTACTATTCTCCCCAGTTCCTTTCTGGCTAGAGTTTTGTCACTTAATTAGTATTCCAAAGCTTTGCTCCTCTTGTCTATTGTTCATTTACTTTCTATTTATTATTATCTTTTCAAAATATGATTCTCTTTCATTTTCTTTGGTGTGTTCTGTTGTCCTTTTTCTAACGTCTTGGATGCTTGTCTCGTTCAAACATAACTAATTAACTAATAAATTCCCTTTTAGGTCCTGATTTACCTGCATCCTACATGGTTTGAACTTTCATTATTTTGTCATTTCTAATTTCCATTATAATCTTTCTCTTCTATTCATGATTAACTTAAAAGTGTGCTTTTAGTGGATTTTTTTCAAATGTATGTAGTCTAATATTGTTGCTATTTCTAATTTAATTACATTTTCATCTGAAATATTAGTCTGTTTAATCTTAAACCGTTGAAATTTGTTAAGACTGCTTCATGGTCTAGTATCTGCTAATTTTTATAAATGTTCCATGTGTGTTTGGGAATAACGTGTGTTCTCCAGTTGTTTCCATTAGAACAAGTTCGTTAATTGTACTATCCAAGTATTTAGTGTATTTACTTTTATCTGTTTCATCTATTAATAGCTGCATAAGAGGTAATAGAATTTCCCTTTATGACAGAACATAGTTCTGTCAATTTTAGGTTTATATATTTTGAAGCTATGTTAGAATTGTTATGTATATTGGCATATTTTAACTCTGTCATTTTGTAGTGACTGTCTCTCTCTATGTACTTTGCTTTAAATTCTAAGTTGTTTGACTAATACATATGTATACACAATATAGATATAAATAAATATATAGAGTAAATACAAAGGGTGCCAAAAAAAAATATATATATATAAACACATTTTAAGAAAGGAAAAAACTGTATTAAAATTGTAATACTCAATATATACTGATAATAAAAGATGAATACAGCCATGTATACAGTTTTTGGCACCCCCTGTATATGTAGATAAAGAGACATATTTACATGTGTAACCTACATTCCAATTTTCTTTGATTAATATTTGGCCCCTATATATATTGGGTTGTTGAAAAAGTCATGACGTATTTTTTCTTTGTTTTTCGTTGCAAAAATGCGTCATGGCTTTTCCAACAACCCAATAGTCCCCATCCTTTCCTTCCAACCTTCCTGCATTCTGAAGTTTTACAGGGTTTCTTGTAAAGAGCATAGAGAATCTAGAGCTACCATCTTTTTCAAATCTGGTTTTACCATCTTTGTCCTTTAACTAATGAGTTTGGACTATTTACATTTATTGTAATTAGTGATACATTTTTATTCATTTCTGTCATCTTTGTCCTTTCGATGTCGCCTCCACTTTCTATTTCTTTCTATGTAGCGCTTGAGTTTGTTTTACCCATTCCACTTTTCCTCACTGCTGCATTGGAGGTTTATGCACTTTTATTTATTTTGAGTTACTGCCCTAGAAACCTTTATCTTTGTACTGAGCAAAGTGAAAAATAGCAACATATTCACCCTCCTCTCCAACAACACAAAGGTCTTAGAACACTTTAGCTTCCAGAACCCCCCTCTCCATGTTAACAATTTTTAGATTTTATGTATAATTTTTAAGTCCCCCAAATAGGGTTCTGTTCGGGCCCTTGTTGGTGCTTCTGTTGTTTAGACGTTAAGTGGCTTTTCTTTGTTTGGAGTTATTTGCATATTTCTCAGTGTCCCTTCTCATATCCCCTGCAGTATCTCCCGGTTTGTTCTGGACATGGTTTTACTTCTGTGGGAAGCAAATTCTTTAGAATTTTCCATTGTAAGGTCAATTGATGGCAAGTTGTGATTCTATATCAGAAAATGGTCTCATTTCGCCTTCATTGTTACATGGTCGCTTTTCTGAGACTCAGCTCTGACTTGCTGTGAAACACACTGAAGACATTATGTCCTTATTCGGACGCCCTCCTTGCTGTTGCGAAATCAACCCTCCGTTTCTGCTACTTTGTAGGTAACATTTGGTTCTTTTCTTGCTGCTTTTAATGTCTCCTCTTTATCTGATATTCTCCTTGCTTGCTTTGTAGTTTAACTGTGATGTAGTTGAATGTACGTGTAGATTTCGTTTTTAAAATATGGCTTCTCATTATGTTTTGTTAGACTTCGACCTGAACCTGAGGGTTAGGTAGTGGCTTTCTTCCGCTCTGAGGATTCTTATCCAACATCTAATAGATTTCGCCCCTGCCTCATCCTGTGAACTCCTTTTAGAACGCCGATTAGATGTACCTTCTCCACCCTGTTTCCCTCGTAACCTGTCTCTTACATCTGTCACACCTGTTCGATCTTTGCTGCATTCCATCTTCCAGTTCAGCAATTGTTTCATCAGCTGTGCATAATCTGCTATAACCTGTCCATTGAGATTTTATTCCAATTATTATACCTTTTATTTTTAGAACTTCTACTTAGTTATGTTTCAAATCCACACCATTCTTTCCTGTAATCTCTTGTGCATTGTGCATACTTAAAAATGTTATTTCTCGAAGCGTATTTCACTCTCTTCTTTTATATTCCAGCTTGTAAAAATCCAGTCACAGAGGTCTTTGTGGTGTGATTCTGCTAGCTCTCATGCAAGCAACTTGCCTCTTTGTTTATTTTGTGATTTTTTGGACCATGGGTCATTTTTTCTCATAACTTTCTACATGGGAAGGATCTGAGGCCTGCGTTAAAGGTGGCTTCCACTGACGACAATGTGTATTCAATTCTATTAGGGACCGTGGGTGCTACCAGCTCAGGATAGGGCAACTTTAAAGTAATTTCTCACTTGAGGTGTTTTCTTTTTTTTCTTAACACAGTTGGTATGAGTTCAGGCCGCAAAACCACATGAGGACTGGCTTGGGGTTCCATACAATCAGGGGAGCTTGTTGTTTTCCATCCATTCAGCACCAAATTTGAGCCAAGATGGGTTCTTTTTTGTCTTTTTCTGAGGCCTTTCCAGGGAGCCCCTGGAGGTCCAGCTTCATGGGGATCCTCTTATGAGACATCGATTCATGTATGTGCTGCTTGGTCTCATCCCTGTGGCCCAGGCCTGGGCAGCCGTCACACAGAGGGCAAGACCTCTGGGAGCCAGCGGACCTCATGGGCACAAAGCGAGCCCTGGGTTCTGTTCCGTGTCTGCAGTCCCACGTTCACCAGCTATTTGTTCTCTCTCGACCACTCAGCAAAGCATTTCAAAAGAGATTTTTAGAACAACGTTTTATTAGGCATGCTTGGTTGCTATCAGAAGGGTTGTTCATTTTATGTATGTTCTTGTAACTGTGTTTTCTCTCTTTTGTTTTATGGCTGTTTCTCCTTCTTCCTCTATCTTCAATTCCATTCTGCCTCTGAGCCTCATAAGCACACACTACAACAGACTTGTACACCTTTGCATATGGTAAGGTCTCTGCAAACCATTCAGTGTCGCTGCAATATCATTTAACTTTGCAGGAGGAGCTCTCGTGCAATAGGTGTCATTCTGTCCCCCCAGCTCTCCCCCCAACCTCTGTGCCTAAAGCCTGCACCTGCTCAGCATGCCTCTAGCTTGTTTCTTGTCATCACCGCCTGGGACGTCACAAGGAGCAGCGGCCACACGTCATGCATCCATCCTCACACAGGGGCACCTGGCGAGGCAGTGAAAGCATCAGACGGGCATGTTAACCTGTTCTTTTGAGGCAGAGTGGAAGTTGGTGTGGGTGGGTTGGGCTTGGAAACAGGGCTCCTTAAGTCAGTTTCATGAAATCAAGTTTATTAATTGCTAGTTGGGTTCTGGGACGGTTGAGTGAGTGAGCAGCTCTGATGGGGGCTTCCTCCGGTGTGCAAACGCCATGGACGTCACCTGCCTTTTCCCCACAGCACCGAGCACGCTGCTTCAAGGACTAGTTGAGGCATCAGCCCCAAGGGACCCCCGACATGGAGAAGGTGCTGCTCCTTTGTCCTCATCCGTGTACGTTCACTGACTGACAGGGGACCTGAAGATGCCCTTAGAGGGACAGAAGTCACCCACGTCTGCGCAGGGCATGGGGCGCTAGGTCTGATGGAGGGATGGATCCAACGGGCCCACTGTGTGCGGGGACGGGCTGTGCGGGGTCAGACATCAGTCTGGGACAAGGGAGGCGGCGTCTCCGTTAGTCAGCTTTTGCTACGCTGTGCTGTGGGGACTCACAAACCTCACATCTCAGCAGTTCGCAACAACAAGAAGGTTTGCTCCATGTTGTGTGTTGGCTGTGGATTACTGTGGCTCTGCTTCAAGTATCTTCTTCTTTCTGGGAACCAGGTAGAAGGAGAACGTTAGTTGGGATTTTCCATTCTTAAAACAGAGGAAAAGCCCAGCAGAGCTGATGGAAACACACAACGTCCCCAACACCGCCGTTTTATTGGCTGAGTGAGCCCCGTGGCTTGTGGGATGGAGTGGAGACACCACAGGTGGCACAGTGATGGAGACGATGGCATGGGTGTCTGATAGGGAGGACGTGATGCAATCTGTTGAGACGGTGGAAAAGTCATGACACCTTTTTGCAATGAAAAACAGAAAATACATCATGACTTTTCCGACGACAACCCAATACAATTGGAGCCCAAAGACAGAGACCCCCTTCCCTCCAGGGATAAGGAGCAGGGCTGGCGAGCAGCTGGGGGGCTTCTGACAGTGTGCTGGCTGCGATGCAGCCCATCTGTGCCCCCCAAAGGGCTGAAAGAGCCATGGAAAGAAGCCCCTAGTGCTGGGAGGCCGGGCAGCACTGCTGCAGGTGCCCCCAGGGCAAGGCCTGCCTTCACTTCATAAGGAAATGCTCTGTAGTCAAGTCACGGGGACGGGAGCTGTACCTCAGAGGGGCAGCCTGTCAGGACAGCTGGGGGAGACGGGGTGGGGGGGCTTGGAGCAGCAGGTCAGCCTGGGGGGCAGCTCATCCTGATGCATTGTGTCAGTTGGGGTTCTCCAGAGAAACAAGACCAATGGGAGGTATGTAACATAGATGATAGGTAGGTAGGTAGGTAGATAGGGATCGAGATAGATAGAGTTAAGGAATTGGTTTAAGTGATCATGGAGGCTGATATATCCAAAATTTGCAGGGCAGGCTGGCAGGCAGAAGACCCAGGGAAGAGCCGTATTATAGTTCAAGTCCTAGGGCTGTCTTCTGGCAGAATTCTCTCTTAGTTGGGGGACCTCAGTCTTGCTTTTATTGTTGGCCTTCAACTGATCGGACGAGGCCCATCCACATTGTGGAGGGCAATCTGCTTTACTCCAAGTCCACTGATGTAATATTAATCTCATCCAAAACACAGCCTCAGAGACACACCCAGAATAATGTTTCATCAAATATCTGGCGGGGCCAAGCTGACACACAAAACTAGCCATCCCCTTCCTGGATGGAAGAACACTGGTCGGGAGTGGGTGGTGCTCGTCACGGGTGGCTGATGCTCAGCGTCAACGGATGTGCTGACCCAGCTCCATTCATGTCGGGCAGCGAGTGACGTGGGGGTGCGTAGGAGTCTCTCATGGTGCCTTGTGCTCTTGTCTGTCCTCTCTGTCAGCCGAGGCCCCTGAGAGCAGAGTCCACGCCTCCAGAGGGCCCTCCATGGGCTTGGCCAAGGTGTGAGTCAGGGCGTTTCGTTAATAGGGGCACAGATGTTCTTAGAATAGACTGTGTGACCCTCCAGCTGCTAAGCAAGCTTACCACCCCTCCCCCACCCGTTGTCTAGTCCATTGTACACACAGCGCTGAGCACACAGCCTGCAGAGCTCAGCCGGGCAGAGAGAGGAGATGGCACAGGTGTGGGAGCGCACGGCGAGAGGGCCCAGGTCGCCCGCCCCGCGGGAGGTGCTCGGGCCCTCGCCTGCCTCTGGCCCCTGCGGCGTCCCCTCCGTCCCTTTTCTGCACACGGCTGGCTTTGTGATGTGGCAGGAGCTGGGGTCCTGGGGACGAAGGAGCCACTCCTCTCCGCTTTGCCCCTTTGCACCCACTCATTCCCGCACCGTGGGGCAGAGGTGTGGAGGGGACATTTGGATGTCTGGTCAGTGTGGCTTTCACTGGGCTCCAAGCTTAGAGCCACTCGAGCTTGGAAAGCGAGGAGCTGAGACCCCTGCGTGCCCCAGCCAGGCAGCCGAGGCTCTGCGCAGGGGCTGCCCTCCGGCCGTCTCCATCCGGGCCGCTCCTCCCTGCTCCAGGACCCCGAGCACGAGCACGCTACGCTTTCCCACTTCTCCAGTCTCGCTCCGACTCTTGGTCTGGAATTCTCTCCTTTTTCCTTACCCGGCAAAATCCTGGCCATCTTTTGAGAGTGAGTCCAGTCTCATGTAGGCAGCCTGTAGGCGCCCCGGCTGACGGGTGTCTTTCCCTGAGCCCCGCCGAGCCCCTCTCCTTCCCCAGGAATGGCTGCGTGTGCTGTGTTCGCCTGCGTACCTGTGTCCTCACCTGTGGGGTTCTGGAGGCTGGGGAGTGTGCCTGGCTCTAGGCTTCTGTCCCGGGGCCTGATGTGTGGCGGGCACTCCGTCCACGTCGCTGACTGAGGGGGAGGGTGGGCTGTGTCCTAGTAAGAGCGCAGCGGGTGGGGCTGCTGAAAGGGGTACCTGTTCCATTACGTGTCCTCACCCTCTGAGGACCAGCTCCGGTGTGCGAAGAGCCCGGGGGTCCCCAAGAGGAACAGGGCTGCTTTTCCCAGGGTGGCAAGGCCGTGGTCCTGCTGGGGAGGCCGCTCGATGCCAGGGCCGCGGGGCCGGGGAGGATATTTGTTTGTCTCATAACCGCAGAAACGGGGTCCTGTTTCCTCTCTTATGTTTATGAGTAAAACGTCCTCTTTGGTTGTTCAAAAAAGCAAGTTTTAGACCATTAACCTTTTTTATTGTACCTTTTATTGGAGTTTAAATAACAAGGTGAGCGTGGAGACAATGTGGGGTGATTATGAAGCAGTAAAGGCGTTTGGAGTCGCTGTGGGGGAGCAGCGAGCCGAGAGCCAGTGGAAGCCAGAGCCTGGTGTTTATCTGCCCTTTCCTTTAATCGAGTAACTTCTGCGAATGCGGGATCAGCGTAGGGAGGCTGCAAGCTGGCCTGGAGCTGCTGCTGGGGGCTGTTAGGGACACTCGGAGGGCGGGGGGCTGTGGGCAGAGCCTGCACCCCGTGGTGGACGCCCCGTTTCTTCCAGATGGTGCAGAATGGTGCTCGCCTTTGTGCAGATGGCAGCGGATCGAGTGTGGGTTGCGTGTCAGCACTTGGGGTTCTAACCCCAGCTTTCCAACTGCTGACTGGGTGACACGGGGCAAATCCCTTCATATTTCAGTGCGATGGGAATAGGCTATTACCTGTCCCAGGTGTGTTGTGACAGGTCAATGGGTTCATGAATGTAAAATTGCCTTGACAGTGAAAAAAAATGTCAACTCCTATTTAAAATACCATTTTATCAATGCTAACACTTGTTGAGTAGACGTAAGAAGGCAACGATGGTGGAGTTGCGTGAGGCGCCTGGATGAAAAAACGAGGGTGTTCCGTGATTCCTGGTTCACCGTCGTCTGCTCTCCCCTTCGTTGGGAAAGCTCCCCGGTTTGAAGCCATTGGGATGATGACCCCTGCTCTGCCTCCTGTCGCCTGCCATCCCCTTGGAGTCCCTTCCGGCTGTTGGGAAGCTGGAGACGAGTGCATCACCTGCACCCCCTTACCGTGCAGGCTCTCTGCGCCTCCAGTGCTGGTTGCGTTTGGATGTGCTGGGCGGGACCTGGGCATCGGAATGGTGAACTTAGGTCCAAGACGTGGCAACGCCCGGGCCCACGTGGGACGCTGTGATGCCAAGACCGACACAAAGGGAGGAGGACGCCTTCATGAAGGAAACCTCAAACCCATTGTTTTCCTTGCTTGTTTATGGTTTTAGGTGAGGTATTGTGATCCCGGGAGGTGGGCGAGATTGGGAGGTGATTAAGGAAGAAGGGGGTGCTATCCCGGTTGGGAGAACCTTGTGTGGGAGACGCTAAGAAGGGGAGAAGGACATGTGAGGGCGTAGTGACATCAGAAGGACATGAGAGGGTTCTTGACCAGACATTTCACACTGAGACAGCTTGCTTGTGCCAAAACTCACCCTAACGTCCGAGAAGAACGGGAAATCCTTTTCCTGAGAGCCTAATTTGTTGTGGCAAGTTACACAGCAGTTTTCTGTATGCATTCATTCACTTAACAAGTCCTCGCTGGGCCCTTCTCTGCCTGGCCAATAGGGTACAAAGATGACTAAGCATGGGTGATATTGACATGCGAGCAACTAGTTAAATAAAATGTGCTCAGTGTCCTAAATGGGTTATACTCAGGGGCTAGTGATGTGGGCACAAAGTGGGGAGGTTTTATCTGGATACTTACCAAGCACCTCCTGTGTGCTGGGCACTGGAGCTGAGCGATAAAGGAAACACTCAAATTCCTGCCCTCATGAAGTTTACAGGCCAGTAAAGAAATGAAATATACAGTAGGAGATTGAGCTATATTTTAGGAGAAGGCTAAAGGAAGGAAGGGAATAGGAGCTGGGTGGCTTTTCGGTAGTGTGGCTGGGATAGCCTGTCAGATCTGTGAGTAAAGACCTCAAGGAAGTGAGGGTGTGAGACACAGAGATATTTGGGGGACAAGTGTTTCAGGCAGAGGGAACAGCAGGTGCAAAGGTCCTGAGGTGGGCGTGTGCCTGTGGGTTTGAGGACCCCAAAGAGACCATGTGCCTGAACTGAGTGTATGAGGAGCAGGACAGGAAGATGTGAGGTTGGACAGGCGGTGAAGGGCCAGGTCGCGTGGGGGATTTTTGAGGAAGGGTTAGGGGTTTAGGATTCAAACTAAGTGCTTTTGAAGCCATGGATGGCTTTGAGCAGATGAATGATATTATGTGACAGCGTTTTTCCAGGATTGCCCTGATTATGGATAAAAATAAACTTATGGGACCTGCTAGCAGGTTATTACAAATATCCCAGCAAGAGATGGCTGTGGCTTGGATCAGCACGACAGTGGTGAGAAGTGGTTGGATTCTTAATATCATATTTTGATACAATATTACAGGATGGGCTGCGGATTTCATATGGAGTTTGAAAGATTGAAAGAATAAAGGATGCATCTGTGTTTTAACATGAGGGACTGGGAGAGTGGAGTGATCGATCATTTATTAAGATGAGGCAGGGTTGAGGCTGGCGGATGTCAGGATGTGGACATGTTTCCTTGGTTATGCCAAGTATGGCATTGCAAGGCGACAGCTGGTATTCACAACCAAACAAATACATGTGGACTCAGAGGGTAAAGCCGTGGGACTGGACGACATCACCCAAGTAATGCATGTGGACAAGAAGAGAGGTGCCAGGACTGCACCCGGGGCTCCCCACACTGAGAGTTCAGAGAGGCCAGGATGATGACATGACTAGAAAAGAGGGAGGAAAATCAAGTAATTGTGGAAGAAAAGAGATGAAGGAAAAATGAGTCACCCACACTCATAGATGCTGCTGAGGGGACAAGCCAACGAGGACAGAGGATTGTCCTGTGGATGCAGCCATATGGGGTCCTCGGAGACTCTGATAAAGGTAGTTACGAGTATGTTGGAGTGATGGGAACAGCAAGTGTCGTCGGGGGAGGAAGCAGAGACAGCCAGTAGAGAGAACTATTTCAAGGAGTTTTATCGCAAAGGACAGAAGCTGGTGGTTGGAGCCAAGAGGAGCTTTTTAAATGGGAGACATGGTAGCATGCCTGGGTGCTGATGTGAACCATCTACCCCTGGGAGAGCCAGAAAGCGTGGTGATCCAGGAGTAAAGGGGGAAAGTGTTGGAACTGTGTCTTTTAGGTAAGAGTGCATGGATTCCAGTGGGTGGGTGGGGACGTTGCCACAGCTGGGAGCAGGGACACTGAACCCAAAGGATGAAGGGAACGGTTAGATGAGGAGGCGAGGCTGTGGCAGGGTATTTTTGAGTGCTCCCGGTTCCTCAGTGAGATTCAAAGCCAGGCCACTAGATGAAAGGGGGGACTAAGGGGAGGTGTTGGGGGGTGAGGAGAGAGGAGAAGGTGAAAATCAGCTAGGAAAGGAGGAGAGAGAATGAACTAGGCAAATATGGTAGACATTTGTGGGCAGCACGAAGACCCCACGTAAAGTTAGGGGTCTAGAATTTAAGCTGAGACCTGTCAGCACGGACCCGCGTTTTTCTCCAGCTACGCCGTGCTGAGCAGGAACTAGCGTGAGAAGGTTGGCAGTTGAATGTAGTCAGAGGCGTGGCGCAGCCCAGTTGAGGATGAGGAAGCGACACAGGTGCCAGGCACAGAGGGTAGATTGAAGGGAACGGCTGTGACTGAATCATGAAGTATCAGCTGTGTAGGTAGTGAGACAGGAGCCCAGATCCCTGAGAAATAAGAGGTGGGTGATTGTGGGGGGGGACAGATAACTTCACCAAGGAAGGGTGGTAGGTGGGGCAGCCTGACACACGGAATGCACAGCGAGAGTATTTAATGGAGAAGGGAGTGGACTGGGCTGGAGGCAGGAAGGAGTGGTGAGGACCACACCTGCCTCGCCTCCGGGCTCAGCCGCACAAGAGGTTACACACCTTTCCCTGTGTGAAAGGACAGGAACCAGGACGTGATGGCGGCCGGAGCCTGGAGGACACATCCGTGAAGGGCAGCTCCCTGGGGCAGCCTGGTGGACTTGCTGGTGTGTCCGGGAAAGATTCCAAGCTTTGGAGCCAGTCAGGTTTAGGTGTGAAGCTCAGATTTGCCATTTACTGCGGATAAATCTGAGTGAGTTACGTAATATCTCTGATCTTCCTATTTCCTGTGGGAAACTGGTAACTAATTCTTCCCTCCTAGGATTGTTACAGATGTTAAAGAATAATATATATGGGCCGGCCAGGTGGCGCATTAAGAGTTGGCTTGGTACGCCAGCTCTGAGCAGCAGGGCCCCGGTTCGGATCCCACATGAGGGCCAGTGACGCTGCGCCCTCTACAGCTAAGATGGTGAACAACAGCTCGACCTGGAGCTGGGCTGCTGTGAGTCACTGGCGACGGCGTAGGCTGCAGCCCCTGCTGCAGTGTGGCTGACCGGCAGCTGCCGTGAGCTACTGTGAGCTGCCAAGAGCCACTGTGAGCAGCCGTGTGACCGATGGCCAGTGACCTATCTGCCTCAGCTGGGAAAAGCGCAATGATAATATCAACTTGGGCCAGTGAAGCCACGTCCTCCACAACTAGACTGAAGAACAAAAGGGCAGCAACTTGTCTGTTCCCCTTCCCTGATTCCCCAGTGCTGTTCCCTCCCCCAATTCCCCAATAAAATCTTAAAAAAACAAAAGAATAAGATATACCTCTATTTGGTGACCAGTAACTCTTTTATTGTTAGCTTTTACCTCCCTCTGTGGGACCAGGTTTCTTCATCTGTAAATGTATGATAATATATATAGGAACTAAATTAGATAATATACTACTTATTTACTGGTCCACAAGAGGCAGTCAGTAATTTTTAAAGTTAGCCTTAACCTTTCTGAAACCTTTCCTTGTTTATAAACTAGGGATAATACCTGTTCCCATGGAAAGTTTTCCAGAGATGTATTTACCTTAGTCTATTCTCACTTACCGTCACTGTTTTTTTTTAGCCAGCAGGTAGGAGGGAGACAAAGAAGCACAAGGCAATTTCCAAATCTACTATCATAGTTGTGCTCAATCTAATTGCAATGAAATTGGAGTTGATTTAATTATTGGCATTTAGGAAACTAAATTTTGCTCGATACATGTGTGTTACATGCAGATCCAAAAGAACTCCAAATTCCAGTAAAGTGATTAGTTCATTATGTAGACTAATTGCTTTTACAGTTATAAATAAATTCAAACGATCATGGAGCTAAAGTACACACCTGTGCACTAATTGCTTTTCTGAGAGCTGTTTCCATGGCTGCAGAGCAGACATTCTGCCACCCACAGATAGGATGGTACAGGTGGATCCCAGAGACGTACTTCAGAGAGCGCCCATTATGCCAGGGCTTGGCAACAACCAGCTTCCGCACCACAGTTCTCTGGACAGCGCCACCCTGAGGCTTCGGACTAACTCGGAGAATCCCAGGGCATGAATCAGGTCTGAGAAGGATTTACAGAAAGCAAAGAACCGGTGAGGACACTGGGCCTCGGAGACTTGAAGTAGCCCCCTCCATGCCGCACAGCAGGTAAGGCAACACATGGAGCTGCTGTGCTGGTCCCTTTGAGTCAGAGTCTTTAGCTCTCTCTACAGTGGCAATTGGAGGAAACAATGCTTTCTTGGGAATGCTTTTAAAAGAAAGTAACGACCAAAAACTCTGGATGCTTCAGTTAAATATGTGCATTTTAAGAAGCTTGCTTCTGCCTGAATTTGCATAATGGTCCTTTCCCACAGGCCAAAGTTACCTTTTACTCTGTTTAATAGACTCAGTGTTGCATTATTAACAACCATATGCAAAATAATGACCTCAGGAGACTCCTTTCCCCCCAAATGCCTTCTTCCCTGATCACTCACCTGCGACCTCTGTGGCCCAGTCAGCCTCCTAATGGGGCTGTAGTGTTTTTTTGGTCCAGGTGTCTAAGTGGAGCCTGGTTGCTGGATGATTCCAGGGCCTGGAGGAGAAAGCCTGAACGGAGTGGCAGTGACTTTCCTTTCTGAGCCTTGAGCTCCCGCAGCCCTTTCGTCAGCATTCAGCACAATTAAGGCCACTTCTTTTATTTCCCATTTTTCTCTTTTCCTTTTTATTTTGAAACAGTTTCAAACTTGTTGCAAAAATACTACCCTTCACAGTGGAGACCCCATCAAGTTTCACCAATTGTCCCAGGTATGTCCTTCATCACAAAAGAACCAGCCCAGGACCATGGCAGCCTCTTGTCATGTCTCTATAGTATCTTCCTGGAACAGTTCCTCAGTCTTTCCTCGACTGTGACCTTGACATTGTTTTCAGCCCATAAGTCAGCCATTTTGTAGAATGACTCTTAATTTGGGGTTGTCTGGAGTTTCCTCATGATTACACCCAGGCTGTGCTTCCTTGGCCAGGCGATCACACCTGGGTGCTGTGTACGTCACATCACACCCTATCAGGTATCAAGTGGTGTTGATTTCCCCCATCATCAATGACGCCAGCTCTCATCAGCATTCCAGGTAGCCGTCAATGAGTAACAAAGCACCTGACACTCAGCAGCATAAAACAATCCATCTTGTAACCTTGGTGGTTTCTGTGTATCAGGATCTCAGGATAGGCTCAGCTACGAGTTCAGACCTGGGGCCTGTGATGTACCGGCAGTGACGTGGTGGCTGGGGCTGTTGCCTGGACAGTTCTCTCTCTCTTCCTGTATTCTGAGGACCTGTCTCCACAGGGCAGTGTGGCTTTCCCGGAGCGTGCCAGTCCAGGGCTGCGGGCTCCTGGCATGGTGGCTGACGTCCCCCGAGTGTGTGCTCTCGTCATGCACGTCCACGTGACCTAGCCTCAGGTGTCCCTCCCACCAGACTCTGTTGGGCCAGGTGGTCCCATGGACCAATCCATGCAAAGGGAAGGTGGGCCTCGCGATTTCATGGGAGGGGGGGCAAGACCATGTAAGGAGAGCACGTAGGATGGGACATATTGTTACAGACATCTTGGAAAATATAACCCATCCCAATTATTTGGTTAAGACAGTGTCTGCCAGGTTCCTTTTCTGTAAGATTACTGGTTTCTTGTTTGTTTTTGCAATTTACAAGTGTTCTGTGGGGAGATACTATGAGGCTATATAAAATATTATTTCTCATTCCTTTTTCACCAATTGTTCTAGCGTTGATATTTCTTTCTTGAATTGCTTATTACTATGGAGATTGGTAAGTGGTGATTTTCTTATTTTATCATTCTTTACATATTATTTGGCATCCTCCACTAAGAAATCAGTCTGCTCCTTGTTAGGTAATTAATTAGTTAATCTCAGTATCATAGATACTGACATATACTTGGTATGTACCATTATGTGGGCTCAGAGGTCCCAGTGCTATTCAAAGGACGGTAGTGTGTCACTATCAAAATTCACTTTGATGTTGATATGGTCCCAAATTTGATCAGTGGGAGCCCTTTCCAGCTGGCTTTTGTGTCTTTTTTAACAGAGTGATTGAAGTATAATTAAATATTACAAAGTGAAGATGCTCTGTGCATCCACGCACGCACGCTCGCACTGGCTCCTAGGACGGAATGAGAGGGTCCTACCGTGGGTGCGAGTTCGACATTTTCAGACACGGCCACGCTGCTTCCAAGCCGTCCCCAGTTCCCGCCTCCAGGGTCCCTGACCCTCCAGCACCCGCGGCACTCGGGGAAGCCGGTCGTTTTCATTTTAGCCATTCTAGTGTGTGCAGTGGAGCCTCATTCCAGCTTCTAATGAGCATTTTCCTCGGGACAGCAATGCTGAGCATCTCTTCATGAGCTTAGTCGCCATCTGTATGTTTTCTTCCACGAAGTGTCTGTTGATGACATTTTTCACCTTTTAAAGAAATTAGGTTGTTGATCTTCTTGAGTGTTGAGAGTTCTTTACATATTCTAGATACGTGTCTTTTGTCTAATATATGACTTGCAAATATTTTGTCCAAGTCTGTTCCTTGCCTTTTCATCCACTTACGGGTGTTTTTCAAGAAGCAGGCATTATAATTTAATTTTTTCTTTTTTATATTTTTCTTTTGGTGTCATATCTAAACAAACCTAGTCTAACTAAAGGTCACAAAGGTTTTTTCCCTTCTAGAAGTTTAAGGGTTTTTAATTGTACAATGAATTAGCTTTGTTTATGGTGAGGTGTGGATTGAAGTACATTTCTTTGCATATACCTTTTTATTTTTTAACACTGTTTGTGAAAAAGATTATTCCTTTTTTACTGAATTACCTAAACCTGTTATACACGTATGTGTGGGTTTATTTCTGGACTCTATTCTATTCTATTGATCTTTTGTCTAACTTGTCGATACCACATTGTCTGAATTAGTGTAGCTTTGTCATAAGTCTTGAAATAGGGAAATTCTAGTTGTCCTACTTTGTCATTGTTTTACAAAGTGGTTTAGTTATTCTAGGTCCTTTGTGTTCCCATCAAAATTTTAGATCAGTTTGTCTGCTTCTACAAAAAAAGTGCCGTTTTTTTTGTTTTGTTCTCGTTGTTTTGTTTTTTACTGGTATTATACTGAATCTGTACATCAATTTGGGAACGATTGTGTGGTAACAATACTGAATCTTTCAATGAATGAACATGGTATATCTGTATGTATTTGTCTTTAATTTCTCTCGGTGATGTTTTGTAGTTTTCCCTTTATATATAGTTCACATCTGTTGTCAGATTTATCCCTAAGTAATTCATATTTTTACGCTATTGTACATGTTAGTTTTCTAAAATTTCAAAATGTGATTGTTACTAATACTTAGCTATACAATTGACCTTTGTGTGTTGATCTTACTTCCTGTAACCTTGCTAAACTCACTTATTAATTCTATGTTTTTGCATATTTTATCCAATTTTCTATACAGATAGCCATGTTGTCTGTGAATGAAGATGGCTTACACCTTCTTTTCTAACCCGGGAGGACTTTTGTTTCTGTTACTTGTCTGATTTCACTAGCTAGTATTTCCAGTAAATGTTGACTAGAAGCGCCAGGAGCAGAAATCCTTGTATTAATGCCAGACTCGGTGGGGACGGAATCCTGGACTGGCAGGCTCTACTTTCAGTGCTTTAAAACTGTTGCTTCTCTGTGTTCTTGCATCACTTTTTTGTTGTTGTTGGAGTGAGAGTAGAGCATTTATTTCTTCCACCATTTTTGATGTGAAATTTCTTGCTTGCATCTTTTGTAAGGATAAATTTGCTACCATATTAACCTTTGTTTCTTTGTATGTAACTTGTCTTTTGTCTCTGGCTGCTTTTAAGATTTTCTATTTAATACTGGTTTTGAGCAAATTATTTATGACATGCCTTCATGTTGTTTTCTTCATTTTTCTTCAACTTGGGGTTCATTGAGCTTCTTGAATCTGTGGGTTTATAGTTACCATCAAATTTGGAATTTCTTCAAACATTTCTTCTTTCTCCCCCCCTCTCCCACCTTCCTCTTCTTCAGGGACTCACGTTACACGTGTATGAGGCTGACTGAAGCTGTTTCATAGGTTGCTGATGCTCTGTTCATTTTCCAAAAATCCCTTTTTCCTTCTGTGTTTTATTTGGATAGTTTCTATTGCTATGTCATCAAGTTTAGTAATCTTCCCTTCTTCCTTTAATCGTATCCGGTGTATTTTTCATCTCACACTTTGGAGTTTCATCTCTAGATGTTCCATTTGGGACATTTTGTTTTCCAACTTTCTTGAGCATATGGAAGGCAGTCATAAAAACTGTTTTCATGTCTTTCTCTATTAATTCTATTACGTGTGTCTGTTTGGGGTTAGTTTTAATTGACTGTTTCTTCATCCTGGGTCTCATTTTCCTACTTCTTTGCATGCCTGGTAGTTTTTGGTTGGATGCCAAGCATTATGAATTTTACCTTGTGTGATGCTGGATGTTTTGCATTCTTAGAAATACCCTTGGGCTTTCTTTCTGGGATGCAGTTAAAGGACTTGAAACCATTTGACTCTTTGATGTCCTGCTTTTAAGATTTGTTACATGGGAATTTGCACAGTGCTCTGTCCAGAGCTGATTATTCTCCACTGCTCAGACAAGAGTCTTCTTAATGTCAACTCAATGTCCGGTGAAAAAAGATTGTCTATTCTTTTAACAGTGGGGCAGGCACTATTCCCAGGGGTGTGTGTGGTGTGCATGTGAGTGTGTGTGTGGTGTGTGGTGTGTGTGTGTGAGTGTGTGTGTTTATGTGTGTGTGAGTGTGTGTGTGTGTCTGTGCATGTGTGTGTGCATATGTGTGTGTGTGTGAGTGTGTGTGTGTGTGTGGTGTGTGTATGTGTGCGTGTATGTGTGAGTGTATGTGTGTGTATGTGTGTGTGTGTCTGTGCGTGTGTGTGTGTGTGTGTGTGTGAGTGTGTGTGTGTGTGCACTCTTTGGTCATTGTCACTTTGAATGCCCTTCCTCTGGCCTTGGATCACTGCCTCATATTCACGTGCTAATAAGTCTTCAGCAGAATAACAGAAGGGAACCTTGCAGACCTCTGGAATTCCCTATCTGTGCAGCTCTGCCAGTGAACCCCAGCTCTGCCAGTGAACTTCAGCTCTGCCAGTGAACCCCAGCCACCCTGTGTTCTCCCAGACTTTGCTCTGTCTCCTTCACTCAGAGGGTCCCCAGGCTGTGCCTGGCTGCACCCTCCAGAATTGTGGCATGGAAACTCTCTCAAAGTTGTAAACAGGGGCCCTGATCGGGTTCCCTTATTTGTCTTGCATCCCTCACCATCGCTGTCTTCTGTTGCCTGATGTCTAGTGTCTTGCAAACTATTGCTTCATAAATATTGTCCTTTTCGAGGGATTGTTTTAGGGGTGAGTATAAATTCAGCCCTTCATAGCAGAAGTCATTTCTGTGTCTTTTTGACATGTCCCCATATTTTCTTATGTTCCAGGTCATCGGAATATTTCAGCCTCAAATTGTACTTTTCCTGTCCCAGCCCTGGAATCAACAGTTTCTCCAAGGACTCGGTTCCTTCACTGGAGAACGGTATTCAGGTAAGACTGGGCATGATGTGTGCTCATTGCTACTGGATGTCCCAGCTGTCAGATCCTCTCAGTGGAAAAACACTTAGAGGTTAGAGATACATGTGGATTTGCATTTGTTTTTGTTAGCCTGGCTCTATACACTGAAAACCATGAGTTCCCAGCAGCAGCTGCAGTCCCCACCCCAAACCACCAGCTCCCTCCCTCCCATCTTCCCACATCTGGACTCCCTTCTAAACTTTCATGTGCATTTTAGAGCATCATCTTAAACAAAATGGAAGGTATCCGATTACTCAGGTAGTGCCTGAGTCCTTTGGGGAGGGCTGGCGTGTCTTCGTAGAACAGGGAGCCATCGCTTGAGAGACAGGGCGCCCGGGCAGCAGGCCCAGGACCGAGCCGAGCTGCAGCTGTGTGAGCCCAGAAAACCAGGGCTCTGGCTGAGTCCTGGTCTCCTCACCTGTAAAACCAAGGCGACAACTTCCAGCTGTGTTGGTGACACCTCTGTGACAGCAAAGGTTGCTATGGAGATCCTAAGGGTGGCTGCTGTGGGGGACTGACCTTGAGTGAGGGCTGTAGCCCCTGGGTCACCGGCGGCGGGAACGGGGGTGAGAGAGACACAGCTCTGTGACACCACGGCTCGGAATATCCCAGCGAACGGGGAGCAGTGAAAACAGGCGCCTTGTCTCGATCCCGTGCGCACCCCTGCCCGCGCCTGCTGGGCCCGAGGGCCTCCGCCGCCCCGTGCGCACCCCTGCCCGCGCCTGCTGGGCCTGAGGGCCTCTGACGCCCCTTGTCACACAGCATTCTCTTTGAGGGGATGGTGTGTGCCTTAGGGGTGGGGACCAGCAGGTGAGTGGGTGGGAAGGTACTGAGGAATTTGTTTATACCGACTGGGAGAGAAAGCCCCCATCTGTGGGCTGGTGTAACTGGAAGCTTGCTTTTGGAGCTGCGCTGTGTGCAGAAAGCAGAGTGGAAGAGAGCAGGATGTTTGTGCCACCCTGCCAGGGATTGGCCAGGTGACTTGCCCAGACAGTCACCTGCTTCTATGAGCCTCAATTTACGTATCTGTAAAATGCCGGCTGTGGGGGAGGGGTACTGGATCCGCTGACGCACGAGAGCTCTTCAAATGCCAGCGTCCCATGTCTAGCAAGGTGCCTGGGTTATTCTGTTGGATGAATGAATGAATGAATGAATGATGAATGAATTTTGAAATCTCAGCCCATTATCTCATGGGTAATGGTTGCCCAGTGCCTCCCTTTGGCACACAGTTCCCGCCATGCCCACTGTCCAGTCCCCTGACAGGCGGCAGAGTTTTCTGTACCGCAGGAGGCATTCTTGTCCCGTGGCGGTGGTGGTCGGCCCTCCCACCCTTGACCACTAAGTCCCCTGCTGACATTGAGTCCCACCGTGTGGTAGGGACTCAGTCTGAGTGCTTTCCGGATTTGTGGTCGCATTGCCTCACCACAACAGCCTCAGGAGATGACACCGCTTTCATTCCCATTCAAGGATGGGGAAACTGAGGCACACAGAGGCTGACTACCTAGCCGGGGGTCAGGAGGCTACTCAGCTGGCTGGGGTCAGCTTGAGGACAGGTCTGTGAGTGTCCCTGCCCCCAGGCTCCCAGTACAGCCCTGCCTGGAGAGGGACAGGCAGGGGTGAGGGGTGGAGGGCCTTTTGTCAGAGCAGCCTCAGCTTTCCAGCCCTTGGGGTGCAGCTCTGTGGGCAATGAGGGAGGGGGCGAAGGAAATTCCAAAAGGATCATGGACCCTTCAGAAATGTAAAGTGCTGTAAATAGGAACAACAAGGGGCCTGGCTTTATCACCCCCGTTTCCCATTGTGTTGCAAATTCTTGTGCATTTTCTTGCTCTCTGGGAAGGATGGAGGCAGCCTGTTTAATAACCATACTATTAGCAAGTTATCAAGTATTTGATTGCATTTTCCAGAAAGCACCTCGGTGGCTGGGGATCATCTCACATCTGCCTTTTCCACTCACGCTCAGCATTTGCAGCCTGGCGGCCGGGACTCCTCGGTCTAAAATTGCCTGTGTATCGCGGGTGAGGGAAATTATTTTTTAAAGGGAGGAAAAGAGTATCCAATTTACAGATGTCTTGTGTAATGCACGGAGCTAGAATGAGTCTTCCCGGCCCCCGTGTGCACAGATTTAGCAGGCGTCAACAGAACGCCGGAATGGGTGTCAGATGGATGCAACTTCATAAAAGTTCTCGGTGTAGCTCACGCAGTTAACTTTCGTGGCACCGGTTTTGGGAGGGCATTGCACCCTCCTCCTCCCCTCCCCCACCGCCCTGACTCTCAACCCTTTCTGGAGTAACCTGGGGGAGGGGGCGGAAGCACGGGCCTGTTCTTTCTCTGTCTCTCCTGGTGGACAGCCGGGTCACCAGGGCAGGACTCTGTGTATTTGCTCAACCCTGATCCCCTACCTTGTCCAGTGCTTGGACCAGGGGACCGAGCACACACTTGCAGGAGCCGTGCCTGCCACCAGGGGGCTCTCATGGCGCCTGTCCATCTGCCCTTGCTTGCCGACCTGGACACCAGCTCCCTGCTGGCCCAGGCACACCTCAGGCCCAGAGACACAAGGACCCTCCGTGTCCTGTTGTGCTGAACAGCCCAGGATCCCGGGCAACCCTCTGGACACATCCTCTGTCCCCTCCCTCAATCACTACCATGTTCTCAGCTGTGGAATCTTTTCTCATAATTGAGTATTGTCTACATGAGAAACATTCAAACCTGTAGAGAAGTTTAATGAGTTTATTTGAGACACACTGATGACAACTGCCAGGAAGCAATATCTCAGCAGATTAAGACAATGCTCCGGAGAATGGCAGTTCTATTTTATACAATAGAATCAAAGGAGGAGCGGTAAAGGGGGTGACATGGAACCCATTGGTGGTAGGTTAAGGGTGCGGGAGAAAGCAAAGTGGGGAAATCTCCAGGATTGGATAAAAAGTAAAATGGAGAGACAGATGCTTGTTTGACATGGGTGGGTGCGGGAGAGTTCACATTACAGCACATGGAGATGGCGTGTGGGGAACAAGATAACAACCAGGGGTTCTGAGGTCTCCTGCTCTGGTGTGGAGGGTTGTGCCCTGGGGGTCCAGGAAAAGGGGTGACTGACATTCCAAGGGTGTGTTATCTTAGATACAAAAAGACAATAGACAGGCTCAAGGAACCACAGGCCTAGGACGTGACTCAGGCCACGACTTGCTTTAAGTTAGGAATTGTTATGTTCCGACCATCCTGTGTGGTTACTTTCCGTCTCTGAGTTGGCAGGGCCCGCCATGCAGGCCTCCCTGAGCTTGTCGTGTTTGGTACGCGGCCCCTTGTTCGTCCACAGTATCTAGATTCTCTTTGTTTGTGGGAACAAGGAGTGTGCGCTGTGCATCAATCGCACCTCTTGTCTTCTGTATTTTACGGTGGTTTGACCTCATGGGGGGCCTCGCTGGCTGGGAGAGAATGCCCCTCCCGGGCTAGCTAGTTCCTGGAGACAGTAACCGCGTTTGCTGACAGGCCCTTCATATGCAAGCCAGCCCATGGGAGCCCACGCTCCTGACCAGCTCCTCAGCTGACGCGGACACAGCCGGCCAGAACCCCGACCCTAAATCACCCAGGGCCAGCGCCAGGCCACTAGGGCCAGCCCTGTGCCCTGGGGTTGTTCAGACTTGCCGCCCTAAGCCTGCTCCCCTTGCATACCCCTTCCAACCTGCGGAGACCCCCATAAAGGCTGGGCCGAGGCTTCCCCTGCTCCCTGCTGTCTCCTGGCAGACCCCTGCTCTCCCAGTGGCCCTGGCGGGCACGCCTCTTGTTTCTAGGGGAGCCGTCAGCACCACTGCACTTGTCTTTCAACGCAGTGTCCTCTTCACGTCATTACATAGTCGCCTTTACAATTAAGACCTGGGCCCAAATCTCGTTGCTACTGTTATTCTTAACACCGCGTGGTCTGCTGGGGAAACCAAAGGATGGGGCTGGGCAGCCTGGCCGAGTCCTGCACAAGGTCCGCCCCTGCGGGCGCACCCGGTCCCCTCCATGCTGGGCTCTGCTCCGGGCACGCTCCCTCCAGCGCAGGAGCGGCCCCCTAACGACTTCGCTGTCCGTCACTGCGAGCTGAGTGCTTGTTTTCCGGAAGGCTGCCTGGCCTGACACCCGACAGCAGCTTTGCTGTGCGCGTCAGTCTTCCTGCCTCGCGTGTGAAACCAGTGTATACCTCCTTATGATAATAAGTAATCAAAATTCAGAGAATAACATAGTGAACTCTCCTCATAAAATGCGCCGTCTTCGTCAGCAGAACCGTTACGGCGCTGGTGTTCGCTCTGAATCCCGGGAGGACTGGGCAGGGGGGCGGTGAGCTGCCAGTGCCAGGCGGTGCCGAGCTGGTGCCCCGCCTTGCCCAGGGGGCGTCCCACCTGCCGGCTGGCTGGCTGCTCGCATGTTGATGGCTTCAACTTCCGCAGGGCAACCCCATAAAGAAGTCTCTTAAAATGCATCTTTGAAATTCTGGCGCTGTCGCCTCCAATAAAAGCGGTAGAAGGGAAATTTCAATAAGATAACTCAAGAACATTTAATTTTCTGCTCCTTTGGATTTGCTATCTTATTACAGCCATTCAGTTAGCTAATAAATGTCCAATCCTGTCCAATCTTTACAGCAAGCGGCCAGGCTGGGATTTGAATAATTGGATGGAAGGCCTGGGGGCAGCTTTTAGCTGAGTCTGCGGACAAATTGGTGGGCGCAGAGTCTGACCCCCCTGCCAACGCTGCGTCCTCCTGGCATCTCCTCACCCTGCCCGGCTGCTCTGCTCACCTGGATGAAGGGTCCTGTGGGGGAGGGGTGGGGACAGGCGCGGAGGACACGGCCAGGCTGCCGATTTCATTCTTGGGCAGGAGGACAGGTCTGGGCTGGGAGCTGAGGTGGCTGGTGAGACCAGCCATACCGGAAAAGCTTCGTTTTCTGGTTCTGACACAGAGTCCACATCCTGCCCGGCCTGATGGGTGCAGGCAGAGCCTGCATATAAGCAAAATGTCCCTGCCCTGGGCCTGTGTCCAAGGTGCCTGTCCCATGTCAGCTGGGCCTCCGGGGACATGCTGGCAGCGGGGTTTGATCATGATCTCCTGCTCCCTCCACCTTATTCAGAAGCCATTCTGGAGGCTTTGATGAGGCCACCAAGGCTGGTGTCAGCTGCAGCCATTTATTGGCTTTCCAGGCAGGGCGGGCCCTACTGTCCCCTCTCCTCCCCTCCCCCATCGCGAGGCCGCACTCAGCCTCCGGGGAGCTGCTGCTGCTGGGGGCTGAGCTCCGCCCAGGGTGCCGTTACAGGACAGAAGCAGATGCACTGAGCATGACGTGAGCACCACGCTCCAGACCTCGTATGAGGTGCTGGCACTAGGTGCTTTCTGAGGCCACCCATTAGGGGAAGAAGGTTCCTCCGGGGCACCGGGAAGACGCCCGGGGTTCAGGTTGTGCTCAGTGAGTGCCGATGGGTCCTGGGCGTGCAGCCAGTGTTGCTGATGCCGGCTGATCGACAGCTCCGTGCTCTGGGAACACAAAGGCCAGAAAGGAGGGGCTTGCCCTCAGCAGCTCACAGTCCGATGGTGGAGACAGGCGTGGGATGGCAGCTCCACACTGAGTGATGGGGGCCAGAGAATCCAGGGCTCGGGGCCCAGGGAGGCACCTCCCCAAGTGGCCGAGGCTGGACCCTGGGCTGAATGAGGACACAGCCTGGCCAGGAGGGGCAAGAACGTGGTAAAGGCACGTAGACTTGATCCCACACCCTCTACGTCCAAGTCCTGAGCAGGGTCCACCCAGCTGCACTGACACAGAACACGGGGTTGCGAGTGAGCCACGTGGAGCCTGGGGTCTGCACCTCGGCATGAGTGTGATCTGGGAAAGTCACGGTGACCGTTTCAGGCCTCAGCGTCCTCATTTATAAAGTGGGGTGCGAGCGGCTCCTCTCCCTCCTCCCAGGTCCCTGAATCAGTCAATGCTACAGGCTCTTGCTGTGGACGTGAGTCACGGCCAGCACGAGCTGCCGAGCGCCCTGCATTCTGGGACCCAGCAGGGAGTGCCCTGGGTCTGAGCGGGCACCATGATGACGTCCCTATGTACTGAGCGTGTCCTGCTGCCGGCCCAGCCAAGGCTCCATGAGGGTGCTCTCTCCTCATCACGGTGACACAGCTCCGCCCAAGGCCCCGTGGCCAGCGGGACTGCACGCCAGGACTTGTGCCCGGCTTCTGATTCCAGATCCCAAAGTGTCCTCACCATGTGCTCGCCCTGGTCAGGCAGCTTTGCAAAGAGCTGGTGATGGCAGGGTAGGTGTGTATGTCACCTGGTGACAGCGGTGGCCTTTTCCAGACTCTTCCAGAGACCTGGGGCTGAGGAACAACTGGGGCAGTGGGGGTGTCAGTATCCGGTGGCCCAGCTGGTCAGGCGGGCTCTTGGTGGCTGCAGGACTCCCCAGAGGGCCCGGTCCCCCTCTGCTCTCAGGACGGTTCACAGGACCCAAGGGCTGGACACTGCCCTGGGTGGGCAGAGACGGGACACCGGGAGGGGTGGGCCAGGGGGCTGAGGCTGACTTTGGCGCTGCAGCTCCCGCGTCTGGACCTGGTTGCCCAGGTGTGCACAGCCCTGGCGTGTGGGTGTGGGCATGGCTCCCTCCGGGGCGCTCTACCTGTTCCGTGCAGACGTAGGAACACACCCCTCTGCTCCGCTTGTTGTGTCAGGTCTGTTGTTACAAGTAGACTCCGGCAGTGGGTTACAGCACCGGTTTACCAGCGCCCAGTTCCGTAGGTCAGAGATTCAGCAAAGCTCGAGTGTGCTGTCTGCTTGGGGTCTCGCAAGACAGAAGCAAGGGTGGCGGCCAGGCTGTGGTGGGAGGCTTGGGGAAGGGAGAGCTGCTCAGGGTGTGGGCGGGACCAAGGTGGGGCGCTGTGGGGAGACTGGCCTTCCCGCGCCTCCTCCCTGTGGGCGGGGAAACACTTTCATTTGACTTGAGGCCTTTCCACCAGCCACAGCCCCCTGTCCAGATGTGGAACCCGAGGCTGGGGAAGGGGCATGCTTTGGCCACAGCGGGAGCTGGAGCCCAGTCCGACTGCCCCTGGGTTCCCAGGACCCCCTCTGTGGACGAGCTGCACAAATGCATACTACACTTTCGTGGTCAGGTTTCCCAATAACAACCGTGTAAGCAGCCTGATGCATTAAACGCAAATCGATGTGTTTCTGCCCTGCAAAGGATGCTTAATGCCCTGCCACCACTCCTGCCATCTGTTTGGGCCGGGAGAGAGATGGCTTTATTTCCCCCATAACTCTTTGTAGCACAATTCCATTGTTTACTTTGTGACACAAGCGTACGTGTGGCCATTAATCACCCGGCGAGAGAGATGGGAGCCGGTGGCAGCTTTAAAACCGGCCTGGAGCTCAGGAATGTTCCCGCAGCTGCAAGGGGGGTGTACTTAGCACGTGAGGATCGGGGGAATTTCCGGCACCCCTTGCCTCGCTACCTATGGCTTCGGCATGTCCCGGGGTGTCTCCACTCAGAGCAGCATTCTAGAAAGTTCCAACAGTCTGCTCAGAGCCACCCCACAGAAGCCCTCTGCCATGCTTATCCCAGGAAAATAGATAACCATTCATTTGCAATGGTCGAAAGTGTGGTGGCAACATTACTGCTAATTGGCAGTAAGAAATGCTAAATGGAGCAAAGTTTCGTATTAATGAGCCGTTTACCAATACTCGGTGACCGGCTGTCTCCTTCCACCCCTTGTCTGATGCTGGTTCTCTCATGTCACAGATGTCTTGCAGCCTTCTGAGCCATCTGCAGTTCTCCCCCAGTGTTTTCAGGGGCTTCCCTCTTCCCCTGGTTTTGTTTGGAAAGCCCTGGTGACAACAGTGGCCCTGCACTGAGCGTCTTCTGTCCCTGAGGCACCACGAGAACACCTCTAACTGCCAGCCCCGTGCAGGCCTCACGCTGCCCGTGTCCTGGGCCGAGGCTCCGTGTGTTTCTCTCCGTGTCCGCCTGCCTCTCTCCAGACCCCACAGAGAGTTCGGGGTGCCAGCCGCTGGCACTGGCGTCTCGTAAAGCCCACCCAGTCTGTGCTGGTTTCCAGCGGGTGACCTCAACCACCACCGTGACCCTGGGCATATCAGATGGTACATCAGTTTCCTGGGTCACCGATTACAACAAACTGGGGGCTTCTAACAGCCGACATGCACCCTCCCACCGTCTGGAGCCCCAAGTCCAGAATCAGCGTCACAGGGCTGTGCTCCCTCTGGGGCCTCGAGGGGAGGAGGCTTCCTGTCTCTTCCAGCGGCTGGTGGCCCCACGCTCGGGGACTCCATTATCTCGTCTCTGTAACTGTTGTCACGTGGCCCCTCCTCTTCCCGCCCTCGTGTCTTCTCTTGTCACTGGATTCAGGGCTCCCATGGGCCATCCTGATGACTTCATCTTGACATCCTTCATTGATTACATCTGCAAAGAACCTTTTTCAAAGTGAGGTCACAGGCACAGGTCCTAGGACATGGACATGTCTTTGGGGGGCCCGAATCTCACCTGCTCCAGGTGGGGAGTGGGTTTGGTGCCGTGTCATTGCAGCTGACCCACTGGAGAACTGGGGTGATCCTCAAAGGCAGTGGGGTGTCCCACGGCCAGTATCCACTTGTTCTTCCATCTACTCAACAACCTCTGTGACTGGACTCACGTGGCCTCAGTGGGCAGGCCGTCTGTACCCCACAGCTACTGGGGAACAGTGCTGATGAGACAGTTATGATGAGAGACCCCAGCTCTGTGCCGCCTGGTGCCGGAGTCCCACCACTGCAGTTTACCAGCTTAGCTCATGTGACAGCCCCCAGTTGCTTTAACAGAGGAGGGACTCTGGGGACATTTTGTACAGAACCCTCTGTTGGGCAAAGTGATGGTGTCAGAGGAGCGAGAACAGGTGTGAGAGCTAGGCTCACAGGGGCTTTTGTGCCGGCTGCGGCGTCCCTCCCCAGCGGCCACTCGGCAGGCTGTGCCTGGAGCTGCCAGGTGTGGCCTGAGTGTTTCGGTGTAACCCCTTATGGTCGGAGAGAACAAGGCATCTCCTCCACCTTGCTGGAGTCCGGCCAGGAGGCCTGGAGCCTGGCACACATGCAGCAGGCATTCAGTGGCTGCTGGCCATTCCCTCCTGGGACACAGGAGGGGGCAGGGGTGACAATTGGGTTGCGGCCAGAGAACACTCTGACCTTGGGGAGAGGGTAGGTCTGACCTTGAGGAGGGGGTAGTTCTGACCTTCGGGAGGGGGTAGCTCTGACCTTGAGTAGGGGTAGCTCTGACCTTGAGGAGGGGGTAGTTCTGACCTTCGGGAGGGGGTAGCTCTGACCTTGGGGAGGGGATATTGATGGTCAGCACAGAGACCTGGGCCACAGGATCCTGGATGCGCTGCCCGTGGAGGGGTTGGGGCTGGTTCCCTCCCCTTGAACCCAGGCTGCCTTGACCGCCTGTCCAGGGCGTGCTGGGCTAGCCTGTAAGTGCGCTGGCAGTTCGGCCTTGGTGTTTTGGAACCCTGAACCTGGCGACAGACGTGTGGCCTGCCAGGGGCTGTCCCACTGTGAGGAAGCCCCAAGAGCCACAGGGAGAGGCTGCGAGGAAGGAGTGGAGGTGCCAGCCGAGGCCGCCAGCACGGTGGGGCAGAGACGGACAGTCCCCATGTGCCCAGCTCCAGGTCCCGACCCAGGGTTATGAGCAGGTAGACAGCTTTGCTTTGTGTGCTGTTTGGGGGGTTTGTTATGTAGCAATACGTACGCAGGGCCAAAGGGCGGGCGTTGTGACAGCAGGGGTCCTCGCTCCTTGGTCAGTGTCCTCTGGCCTGGTTGGGGCAGGGGGTGTTCGGTGCTCGCTGCATTTCCGGGGCAGGATTCTATGTGGAAGCTGCTGGGGAGACCAAGGGGCACGAGACGGCCATCTTGCTGTGGCAAAGCCAGTGCTGGGCAGAAAGGGGAGAGCCCGCGGCCTTCCTGGAGGAGGCGGCAGCTGAGCTGGACCGCGGACGAGGACAAGAGAGCGTATGGGGCAGGCGGCCAAGGGGACAGGTAGGACCAAGGACCGGGGGTGGCCGAGCAGAGGTCACAGCTGTGGTGAGGACCCCGTGGGGACTGTGGCCCAGGCCTTGGTCCTACCTTAGCAAGGCCAGCCTCGCCCCGTCCCCTTCCCCTGTCACTCCCTGGTGGGTGGGCAGACTCGTGCTCCCCTGCCCGTCATTGGCAGCTCGGGGAAGCCCTTCCGCTGGCCTTACCTGGCTCTCAGGAGGGGCTGAGGAGGCAGACAGGAGCCTGTGGTCACCCTGAGACCCGAGGTGCCTGAGGGCCCGCTGGCATCTGCTCCGGGCACCAGTGTCCCCCAGGGGTTGTCCTGGCATTTTTGATGTTTCTCCAGGTGAGAAGGGACCTGGTCCCTCCCCATCAGCCCCCCAGTTCCATGCGCTGTCCCTCAGGAGGCCCATCCGTGGGAAGCATCCCCCCATTGAGGCAGCCATGGAAAGTTGTGGCTGGAAGTGGGGGCAGCAGCAGAGGAGGGGGGTCCTCCCCACCCTCCATCTCCTCCTGAGGCCCCAGCACCCACGACCCCCATGTGCCCCCACCGGAGCCTCGGGGCTTGGCTCCCACGTAGCCCCCCGCTCCTGCCTGGTTTCCGTAAATAGTCCTCTCATCAATTTCCCCTGTTCAGCCTCCGAGTGGAAGTTGGTTCCTGCTGGGAACTTGATTTTCCCAAAGTGGCATCATGATTAATTCGATGTATTTAATTACGAAAAGGACATCATCTCTCTTCCACTCTGCTCGCCGACTCCTCCTTCCAGGCCTGGCGTTGGCCCTTCTCCCTTCAGAGAGCCGTTCCTGCCATGCCCGCCCACAGTGGCTGGTGCCGTCCCACGCCCTCAGGCTGATGGAGGTCTGCTAGTGTGTGTGGCGGGGGGCCATGCAGAGGCCCCCGGACCATTACCTGTCACTCAGCAGGTCCACCAATGACAAGCCACAGCAAAGTACCTTCTGGTTTTTCAGCAGGCAGAGTGCTGAGTGCTGCATGCTGAGTGCCAAGTGCTGAGTGCTAAGTGCTGAGTGCTGCATGCTGCATGCTGCATGCTGAGTGCTGCATGCTGAGTGCTGTGTGCTGTGTGTTGAGTGCTGCATGCTGAGTGCCAAGTGCTGAGTGCTGAATGCTGCATGCTGAGTGCTGCATGCTGAGTGCTGTGTGCTGTGCATTGAGTGCTGCATGCTGAGTGCCAAGTGCTGAGTGCTAAGTGCTGAGTGCCTCACCATTGCCCCTCCCAGCAGTGCCATGAGAAGGAACCGTCATTGCCTCCCTTCACTGGGGGAAGTGAGAGGCCCAAGGAGGTGGCTGCTGTATCCAAGGTTGTGATTGGAAGTGCTGTCTTGCCCGGCACTGCAGGCTGTGTAGGGACTGCCGCCTTCCATTTGGTGAGCCGCCCTACAAACATGTGTGCCAGGCCGTGTGCCTGTGTGGGACCCGCAGGGCTCAGGGCTGCTCCCCAGTCTGAGACACACAGAGGGATGGGTAGAAGCACACTCCCGAGTTGGCGTTAACCTCCCCCATCCTGGGTTCCCCTAGGACGAGGACCTTGGCCCTGATCACGGCGTATCCCTTGTGGACGGTCCGTGGCTGTGGGGAGGGCAGCTGAGCCCAGGCCCAGCAGCAGCCCCCAGGCGTGACTCAGTCTCTGGCAGAGCGGGGTTAGCCCAGCAGCTCTCTGGGCCGTATGTGTCGGCCTGGGGATGGGGCTAGAGCCGCTCCTTGTGTGAATATTATAAATGAAGACCGTTTTGTGAGGTGCTTATAACACATCGAGGGAATCTCATTTTCCCGGTCCAGCCCCTCTGAGCGGAGCCGCTGTGTGGACGCTGGGTTCCACTGTGTGGCAGCCAGTGGGCTGGCTTCTTCCGGGAGCCTCTGAGGGTGCCACTCCTCCAAGTCTCCTCCGCCCACTCCTGTCCTGTGCAGCCAGCCCCTCACCTCTTGACTGATGGAGATGCCTGGAGCCCACGTGCCCTGTCCCGTGGGTGAAGGTGGAGAGACCCGCTGGCCTCCATCTTCCGGCTCAGGTTCCTCATGTCAAGCTTGGTCTGGAAGCTCTGGTGCCAATGGGGATGGCAGTGCTGACAGGGAGGGCTGGCATGAGCTCTGCACACCATGCATTTGCTCGGAGTCCCCCTCCTCTGTGCCGTGTGAAAGGGTGGCTGTGAGTCACCCGTCGGAGGGCTCCTGCTGGCACAGTCCTGCCCGGTCTGGCCCATTGCCCGTTGGCATAACCGGTCCTGTGCCTCCCTTCCAGGCAAACTGCAGCAGAGTCTTGTGGAACAGATAATCAATTTCAGTAATAAGTTAAATGGGCTTGCTTTTGTCTCCAGAAAGTCTCCCACTGGGAGAGGAATTTTTTAAAAGACTCCTGGGTTGAGTCTTACTTCTGAGCTTGGGCCCCAGCTGCTGCCGAGCTAACTGAGTGCGGAGCATGAGTAACAAGGCGGACCTCTTCTCATGGCGGCTCCGCGTGCAGCGTTGGAAGTGCTCGGGTGGCACCAGGGAGCCTTGGGGACAAGCTTGCGGTGGCACATGCCTTGGAGACCATGTTGTGAAGGACACGTGGTGTCAGCTACACTCGGCCACTTGTGTTTAAATGTCATTTTGGAGCCAGATGGCTTCTCCTAGAAATGTAACGCCTTGTTTCCAAGACATGAGGATGGGGTTTCTCCAACATGCCAGCCCTGAGCGCTCGAAACGAATGTCACAGAGCCGAGCCCAGCAGTGTGCTGTGTCGTGGGCTAACCAGGGTTCTGCTTAGACTTGCTGGTCTCTCTCCCATGAGCACATGTCTGTTCAGGGCTCACAAGGGACGTGGCACACACCGTCCGTAAGTGTCTACTGCATCAACCAACGGATGGTGGCATTCACCGCTGGGCCGCTCAATTCTCCAGTTTGAGGATGTTTTTCTCTGGGAAAACCAGTAAGACCTGTGCCAGGCGCCCATATGCTGTGATTTTGTTAGCACGCTTCCTACACACCACGCACGCTCATCAAATATCAATGGAAAGGATGTTGATTGTCTGCTACAGTCAAGGAGTGCCTCGTGAGGGATTTCAATTCTTTGTGATGATGGAAGCCCTGAGTCAGCCAGCTTTCTTTTGATAATTCCTCAAAGCACCTGTAAACATCTCTGCAGTGTGATCTCAGCTCACGGCTTTCGCTGGTGGATCTGCCTTTGGTTGAGAACAAAAGTCACTGGCTCTCATGTAGGGGCCGTGCTGCATTAAACCTCTGTCTTAAAACGCTAGACGCAGACATAGCTGATGGGTGCTTGTACCCTGAGAGATGTACATGCCTGGGAGAAAAAGCAATTTTGTCTCCTGTATCTTCCACCCATTGAGTGGAAAGGCAGGAAAACAAACCACAGTACTTAAGTTCTTTTATTTTCTTTCTCTTTTGTACCAGGAAAACAGAGCTGAAATGATATAAATCAAATTCATATAGAATGTGTTTCCACTATAAGTGCTCAATTCAGAGCCACACATTAGTGTAGGGAGGAAGTTTGGGTGTAAGGATCAAAACATTGTTATTTAGGGATAAAAGCAACTAATCAACCCATCCATCTACCCACTCATCCACCAACCAGCCAACCAACCAACCAACCAGCCAACCAACCAACCAACTAACCAACTCAAAACCAACCAACCAAAAACCAGCTAACTCAATACTAACCAGCCAACCAACCAACCCCAAATGAACCAACCAGCCCCAAACCAACCAACCAACCAGCCAACCAACCAGCCAACCAACCAACCAACCAACCAACCAACCAACCAACCAACCAACCAACCAACCAACCAATCAGCCAACCAACCAACCAACCAACCAATTAACCAGCCAACCAACCAACCAGTCAGCCCATCCTGCCTGGAGACTAACGGCGAGGGCCTGGGGCATCTTGTGGGGCCGTGGGAAGAGGATGCAGTTTTGCTAAGTGGGAAAATGCTGCGGGTGGTCAGGCGATGGAGAAGGCCCTTGGAGAAAGTTCAGAAGCATTTGGTGCTGCCACCCATCTCCCCATCTTTCCTCCACACGTGGCTTCTGTGGTGACATCACCCAGTGCCTCGCCCCCTCCGCCCGCTTGTTTTCAGCTTCCCCCCGTGGCCCCCCTTCTGTGCACTGCCCGTGGCACTGGCCATCTCTCATGGCAACTGTACCCATTTCCTTTCTTTGTGTTCTGTGGCTTTTGCCACGGAAGTGATGTCATTCATTGTCTGGCATGACAGAACAGGGGAGCAGGCTGACGGGCACCTGGGTCCATTCAGGCATTAACATGACGGGCTTGACATATCCTGGACACCCATGTGGCTACACACCTTCCCCCAAACATTGTTTCCAGCCCCCACTCTCGTTCCTGGTGGTCCCTGGACATCCGGTCAAACCATTAGCCAATCATGAATGCTGGCACTCTGGCCAGCTCCCTCTCCTAGTGGACTGAGGTATGCTGCTCGGAGCTCTGTCCATTCTGCACTCCTTCCTGCCTTCCTGAGTGGGCAATGCCCTGTAGTCTTCCCTTGGTGCCTGCGGGGCCTGGCAGGTCCCCTGGCAGGCCAGGCTGGCGCTCTCCCTCAGCTGGTTGCAGGCAGGCCATACGCTTCAAACTCAGCGAACCCCCAAGCCCTCAGTATCCTTCTTAACTAGTCCGTCTGTCCATTCCACAGGTGTGTACTGGGTGCCTGCCACACAGCGGGAGCCCGTGTCCTTGTTGCTAAGCATACGGAGGGGATGTCACCACTGCGGTGCCGGCCCCGGAGGAGCCAGGGACAGAGAGATTAAAGAACTAGTAATAAGCAACGGAAACCATAGAAAAATACGTCATGACTTTTCCGACAACCCAATATTTAATTAATGACCATCGTGATAGCTAAAGAAGCGGGGGTGTCGTGTGCCTATCAGCTGATAAGTGGCCCCATATGCCAGCAGACATATACCTGGGCGCAGGGGTCCTTCCTCCTTCCCCTGCCCCAAGCCCCCTGCCTCTGTCACTGTCCCACCTGGCGAGTCTAGAACTGTCCCTTCTCCACCCACCCCCACGCTGTGGCCTTGGCGTTTTGGACCCCACCGTGTCTCCCTAGGCCATCAAAGCTACCAGTGCGTTTCTTTGCTTCCAGTGTTACCCTCTCTGTAACTTTCTTCACCATAAGGGGTGTCTGAGAAATGCAAATCTGATCATCCATTTTCCTGTGAGCCTCGGGAGCTGTCGCATCTGTGGCAAGCCTGGAGGGGGTGCTGCCTGCCTTCCTGTCACCTTTCTGACATCTGCAGCCCCCCACCAGCCCACGCTGCTTCCTGTCTGCAGCGGCTCCCCCAAACCCCCTAGAATGCTTGCTCCCCCCACTCCCGTACCTGAAAAGCTTCTTTTCAGTTTTCAAACCCTATTCAATCCTCACCCTCTGTCTGCAGTCTCTCTTGAAAACCCCAAACAGAGATAATCACCCCTCTTTCCATTTCTTCCTCTCCTCCATCACCGTGTTGTCACTGCATGCATCACTCTGGACGAAATTACTTGTTTACTTGGGAGTCGTAGCTTGAATAGATTTGGTTCTAAAGTCACCTGGGAGGTGACAATTGCTTGTAATCACAATTACCCCTGGAGCGCCCTTCAGTTGCCCAGAAAGAACAGTGCACCTGGTTTTGTGTCAGCCGCTTTCACAGGCTCCTCTGACCTGCTTGGTCAGAGGTTCAGTGAGGCCCTGGCGAGTCTGTCTGTTTCTTCACAGGTGTCGGGGAAACCTTTGCCTGCCTCCTCCACACAGGCGTTGGTCTGCCTTCTGTCCATGGTCAGGGACAAGCAGACCCCGTGTCCTCCCCAGGGCCTCGCGCGGCCAGCTCGGGCTCATCCCAGCACGCGTTACGTGGCCCTGAGCGCTGTGGCCGGCAGGCCGCTCTGTCCCTGGCCACCTCCTTCCACACTGATCGTGTAGGTTCAAAGCTCAGGCCTCTCTGGCCGAGACTTCGTGTTTAATTCTCATGAGCTCCCTTTTTTGCACCTGAGCCTGGCACAGACCCTGCCTCCCGCATGGGTTTCCTGCTTGGCGGGCAGCGCCTTGTCTGCTTCCAGGGTGGACTGGCTGTTTCGGATCCTGCCTTATGCGGGGTCTCCGTTTCAGTGTCTGCCTTCTCTCAAGGCCGTGTCTTCTGACCCGTGTGGACACAAAGCCCAAGGCCGCAGCCTCTGGGGCTCAGGTCCGGTCCGGCTGTGCCTGCCGCTCTGGCCTGGACTTCCCGCTCCACTTCGGGGCCCTGCTGTCGCCCCTTTCTTTCAAGCTTGACTGTGTTTGATGTTTGTAACTTTAAAAATTATACATTGACGTGCTTTGCTCCCCACTTGAAGCGGAGGGTTTGGGCGAGGTGGGGTCAGCTCTTTCTGCTGCTTTCATTGTTTGTCTGCTCACTGAGGCGTAAGCCCCACGAGGAGGGGACTAGCTCCCTGTGGACGGTCATCCCCGGGGCCTGGAGTACTGCTGGGGACGTGGAGGTGCTTGGCAGCTGTTTGTCGATTAGCTGACTGAGGGGAATTTAAAGGAAGAAGGCGTGGGGATGAGCAGTGGATGCTGGTGGCTTCTGTCTGTCATGATTCTGCCCCCTCTGCCCTTCCCGTCACTCAGGAGTTTGTGTAGGAAAGGGGCGGGGTTAGAAGATGCCCCAAGGGGAGAGGGGGTTCTCTGTCCTGAAAAAGCCTTGTTTGGATGCACATATGTGGGGCTGGCCTGGGGCTTTCCATACGCTTGTTTCCATGGGGGTCCGAGCAAGGCCTGGCCCCTGCGGTGCCAGCTGCTAGTGCCGTAGGTGAGGGGCACGCAGATGGGCAATTATGACCCAGTTTGGTGCGTGCTGCAATGGAGGGGAGCGTGGGAAAGTTAGAGGATGGGAGAGAGGGGGGCCAGGAAGGCTTCCTGGAGGAGGTGGCACTTTGACCTGAGCCATGACAGACTCTGGGAGTTTGTCAGGAGGACACAGGCTGGCGAAGGTGGGAAAGGGCGTCCCTGATGGGGACGCAGCATGTGGCAAGCTTGGGGGTGAGAGCGTGGGGGAGGGGTTCTGGGGGATCGTCAGGCTGGGCGGAGTTGGGCTATTTTCAGTCTATGCATGGCCCCCTTCCACCTGTAGATATTAATTTTCTCAGATTTCTCTCATCCAATCTCTTTAAAAATGCAGATTCTCTTTCCAGAGGTAGTGGATTTGTTTAGCATTCTACATGGAGAAAAAGGGAGCGACTTATCAGACCAGGTACCAGGGGGCTCAGGACCCAGTCCCCAAGAAGACGGGCGCTTTTCAGATGTCTCTAGAACTTTCTGGCCGGCTCTGCCTCAGGCCACCCTGGGAACATCCACAGTGGAGCCTTTTGGGCAAATGGTCTTCAGAATCTGGGCCAGAGGCTGGCTGTGGGCAGACATGGACTCCAGCCCAGCTCAGCCGCTCTGTGGCCGCAGTACCTGCCCGTTAGCAGGTGTGGGGGTGCTGACAGGACCCTCTGCCTGAATGCTGTGCAGCACTGGATGTGTTCGCATGAAGAACACTCACTGTCTTAGTTTTTGTTATTATTATTGATACATTTCGAACCAGCTTTCTCCTTTTTCCTTCTTAATTAACCTGTTAATGTTTTATGTAATTTCCTCAAGCCTGCCTGGGGGGGTGCAGTGGAGGCCACTGCCCGGTTGTCCCTTCTGGGGGCTCTCAGGATGACACTGGAGGTGGGGGAGGTGGCCGCAGGCTGGAGCAGGCTGTGTTTCCGGGGCTGGCCAAGCCCCGGCTTCCTGCAGGCTGGGAAGGAAGCCAGGGGGACCGTGGAGGGGCTGAGCGCTCACACTCTTATTAACTTGGACTTGTAAATTAAAACACCTGCGGTGCGAGTCAGGGTGCGCTAAGGGGCAGCGAGCTTGCCTTTCCTTTCCCAGCCTTGACTCAGAGCTCCAACACCTCTAAACAAACACGGGAAAAGATTCAATTACGATGCGGATGGACTGTAGGTATCGAACCTTTCTGTCATCTTGGCTCTAAATCCAGTGTGAGAATCCTCAGCTGCTTGCACGTGGATGGACTCTGCCAGCGGCTGGGCTGCCCACGGGCCCAGCAGCACAGATGCGGGGAGACAAAGGCTTTCTGTGCCGAGCTCATGAAGCCACACACATCTGAGATGGCCGGTCCCTGCTGATGGGAGGGGAGGGCCCTGTGCTCTCAGACCCAGCTCCACACCCCACATTCTCCCACGGTCCGGTGTCCAGGATGAGCTGTGCCCACGCTCCGGGGACAGACTCACACCAAACACACTCGCAGGAGTGGCCGTGTGGGTCAGCCGCCTGAGGGGGGTTCAGAGAGGTCTGAAACAGCTGGGCAGGGTCGTGCTGGGAGCCCTGGGCAATGAGGCTGAGACCAGCAAAGATTTTGGTGGTCAGCCTGGGGCGGCAAAGGGCTCCCCGCCTCATGTACGTTTCAAAGTGCTCCCTCTGTGTGTACATGTGTGTGCGTGCATGCATGTGCGTGCATGTATGTGCATGAGTGTATGTGCAAACACGTGCATGCATGCACACATGTATGTGCATGCACATGTGCATGCATTTGTGTGTGCATGTGTATGTGCACGTGTGAGCATGTGCGTGCATGTGTGTGTGTACGTGTGTGTGGGGTGGAGGCCTCCACTGTGCAGATGGCTGACCTCATACAATATGATGAGTCCCAGAGCCCATCTCGACGGGCTGACCTGTGCTGTGGGGTGGCCTAGGGTGACCCCCACCCTTGGGGGGCTTGCACTGTAATTAGAGGTTGAAGCAAGAGGTAGGGGAGAGCCGCTCTCCCCGGCGCCCCTTGCCTCCTCCTCCCTGCCCTGCTGGCATCTCCCTGGTCTCGGTTTCACTGCCTCACTGTCCCCTTCTCTTCACGTTGTCACTTGCTTTTCGCTGGACAATCTGGGACAGGGAGGAGGCATCCCCAGTCGAGGAGCCCGTCTGAACCTGGAAGGGGCGAGTGTCTGATCAGATGGGTCTGGGCTCTTAACTGGATGGACAGTGACATTTAATTTCCCCGAAGTGACAGGAATATGTGATCTGAAGTGTCACTTTGGGAGCCAGGACTGGGCTGATAACACCCCGTCGGTAGCAGTGATTAGGAAGGTAAAAGCGCCCCCACACACTGCTGAGAGCTCTCCGGGGTCCGAGTGTGGACTTGGTGGCTACTGTGTCCCCACATGCAAGGCCGGTCCTCTGTCTGGGCACACGTGCTCGTGTGGCTTTAAATGCTGCAGAGCTGGCACTGAGTCCTGGCTAAGAGGCTGTCCCCTCTCCTTTGTCCCCGCGAGTCTGTGGGCACCCCACGGTTCTGCTCCGGTGAGTCACCTCCATGCGCTCAGAACATCCCCGGGGGCCACTGGGTCCCTGCCGAATGTTCTCCACCCTCTCGCTTCTTGAACTTGTGCTGAGAGATTAGAAAGTACAAATCCCAACCAGGGCAGATGTAGATGGAGACACTAGCCTGGCCGGGCCTGCACGACTCAGGGGTGGGGCGGGGGACAGCCAAGATGATATGTGCTGAAGGGAACGGACATGTCCCCGAAAAACAATCACAGGTGCAGTCCTGGTAGGGGGTGAGGTCGAAACATAAGCAGATGACGTGGAATGCGCAAAGGTGAGCGGGTGGGTGTGGGGGCGGCGAGAACTGCTGCCCCGCCTCCGCCATCCCATAGAACCCCAGGTGGGTTTCGGGGTTTTGGGAGATCTGGGCACCTTCTGCCGCCTGGCCTTTCATTCCCACGGTTACTGCACCGTCGACAAGAGGCGTCACTTCTCGTCTTTTCTCTACCCGAGACACCAGGCCCTGCCTGTGTCCTGGGGGCTCAGCCTGGCAGCAGGAAGGGTCGGGGGCTTTCAGGGCAGGGGACAAGCTCACCCACGGTGACACTCATGGTGGGACATGACGCTTTTGGCTGGCAGGCTCCACGCCCGCCTCTCCCAGGTGCCTCCCAGGCTGTGTGAGTCACGGGCCTGGCTTCAGCTCAGACCCTGCGAGCCTTTCACCTGGTCTCCTGGGTTTTCTCCGGAGACACATGGGGCAGGTGTCACGGCCCACGTGGGTGAGAGGAGGTGTGAACGCAAAGCCTGGCGCAGGGCACAGGAGGACGCGGTGAACGCCAGCTGCCTCCCCCCAGGCCCCCGCGCTCACACGCCCTCTGGCTGGGCCGCCCTCCTGTTAGTGCCCGAACAGCTGCCCGCCCCCTGGAGGCACCCTCCTTGCCTGCTCTGTCTGCCTGCCCCCCGTTATCTGAAAGCTGGGCGGAGCGCCCACCCAGCAGCTGTTGGGCGCCACCCCGGCCCTCACACCTTCCTCCTGCCCCAGTCCTCCGCAGAGGGCGCCTCTGGGCCTCTGAGCATCCCAGGAAGCAGGCTCCACTGAGAGGGTGGCTTTCCTGTCAAGCTCGGATCTTGAACCTGTCAGGTGTCCTACAGGCGTTGGATCAATCAAGCGAAGGAAGGACAGTCGGAGCCGCTCCCATGGCGTGGGCACTTTGGGGCTGCAGCACGTGGGAGCAGTGACCCCGTCCTGCTCCCCAGGGCCGCCTGGGGCACCCAGCACAGCTCTGCGCACAAACTGGGTCTCCTTCCTAACAGCCGCCACGCACCAACTGGCCATTGTTCTGCTCTGGGTGTTCTACGAAGCTTGTGTCTCACAGCCGCGTCCCCTGCCCGTACCGGCCCTGGCCAGTGGACGGAGGGCCAGCAGGGGCCCTCCAGGTCACACGAGGCAGGAGGTGGCCTTGTGCTAAGGAGAGAGGCCGGCCCTGGCTCAGCACCGTCGTGAGCCTTGCCCCGATGTGACTTCCGAGTGATTCGGCACCTGGGGTGTTTGGCTCAGCTCACAGGACGTGATCTGACTCAACAAGCCTGTCCATCTCCAGGCGCGGCGGTCTGCTCGGCGGTTAGCGTGGGGTCGGATCCGTCTCCCACCACGGACTCCGGCTCATCAGGGCTTCCGAGGCCTCTGTGAACGGGCTGGTCTCCCACCCGGCAGACCAAGCGAGGGCCCCTGGCACGCCTGCGCCTCCGTCCCAACAGCCCTGGTGCCATCCTGTCACTCCTCTATGTTTGCTGTCAGCGTCTGTCTCTTCTCGGCGGTAAGCCCCTGGGGGTGTGACGTAAGTCAGCTTGGTTCTTCTTTATGTTTCCAGTCTGAGCCCCATGCCTGGCACCTAGTAGGTCTTGTAACATGTTGTCTGAGTCAATACTGATCATATTGTCTGTTATTCCATTGTGTGTCATCACCCCACAGTGAGTATGTCATCACCCCCATGGTGTGTGTGTCACCATTCCCACTGCTGGGTGTTTTCACCTCTGCTCTGAGGGTTGCTGTTTGTCACAAAGGTCCTCTTAGCTCAGGTCACTTCAGGTCTGGCATTTTTCCATCGCGACTCATTTGTATTCTCACCCTGAGGTTTGGAAAAAATATGGAATCAATTGATTTTAATTATGTCCATTTTCTCTACTTTACGTTACAGGGACAGCTCAATAATACTTCACAGTCCAAATAGCTGTAGAAACGCTGCTCAATATCCCAGAATGGAATACTAGAATTTTCCTCTGTTTACCTTTTAAACTGCTCTGGAAGTGCCACGCGTTCCTGATCCTGTGGTCCCCCCACGGCTCTGCTCATGGCCGTGTGTGAAGTGAGGTCACAGAGATTGCTAACTGTGCTGTTTATCAGCTGAGGCCAGCCGTCCTCAGGGTTGGGGAGAAGAGGCCCTGACAGATGGCAGGCGGCCGGGGTCTTCTCCCCCCTCCCTGCCCTGCTGTGTGTCTCTGGGCTCCTGATGCGCCTCTCTGAGCTCAGGCTACTGTTCCATGAAGGGCCCACATCAAGCAAATAACCAACAAGCGTGCTTGGGCCAGCTCTTCAAGACAAGATCTGGCTTGGTGGCTCTAGTGTGACACACCGGTGACAACACCCAGCTCAGGCTCTTCCTAGCCAGGTGAGCTCGGCAGCCAGCCCACCATTTATACAATGAGCAGAACAGACTCACTTCTTAGGGCTGCTGATGGATGAGATGAAAGGACCCCCGGGCCGCTCCCCGCACGGCGTAGATCTGCGGGGACCGCCACGGGTCATCCCTGTGTTCTTTTGAATGGAATCCAGGACCTGCAGGGAATACCTGCATCTTTCATTTGTTAGACTTGCTCTGTGTCCCAAAATAGCCAGGAGGTTGCTTCGACCTTGACTCTCTGCACACAGTTCCTGGTGCCTCTGTGGAGATGAGGGTGCTGCTGGAGGGGGGCGTCCCTGTGGGGCTGGCGGAGACCCCGAATCTCTGCGTCCTACCTGAGGGGCCACGGGAGAGACCCCAGAGAGCCTGTCCTGTCCCCCGTGCATGCTGTGCAGCCCTGCCGACATGGGGGCTGGACGTGCTCCCCCACGCGTCAGGACTCTGCACACAGACCCTGCAGCCCCGCTGGAGGCTAAGTGCCAGCAGGTCCCCAGGGGCAGATCTGGCCCTGGAGGCGCACCTCGCCCACAGCCCAGGCGGCCAGTGGAGACTCTCAGGCCGGGTCCTCGTTTCAGGGAAGAAAATGCCTCCGCAGCTTCTCGGAAGGCGCAGCGGTCCCCCGCTGGAGCCCGGTTGGCCGAGGGAAGAGAGATGCTTCCGGAGGACCGCTCCAGAGCAGACCATTCAGAAACCCTCCGCTTCCCAGATGCGCTTCTCAGGAAGCACAGGTATCCGGCGGCGGGCGCAGGAAGCAATCGTTTCAGTCCGCGGGAGGGGCCAGCGGGCCAGCCGGCTCCGCCTGTTTGTTCACATGTTTGTTTATTGACTGGAAAGGAGGCCCTGACGTGACATGTTGGATCCTGGCCTGTGGCCGCTCCCCCGAGGTGGAAGCCAGAGCCGCACGTGTCCCCCCTGCAGTGCCTGAGTGAAGGGGGCCCCAGTTCCTTCCCTGGGCTGGGGGTTGGGGCCGTGGGTTCTGCAGGGCGAGTTCCTGGAACTGGGTGATGATGGCCCCTGTGCCCAAGGGAAGGGGAACCCGGTGTGGACAGGTTAGGGTCCTGCCCAGTCACAGCGTGTGGGCCGGACTCTGGCCGGGACTCGAGGGCTTCCCAGGGCTGGCTGACCCCCTCCCCACCGGGGCAGGTTGGTCTCATGTCTCCTGAGCAGGAACGTTCTGTGGTTGTGACTCAGCTACCAGCCAAGGCTGCATGGGGCCCGAGCTGCCTGCTGCCTGCCTGGGACCCACCTTTGCAGGACCCACTCCCCCTGCAGTCCCGCCTTTGCTCCTGTCTGTCTTTGCTTCTTAGGCTCCCCAAGGCCTCCCTTTCCCCAGCCCTCGTCCCCTTACACCTTCACACCCTAGTCAGAATTAGCCCATCCTGCTTTGTGTTCCCAGCATCCTTTGCACCTCTCTGCAGTTGGCTTCCCAGAGAGATAAACAGAGGCAGAGAGAAAGAGACAGAGATAGAAGGGGAGAGAGAGACAGAGAGAGGCAGAGAGGAAGAGAGGGAGGAAGGAGACGTGGGTACTGGAGGGAAGTAGAGGAAGAGAAAGAGAGATTTCATCTGTCTCAAGGGCAGCTCAGGTCCCGCCGTGGCCGGCCTTCCCTGGCCACCTGCCTGGAGGGCCCCGCACACTCCCCTCACTCCTGCCTGCGTGCTTCTTGGGCCGGGTGGACACGAGTGGCCACGTGGCACTCAGAGCCCCAGGCCTCGGATGGCCATGACAGATAGGGCTGTCTCTCTCCCTCCATCTCTCTCTCCCTCTCTCCCTCTCTCCCCTGGACTTTGGAGCCCCTTTAGTTCTGGAAGAAGTACCCAGGACCCGCAGACCGATCTTGGCACATAGTAGGTACTCTGCACACATGAGTTTCCTCCGGCCAGGCTCCTGTACAGCCTGTGAGCCCTGCGGGGAAGTGGTGCCGCGGACCAGAGAGGCAGCCCTGAGCGCCGCAAGCATCCTCAGGACAAGCGTCCCTCCGCCTCACGCTGGCTCTGCCATCGGAAAACCAGATACAGGAAGATAATTTGAATTTATAAATCCCATTCCAATGGGGTTATTGATGTACCAAGAAAAGAATACATAAATGTGTGGCGAGGTGTACACTCGATTAGCTCCCTGATTATTTATTTATCCCTAAGAAGTGCTTAGTGTAGGACGACAAACATTTGCTTTACAGATGGAGCCCAGAGGACTGACCCTGCCGAGAGAAATCGGATTATCAGTGTTCCGACAATTGAGTTTACACAAACTTTTACTTCCAGTTATTAAGAGAAGCAGTGCATTTATATTCACGGTGCTGCGGGAGCACCGCCAGCCGGTCAGTGCTGAGCAAGGGCCAAGCTGAGCGGGGCGCACCCTCCGGGGTGGGGGTGGGGGCGGCCCCTCAGCCCCTACAGGACATGGCTTTGCAGGAGCCCGTCGCCTGCCCACTGCCCCGCAGACTCTGGCAGTCCCCACCCCTTTGTCCTGTGGTCTGTGGTGACATCATTCCGTCACTGCGAGTTTATGGCGGGCAGTTCCCCGCTCTGGACTCAGCACCCACACCTGGAATGAACCCCCTCTCCAGGAGGGCACTGTCTGCCCACTGCAGGGCAAAGGCTGTGACACCAGAGAGAGAGGCAACGCCTCTGTCAGCCCAGGGTACCTCTGTGACCCTGCCCCGCCCGAGGGCTCACCACCCGCTTCCTGGCATCTCTGCTCTTGGTCACGGCCTCAAAGCTTTGCTCTCCCCTCCCGTTTACGAACTTCTCAGTGCCAAGGCTCGTCTCGCTGGTCCCCCGTCTGGGCAGCTCCCTCCTGAGGCCCCAGCTGCTGCAGTCCTTCCCTGGGAACCCAACACGGCCCCTGTGGGCACCAAGCCGGCCTCTTACCCTGCCCGCCCGGCGGGCTCCCTGTGGCAGGCGCGGTAGCATCTCGCCCGTGTCCCCTGGGCATTACTGTTTCCAGGCACACAGAGGGCTGCCTGTGCAGACGGCCCCGCCTGGCCTGGCCACCTGAGGCCTGGTGCAGGGAGCAGTGAGTGCCCAGTGCCCCGGGTAGGGCACCTCCAAGGCCTCTGCTGAATGAACCCACCCGCAGGCACCAGGGTGGGGGTTCCAGGGTGTGCAGGAAGCGGTTCTGCAAACAGTCATTTCTGAGAGGCAAGGCCACAGACTCAGGGCACTGGGGTAGGGAAGGCTTTTGGGCCACCACCCCGAGGACCCTGGTCTGAGATTTCACCATTCCTGGGTCACTTCATTACTCTGCAGGGTGTTTGTGACCAGCCAGTGTTCTGAGGAAGGGAGGCTGCCAGTGTGTCCAGGGGCTCCGGGCAGGCGTGGAGGTTGGGAGGGGAGCAGCTGGCACCCCAGGGGATGGCTTTGTATCCCCAGACCTCTGCCCCCCATCTCAGCTTTTTTTTTGCCACCTCATAAAATTTGCCATTTGCTTTTCTGTGTTGTTTATAGTGTTTTTGCGGGCAGGGATAAAAAGTTTTATTTTTATGTAGTAACACAGTAAAATCTGTCCATCTGCGCCTCCACAGTGCCTCCCTTTGAAGTTATGCGTGGGAAACGCCTCCTGTCCTGAGGTCAGAAAGCCTGTCTCCATTTCCTTGGTTTTTGGCCTCCACCCCACAGACCACTTAAACATTTATTGGGTTGTCAGAAAAGTCACGATGCATTTTTGCAACGAAAAACAAAAAAATACGGCATGGCTTTTCCGACAACCCAATAATTGGCAAACGGGGGGAGTAGGAGTCAAGCTGGTGATTTGTCCCAGAGTCTGGCAGTTGCGCAGCCCCCTGCGGTCCGCTCCGATGGGCCGTGCCACTTGTCCCTGTGAAGGAGTCTGCGTCTGGCCTCTCTTTCTATTCCTCATATTCCTGCCTGGCATCCAACTGTTGCAATTAGTGTTGCTGTCTAGTGCGTTTTTCTCTCTCTGAAGTACAGAAGGAACAGGGACTAACTCGTAGGACTAACAGTTATGTTCCCATCAGCTCGAGCGGCAGAGAGTAGCATTCTCTGTGTCCTTCAGACCCCTCTTTATAGAACAGGCGGACCGTTCCAGGTGAAGCTGGGATCCCTGTGTCCCCTGTCCTGTGGTCAGCCCTCTCTGTGTCTCTCTGGAGTCTGCTGTTACCGTGAAGTCCGTGTGTATTTTGCAATCGACATCTCATGTTTGTGTTAACCATCTCTGTAACCATGTGCCATCCTAGTGCCGTTTCCGGGTTTTGAAATTTACAGATAAGTCATCGTATTTTATTTGCGGCTTGATTTTTTACTGATATTCTGAGATCTGAAATTCACGGTCACTTCTTCATCGTGCTCCGTCACGTAACTGGATAACATGCATTGGCCTATGTCTTTGTGGATTGACCTTTAGGGTGTTTTCAATTTTCTGCCCACAAGGCAGAGCTTCTGTGGACATCCGTGTGCCACAGGGGTGTCCTCTTGGGCACCTAGAGGGCACCTGACCTGTGGGGCACACGTGTTCTCGGGCCTATGAGGGCGCGCTCCGGGCCGGCCATGGCACTTTGTCCCCCGCTGATGGCATGGAGTCCCAGATTGCTACATCTCCCTGCCAACCCTCAGTGTTGCTGGAACCCAGGCTGTGCACAGTGCTGTTCTCTGTGATTTAATTTCCATTGTCCTGGTGACTAGAGGAGTGGGCTGCCATCTGTCATTTTACTGATAAGCGAGCCTCATCCTCTGCAAAGCACCCCTTTGTGCTCTTGCTGTTTTCTTGCTGTTGGGTGCTTGGCTCTTTTCTTGCTGCTTTGCAGGATATCTTTACATATTCTGGATACCAATCTTTTGCTGGTCTCAATGAAAATATCTCCTAAATGATATTATTTTATACTTTTGCTACTATGTCATAGTCATACCCCATCATCCTCCTTTCTGCAAGTCTCATATTTTTTTGACATTGATTCTGAGATGGATACACACGTTTCTAGTTCATTCATTAACTGTTCTAGAACCTTCCATTGTGCACAGAGGCCACAGTTAATGTATAGGGTTGCTGGAAAAGTCATGCTGTATTTTGTCTATGTTTTCAAAGGTCATTTATTTATATAAAGAACAAAGATCAATCAATGATATATTGCCCGTTTTGTTCGATAACCTTTTGCCATCTTTCAGTGAGCTTCATAATTCCTCGTTCAGGGAAGGACCTGTCTTTATTTGCGAAAAACTGAACAAGGTGCTCATTTACAGCCTCATCTGAATTGAACGTTGTACCACGCAAGGAGTTTTGAAGAGAGCAAGCGAAACAAGTGGAGGTCTGACGGTGCAAGGTCAGGTGAGTATGGTGGGTGTGGCAACACATCCCATCCAAGCTCCAATAATTTTTGACGGGTGATCAAACTTGTGTGTGGTCTCGTGTTGTTGCGATGGAACACAGCTCCTTTACAATTAACAAGCTCTGGACGTTTCTGGATGATGGATTCATTCAAACTGTCCAATTGCCGACAGTACATATTCAAATTGATTGTTTGGTTCCTTGGTAGGAGCTCGAAAAACACGACACCTTTAAAATCCCACCACACTGAGAATGTCTGATGAATGTCTGCTTTTGATGTAATTTGAGGTGAATCATCAAGTCGGGACCAAGACCGTTTGCGCACCACATTGTTGTAAACAATCCACTTCTCATCACCAGTTATCAGTTGCTTCAAAAAAGGATTATTTTCCTTGCGTTTAATGAGCATATTGCAGATGTTTATACGTGCCATCAAATGAACTTCTTTGAGTTCATGCGGAACCCTAGTATTGAACTTACTTACATATCGCAGCTTCTTCAGGTGGTCGTGAATCTTGAATGATGGATGTTCAATGTTTCTGCAATCTCTTATGTTGTGTAACATGGGTATGACTCGATCAATGCCTTTATTTTGTCGTCATCACCCTCGGTGGGCCTCCCTGACCAAGGAGTGTCATTGAGATCAAAATCACCAGCACAGAGTTCCATGAACCATCGTTGGCACTGACGTTCTTGTAGAGCATTGTCACCGTAAACTTTATGCAACTTTTCACAAGCTTGACGCACGTTCTTCCCTTTACGGAAGTAAAACAGTAAAATATGGCGAAAATGCACAGTTTGATCTTCCATCTACAACTTGCAAAATCTCCAAAACTCAACCAAGTTGCTCAATTTTTTTTTTTAGAATGAAGCTAGAACTGTCAGCTGTCAAATGACATAGCAATAACATAGATGCGAATGACTAGTACTTCCAAAAATGAACTAGTGCCATCTGTTGCAAACATGCATCATGACTTTTCCGACAACCCAATATGTATGCTCTCTTTGGTAAACTTTTAACTTGGGTCCACTTTTTTCTATATAATCAACTGTCATCCTTACACAAGTCTCCTTGGGAGCATATGTGGAATTTCTTTTGTATGTTTATCTAGAGGAGCAATTTCTAAGTTACAGACACTCGCACCTTTGCTGAGGGTGACGTGGTATGCAAAGTGTTGTTCCAAATGGTGCTTTGTGAGAAGCCCACCTTTGTCAGCACCCAACTCTCTCTCTCTCTCTCTCTCTCTCTCTCTCTCTCTCTCTCTCGCTCTCGCTCTCGCTCTCGCTCTCTCTCTCTCCCCCTCTCCCACCCCGTCAGCCCACTTGTACGAGGTTTGTCTACATTATTATCAGACTTCCCAAAGAACCAGCTCTTAGTTTATTGTTTATTCCCCTTGTAACTTTCCTTACTGTTCATGAACTTGAACTCATTATCTTCTTTATTTCATTTTTTCTACCTTCTTGAGTTCACGCTTTTTTTTTTTTCTGATTCTAACACAGAACACGTAGTTCCCTTCTTTTCAGGCTGTCATATCTTCTCCAGCATTTGAGGCTGTGCATTTTCCTCCAGCCATCATTCTGGGCCTCGGCCTTCTCGTGTAAAATTGAGGTTGCGAGTAAGCCAGTACCCCTGAGTGAGCTCATTTGACTTTCTCTTTTATTATTCCGTTTGAACTTACCATCTTTCTTATTCCCTCTTTCTTTCTTCGTGGACTCACTCACTCTGTTCTTTTTTAGCTTCTAAAGGGGATCACGTATTAATGTATTTTCAGCTTTTCTTATTTGCCCTGCTGAAGACCATGCATTCTTCCGTGGTCACGGTCAGGGCACACATCTGCCTCCCTGTTGGCGGGTCTCCCCGTTCAGCCTCCCCTCCCCAACCCTTCCTGACCCTCCAAGCCCAGACACCCCAACTGTTGGGGGATCGCCTGACCCCTGTCTCACATTTCCTTCTCAGTGCTTCTCTGTCATGACTGTGCCCACGTGTTTGCTGAGAGTAGTATGACTCTCCCGCCATGTGACACTCCGTGAGGGCAGAGCTTAGCTGTGGGGTCACCCCTGGGTCCTGGCTCTTAGCGCACTTCCTGACTCTTCCTAGGCCCTTGAGAATGTTGGGGACAGATTGGGTGACAGGGCAGGGATCTTGCAGCCATATTCTAGACCACTGTCTTGCAAATAATAATAATAATAATAATAATAATAATAATAATAATAATGGTATTAATAATAATTCCTCACTTAAAAAACTCTAAAAATTGTTTCACGTTTCTTTATATCGTGGCAAAATGTACACAACATAAAACTTAGCATTGTAACTACTTTTAAGAGCACAGTGGCATGACGCACAGTCCCCGTACTGTGTGGCCGTTGTCATTGTCTAGTTCTGGAGCTTTTTCATGTCCCAGATGGAAGCGGGCTCCTGTCCAGTGACACCTCCCCAGGCCTCCCCCAGCCCTGGTGACTGTCTCCTATGTCCTGTCTTTTCTGAAACTGTCTACTCCATGGTCCTCATGTAAGTGGAATTGTACAGCACCTGTCCTTTGGGACTGACGAATGCACCAATGCGATGTCCGCAAGGTCCGTCCCTGTCATTTACATGTCAGGATCCCCTTCCTTTCATGGCCAGCCATGTTCCGGTGTGTGGATGGGCCAGTTTTGTGTACCCGTTCCTTCATCCATGGACACCTGGGTTGCTTCCTGTCTTGGTGATTCTGAGCACTTTGCATGGGACTTTGCTGTGACAACACAGCCCTGGGTTCTGGAAGGGCCATCTGAGTGTCCATCGCTTCCATTTTCCAGCTGAGGAATTAGAGTCCCACGGAGTAAAGGTGGATGGACAGAGGGACAGAAGACGGCTGGGCCCCACCCGGATGCTCATTCCGTGGGCTCAGGGACTTGTTCTGGCTCATTCATTCCCATATCTCTGGTTCTAGAACATTTCCTGATGCTCCACAAAGATGCGAGGACCGGCTGAGTGATGGGCCCAGAGCTCCTGTGGCCCCCTTGTTCTGGAAACTTCTACTGACCCGTGCTTTGCCCTTGTGCCTCTCTGTGGCCCACGTGTTGCTCTGTGACTGTCCCCAGAGCTGTGCGATGGTCACGGCTGAGCCTGGGGAACCCTCCTTGCGCCCAGGTTGCCTGACACGCCTTTCCTGCCTTCCACCTCCCGGGTGTGTGATTAATAAGATCAGGAGGCATCCCTGGGTACCGTGAGGATACGGGGCCGTGCAGGTGGGCAGGTCTGCATGTAGACGGAGACCCCGTGATGCCCCCTGGAGAGGCTAAAAAGATGTGCTGGTTGCTATGGTAATCAACATGTCACGTTTATTAAATGCCAATGTGAGCAGAAATGGGGGCACACGCCAGGCAGCTGTGGGCCCTGCTGGCAGCCCTGGGTGGGAGCAGTGATGTTTGCTTCAAGGCCTCTCTTCCGTTCCGCTTGTCTCCCCACCAGTCAAAACGAGGTGATTCTGGTCAAATGGCCCCAAACAGGAGGTGCAGTTTCCCCTGGAACTTCCTGATTGGACTGCTTTTGCTTATTGAGGCTGAAAGTGGAGGGGGGTTTCTCTCTGCTGAAGGGTGCCTGCCTTCCTGGAGGCCAGGAATCTGGGAATGCTGAAACCAGGGCAAGGCTGAAGGACACCGCAGTGTCACCCAAATGCTGAGTCTGAGGTCACGTCCGTGAGTGGCCCCTGGGACACATGGATGCTGTCCTGCTTCTCCCTCCTGGGCTTGTGCTGCGTCCTGGCCAGCTCTCGAGTGGCGGATCCTGTACCCTGTACCCGCTCTTCTCTCTGTGCCCTCACCTCGGTCACCCCCCCCCCCCAGCTCCTGACGCCCCTGCTCTGTCACGTTCCCCTGGGTCCTGTGCACTCCTTTAGGGAGAGTCCCGTGGGGCCCCACCCCCTTATGTCTAATTAAGTCCCACTTAGCAGTTTCCACCACCTACCCCTCACTCTCCCTGCTGCAATAGCCTCAAACAAAATCTGTGCTTCTGGTGTGAATGTGTCTGGTGAATCATTTCTTAATTACAGTGAGAGTGGACCTGGGACAGTAAAGGCGAGTGGGGAAGGGGCAGGGGGAAGTCTTTGCAAGGTAGAGCTGTTGGTACTTACTTTAAAGACCACAGTGCGCTTAGCCCTGAGTTAAATGCTCAGAAGCTTCCAGAAGAAGCAAAGCCCAGGCCACTTCCTCTGAGGACCTGAGGAACTGTCTGTCTGGCCTGGGGAGAACCCTGGTGTGAGCTTCAAGTCTCTTCCCAATCTCCTCCTGTCTGTGCCGCACCTCAGCCTTTGCCTCACCAGGTGTGAGGTCCCCCTGGCTGTGCCCCACCTGGGCCTGAGTCTCACCAGGTGTGAAGTCCGCTGCCTGTGCCCCACTTGGACCTCAGCTTCACCAGGTGTGAAGCGGCCCAATGAGGAAAGCAGCTGGCATTTCCTGAGTGTTGCTGCCCGAGTTCCCCTCAGCACTCAAGTGCCATGAGGACAAGTAGCTGCTAAACTCTGAAGTTAGAGGAAACTATTAATAGATGCTGAACCTGGGGGTTCCCCTTGGCGTGACCTCCGCTGATACAGTGAACCACGGGATAGGAGGCGATCAGCATTCACAGACAGGAGCTGGGGCCCAGAGAGGGGGAGAGCCTGGTCAAGGTCACCCAGCCACGTGGTGGTGGGCGGGCCTGGACGCCAGCCTTCTCCATCCTCAGCCGGCCCCTTATCAGCGCCCGGCAGATGAGCTCCCAGGCCCCGGCGTGGCTATCGCATCGGGCCAGCGCCTGACCTGGGAACACAGCCACTGCTCTCTGTAACTCCATCAGAATCCTTTATTCCTTCTGAGCTGTGACCCAGAAAAACCCCATTTGTGGAACACAAAGCTTCCTGCCTGCTTGGATTTCATGAACACATAATTGCTCCCTCCGGATGCCCCGGAGCGAGCGCTGGGCTGATAAGGGGGAGGGCGAGGTGGCAGGAACCAGGCCCAAATTGGCCGGAGGTGCAGGAGCGCACGGCACCAGGCCCTCAGCAGCCGGGCGCTGTGGCGCTCAGGACAAGAGGCAGGATTATCTTCCCGCTCTAATAAGCCAAGGACAGAACCTTAGGAAGAAGAGCGGTGTGGGCAGGGGAGGCGGCTTCACACTTCACGGCAGATACCTTGGAGCTGAGCCTTCTGCGGACAGCCTGGGGCTTGGGGTGGGACCTGCTTGGCCTGGCCTGACACTCGGGCAGAGGGCTCCAGGGGAGGGCAGGAGTGAGGTACCGGAGAACCGGCAGAGGCAGGTGGGGGCTCTACCCCACCTGCTACAGAACATCTAGAAAATAGAGCAGAGCCTGGGCTGGGTGGTGGGGGCCCCCAGGGCACCGAGGACCTGCAGCCTTGTGAAAACACAGAGTCCGCGCTCTTAACCTCTCAGACACCAGCCTGTATTCTCAGGACTTCGGAATTTTCACCCCACAGCTTTCTGCAGTCCCAGCCCCACCCTGAGAGCCAAGGATGCCACTTGCAGCCTGTGTGGCCACAGGGACAAGGCCAGCGGTAGCCATGTCGATGTGACTACAGGATTCCCCCAATGCAAATGGGTATAATTGGTTTTCTACTAATGTTAAAAGAACATAAATCCATCCACCCATCCCTTCCCAACAGAAAACCCCCCAGAATGGCCTGGGGGTTGGGATGCTGTTAGGGGAAGGGTAATTGGTGATTCATCCTAGCTGCCCAGGTTGCCCCAAACAACCAGAAGCTTTTACAAAGTGGTGTAACCCATTCTAAGAGGAAACCATACAGTATCCGACCTACAAGGCACCAGAGAGAATATACGGGTGAATGTCCCTCATTTTATAGGTGGTAAAATTGAATACAAAGGACAGGTTTTGATTCGGGGAAAGTCCCACAGAAAGCCAGGGCCTGAGTCGGGGGCAGGACCTGGGCTCCCGGCTCCAGGCCGGGCATCACCCCCGTCCTCGCACAGCTTCCCAGAAAGTGGCTGTGACGATGAAGCCACGATTAGCAGTCACGCAGACCTGGTCCTGAACCTGCTCAGTGGCTACGTGATCCGGGCCAAGGATGTAACTAGGTGGAACCTCAGCGTCCTTATTTGCAACATGGAGATCCTGATTATGTCACCGCAGGATTGTCAGGAAGATTCAAATATGACTTTGAGTTCCAATTTTGAGCAAGAAGTATTACGTGGATCCCACCATGGCTTTCTCCTGAATGAGAATGTAAAGGACGCCTGGACAGGACGCATGTGCACACTCTGAGCAGGAAACGGCAGTGGGCAGACTGGACAGAAGGACAAGACTAGGAGAAGCACTGAACTGGTGGTGAGTTTCCCATCTTATGTCCCTCCGGTCTTCCAGGCAGCATGGGACATGGACTTACACCCCCGGTGTGGACAGACGGCACCTCCAGAGCGGTCCATGCTTGGCCTGAGGAATGGGAAAGGAGACGGTGGAGCTCAGAGACGGTGGGGAAATGCACTACTTTTCTCCCTTTTATCCTTCTCCTTGCCCCCGCCGCAGGCAATCCCATGAGAAAGTGGCGGAAGGGCGGCTCTCCCTCTGCCTCGAGGTGGTCCTGAGAGTAAGCCCGTTGTTTCCTGTCTGTCCAGACACAGATGCCCTTGTGGGAAATGAACGGCTGGGCAGAAAAATGACAGCCCCTGGCGTCCGGCTTGAGAACCAGAATGCACTGGGGTGGGTGGCCGTGAAGAGAGCGGGCATCAAGACAGCTGTCCTATGCACAGGTCTGAGTCCCTGTTCATCTCCAAGTTGCACATACAACTTAGCACTCCACAGATCTGAGAACTAAACTGTGGGGTACACTGTTGCCCATGCCCCAGACTGGCCCCCTGGCGGCACACACGCTGGGTGGGTCTGAGTAGCACTATGAAGGCTTTGAAACTGAATGGACAGTGGAACCGCAACCCACACAAGGAGCACCGGAACTTTGCTTTGAATGTAACCTGCTGAACAAAACATCAGCATTATCCACAGGATTTAAACAAGGCCTAGAGTCTCATAATGTAATATTCAAAATGTCCAAGACACAGCCCCAAATCAGTTGGTGTAAAAGAACCAGGAGAAAGCCAACCTGTAAGGTAAAAGTCAATCCACAGACACGGATGCCGAGATGACACAGATGTTAGTGTTATTAGACAAATACTTTAAAAATGATGTTCTAACAAGTTAGGGCAAACACTCTTGAAACAAATGGAAAGATACAAATTCTCAACAAAGAAATGGAAGATACAAAGAAGAACCAAGTTTTAGAACTGAAGACTATGATAACTGAAATTAAAATTTCACACATAAAGTCAGTATAAGATTGGAGATGACAGAAGAGTTGGTGAACTGGAAAAGGAGTCAATAGAAATGATCCATTCTGGATATCTGAGAGAAAACATTGATAAAAAATGGACAGACCCTCACAGGCTTATGAGAGGATGACAGAAGGTCTAATATTCACATCATCAGAGTCCCAGGAAGACAGAAGGAAAAACACGGTGCAGAAAAAAACATTTAAAAAAATATTGGCTGAAAACTTCCCAAACTTGGGGAAAGACAAAACTTACAGATTCAAGAAACTTAGAGAAGATAAACTCAAAGAAATCCTTGAATAGACAAATAATCAAGTGCAGAAAACTAAAGCCATCATCAACAACAGAAAAATTAAGGTAGCCAGGAAAAGACACAAAATAACATGTAAGGGAGGCAATGATTCAAATGATTGCAGAATTTTCATAAGAAGCCAGGAAGACCAGAAGGAATTGGCATAAAAATTTTAAAGCAGTAAAAGAAAAGAACTGTCGACTCAGAATTCTATTTTCAGCATAATATATCTTTCAAGAGTAAAGGTGAAAAAAGATAAAGAAATCCTAAGAGAATTTATTGCCAACAGATCTGTTCTAATAGAAATGCTGAAGTAAGTTTTTCAGAAATAAGGGAAATTATACCAGAGGGAAATTTGGAACATTGTGAATGCTGGAAAAACAATGAAAATAATGAATATTTGGATAAGTAGACTATTCTCCTCTTAAATTCTTTAAAATCAGTAAGACCACTAAAAGCAAAATTATAACATTGTCTGATGGGATTTTCAATGATTGTGGGTGTAATATACAGAGGGGGCCAAAAGAAAAGTATACACATTTTAAGAAAGGAAAAAACTGTATGAAAGTTGTAATACCCAATATATACCAATAACAAAAGATGCATACAAGTCACATTTGACTTCAGCAATTATAAGAAGTGCTCAGAGTGGTTCCCATCAGCATATTTTTAATACATTTTTTTCCTTTCTTAAAATGTATATACATTTTTTTGGTACCCTCTGTATGTGAATAATATAACTTAAAGTGGATGGAAAGGAATCTATGTGATGCTCAGATTTATATATTTCACTTCAAGTGGCAAAATATTAATTTTACATGGACTACAAATTAGCATGTATATTATAATTCCTACAGCAACCTCTAAAATAAACTCACACAAAAGATAGTCAAAACTCAGTAGATAAAATAAAGAAAAATACAAAAAAATAAAACAATTCAATAAAAAATGAGAAATAGGAAAAAATCAACAATGTAGCCTAAACATACCAATGAAAAGACAGAGATTGGAAGTCAATCATGAAAACCTCATATACTATGTAAAATCCATAGAATCAGAAAGTAATGGTGTCCTATTACTTTGAAAACGAATGAAACCAAAAGCTTGCTTTTGGAAAAGATCAATAAATGGATAAATTTATAACCAGACTGGAAAAAAAAAAGAAGAAAAAAGAAAGAAATAGGTAGATCGAGAGATAGAGGTGCATAGATTGAGAGATAGGGATAAAGATGAGAGAGAGAGAGAGAGAGAGAGAGAGAGAGAGAGAGAGAGAAATGAGAATGACACACATTATCAATTTGAATAAAAGAGGGGTTATCACTCCACACTCCACAGAGATTTAAAGGTTATTAAGGGAATACTACAAACAACTGTACACACATAAATTTAACAACTTTGATAAAATAGTTCAATTCCTTCAAAGCCACAAACCACCATAATTCATTCAAGAAAAATAGATAACATGAAGAATACAATATCTATCAAAAACCTGAAATCATAGTTTAAAATCTTCCAAAGAAAAAAAGAAAAACAAATCCCAGGCTAAGATGGTTCCCCTGGTGAAGTTTACCAAGCACTTGAAGACAGAGTGGCACCGTCTCTAGATAGTAGTTGCAGAGAAGGGACAACGTTCCCATTCATTTTATGAGGCCGAAACTAGAAAAAGAGGTTGCAAGAAAAGAATACTACTAAAGATTGACAACTTTCATGAACAGAGAGGCAAAAACGTCAACAAAGTTTTAGCAAATCGAGCCCAGGAATATAGAAAGATGTGCGCAATCGTCAAAATTTGATCAATATAATCCAGTATATTAAAAGACTAAGGAGAAAAAGAATCTCATCAAATAAAATGTTGATACTTCCCCAAAGAAGATGTGCTGATGGTAAATGACCACATGAAAAGATGCTCAACATCATGAGTCATTAGGGGAAGACAGATGAGCCACAGTGCGATGTCTCTACGGACCCGGCATAAATGCTAAATAAAACACCGAGCACACCAAGAGCCGGGGAGGCTGTGGGGCCACCGGAACTCACATTTGCAGCAGGGGATGCAAAATGGTGCCTACAGCTGCATAGGAAGGCAGTTTCTCAGGAAGTCAGATACGGCCAGCAGTCTTCGTTCCCAGGCACCCATTTCAGAGACATGAAAACTCCACCAGCAGGATGGTCACAGCAGCTTTATTCATGATCATCAGAAATGAAGCAACCCAAGGGGCCTTCAGCCATGAATGGATAAGCACACCTTAGTACCGCCATACAAGGAAATACTACTTGGCAATAAAAAATGAACGACTGCCGACACACTCGCAGCTCCAGGGCATTGCGCTGTAGGAGAAGCCAGCCTCACCATGTGATCCTATTTATCTCGTCTTCTGGAAAGGCCAAACCAGCATGACACGGAACGGCCCGGGAGGGTGGAGGTGGGGGTGGGGGGTGACCTCAGAGGGAGCTCCCGGGAGCACGTGGGGCTGATGAAACCGATCGCAGTGGAGGGTGCTGGATCCACACATGTGCTAAATCTCAACTGTAAACCGAAAACGTCCCTTTTACTGCAAGTTAATTTGTAAAATAAAAAAATGTTAAATGATATAATGTAATAAAAATGCCTGGCTCATAGGTGTGTTTAGAACTTGTTGGTGTCATTCCTCTTTTAATTAATTAATATGTTGGACAAAAGGTCCTACTGCAGTGTTATGAGACAAGTGGACCTTTCTGACTGGCTGTGCAGTGTGGGGATCACAGTATCTAGGCAGCACCCCACCCTCTGCTGTCACCCCAACAACACCAGAAGGGTTCCCTGAGATTCACCATGTTCCAAGGGGACCGCAGCTGATAATGGGCATAGATCCTCTCAGGAGGTTCTGGGGTGACAGGGTCAGAGTGACCTGACCCCACCCCAGCCCTTTGTCTACTGCTCTTTTAACTTCCTCTGCCCGGTGACCTAGCCCCCGACCTCCTGCTCCCCAGCCGGGAGCCGGGAGGGGAGGTCAGGGTCTGCGTGTGAGTCACCTCCGTGTCTCTGAGGCCTGGCCAGACGAGGCAGAACCATGTTCAGCAAAAGACCAGCCCTGCTGCCGCCACAGGCGCCCTCAGACCCCAAAGGAGGGTCCTTGAGGGTGGGGTCCCACGAGGGGCACGACGTCCGTGCCAGACCCCCCTCCCCTCCTGCTGCCCCCTCAGGCGGCGCCCTGCGTGTCCCCGGACTTCACGAAGCAGGAGTGGGAGCTCGGCGGCGGCGTCCCGGCTGCCCTGACTGTCTGCGCCCCAGCCCCGCGCAGTCCTGTCGACTTGTTAGCGGGCCTCCGGGGGCGCGTGGCGAGCGCGCAGCCCGCTCGCGCCAATTACGAGGCTGACCGATGCAACAGCCGAGCCTCGCTGCAGCCGTGCCTGCAAACAGCAGGTGAGTGCTAGAGCTTATGATTTTCAATTATAAATCAAATAGACTGACTTCTCGCCTCTCCTAATAAAGGCTGTAAAAGCGCTGAAGTGTGGACAGACCTGCTTGGCAAAGAAACAGGCCGGTGCGCTCCTGAGCAGTCGTGTCTGTTCTTGTCAGGCTGGTGTAGCCAGCGTTTGGGGGGCGTTTTCAGAACACGTGCGCCGAGGACTAGCCAGAGGCAGGAGGTCCCGTCCGTCCAAGGCCCTGGATGTGCGGGGACACAGTCGGGACACAGGCTGATCCCACGTCCCTCTGAGGAGCCCTGCCTGTCCTAACTCACACCCTGCAGCAGAGGAGGTCAGGGCGTGGACACTGGGTCTCTGGGGACCGTGAGGTGACGCTGAGGTGTGTGTGTGTGTGTGGGGGCACTGTAGGAATGGTGGGTAATGGCAATCCTGTCATCCCGAGAGAGAAGATGGCTTCTTCTGAGAACCTTGGCTCTGCCTCCAGCGACTGCTTAACCTGGGCGGTTACCTACCTGCTCTGTTCCCACCGGCTCCATCTACTCTACAAATAATGACAGCAGCGACCCTGTTGATATAGACCAGGCGGGGACACTGACAGGCTGGCAGCAGCTGAGAGAGGGGGGCAGGCGCAGTGGGCGCTTGTTACAGGCTGAGGGCAGAGTCGGGGGAGCCCCAGGTGCCCCAGGTGGGTGGTGCGTGCGTCCGGGGAGGAGGCCTGAAGACGCAGACTTAAGAGCAAAAACGGGACATGCGGAAGATGAGTTTTCTCCCTTAAGAAACAGCTCATTTATCAGGTGCAGAGAGCCCGCTGCATTAAATTCAAAGTGAGACACAGCTGGTGAAATGCTTTACCTGCAAAGGTGAGGAAACCGTTGTGGAACCCGGGAAGGTGAGCAGAGGTCCCGCTTGCTGGCGTTCCTCGTCCACCATGTTGACAAGGCTGCGCTGCGAGGGGCTGGGGGTGGGGGTGGGGGGGCAGTGGGATTTCCTGGTAATAAGGGGCGGCCCTGGGCTTCCAGACCCTACCGTCAGGCCTGCTCTGTGGGGTCCTACCCGGGCCCTGTGTGCAGGAAACAGTAGCTGAAAGAGGAGGAGTGGTGACCCCCCATCCCCAGGGCAGGTGTCTCCGGGAGCAGGAGCAGGGGGGCCCCTTCTGCTTGTCCTGGACCCGTGGTGGCCGGGTGGGCTGAGGGGGAGCCATAGAAACGTGGGGAAAGGAGATGGGGCAGCCCTCTGCCCTCTGCTGGGTGGGCCCCTCACGGAGTTAGGCGATGCAGGACGGGTGAGGCGCACGGATGCCTGACTTCTAAGGTGTGGCTGGCGACGGTCCTGGGTTGAACTGTGTCCCCCAAATTCATATGTTGAAGGTCTAGCCCCCAGGACTTCAGAATGTCACCTTATTGGAAATAGGGTCTTCCCCACTGTAATAAGTTAAGAGGGGGTCACACTGGAGTAGGGTGGGCTTATAACCCTGTGTGACTGTGTCCGTATGAAAAGGAGAAATTTGGACACAGAAACACGCCCATGGAGGGACACAGAGATGAAGACAGGGATTGGGGTGATGCGTCCACAAGCCAAGGAACACCAGAGGCGGCCGGCGAACCCCGGAACCTGGGAGGGGGTCCTGCAGCAGCTGTCTTTCATGGCCTCAGAAGGAGCCAGCCCTGCCGACACCTTGATTCCGGGCTCCGAGGCCCCAGGCTGGGGGACTGTACATTCCTCTGGGCCAGTCCACCCACAGGGCTCCAGCACAGACCATTAATGTGTGGCTCAGTGACTGTCCTGGGCTCTGACCAACCTGGGCCATAGTCCCCCCCACAAAGGGACACCCCTTCCTTTGAACTCCTAGGACTTTAAAACCACGCCTGTGGTCAGTCACGGGTGCAACCGCTCCCCCAGGACGGGGACACCTGTGATCCAGAGCAGTTCTCCAGACCCCAGGGGTTGGCAAACGGCGGCTTGCGAGCCACATGCGGCTCTTTGGGTACGTACATGTGGCTCTGAAGTAAAATGGAAAATGAAAATAAACCGATCATAGTTTCATGTATAAAAATTTTAAGGGCTGTTATTCACATAATGGTGATTTCATTTGTTTTATACGTCTCGCAAAACTTTGAGGGACGGGATTGGCTCTTCTGTCTCAAAAGTTTGCCGACCCCTGCCCCAGACCAGTGTCCCAATTCTGCATCCCTCCTACAAGGACACAGGTGGAAGGAGACCCAGGCTTAGGTGAGGCGTGTCCCTGTCCACAGGATGACTGTGAGGGTGGGAGGGTGGGACTCAGCAGGGGGAACGCTCTCCGGTCAGAGCTACAGTGTCCCAAAGCTCAGCCAGACAGGGAGGGGCAAACACGGCTAAGAAGGGCGTGGGCTGAGTGATGGGGCAGTTCATCCGGGGATGGTCAGCCTGCTCTGGGGAGGGGTCATTTAGGAGGGCCGTCTGCGGGCTCAGGCTGAGGGCGGGTTAACGTTCAGGGGTCCAGGGGAAGGAGAGGAGCTTAACTCAAGTTGGTTTAAACCAGTTAGCAAGCACTTTCTTCCAATTAGTGACTGGAAACAAGGAGGCCAGCCAGTCGTTTATGAGGCACAGAACGGGACCTTGAGGGTCTGCATCTGGCCGTGTCCTAGGTAAACAGGAGAGGCATCCATGAGTCTTCCCTAAGTCATGTGGGCATGTCAGTGGTGTCCTGGAAGCCAAAAGTGAGCAGATGTTTCTTAACCATCACTGTTTCCCAGAGCACAGGGCTCAGGTAAAGTTTAACATGGAGGACAGTTTAGCTATTGATGGTGCTGATGAAATGGTGGTGATGATGGTGCTGATAATGATGGTGGTGATGGTGGTGATGGTTATGGTGGTGATGATGGTGATGGTGGTGATGGTGGTGATGGTGGTGATGTGGTGATGGTGATGGTGGTGATGGCAATGATAGTGACAATGGTGATGATGATAATGGTGACAATGATAATGGTGATGATGGTGATAAGATGATTATGGTGAAGATGATGGTGATGAAGATGGTGATGATGATGTTGGTGATATTGGTGTTGATAGTTTAGCTGTTGATGGTGATGACAGGATGAGGGCGATGATTATGCAAACAACAATGCCAGAAAACTAAAAACAAGATTCTAAACGAAGGGAAGATGGAATATAAATGATATTTTACCTCACTGTTAGCAAAAAGAAAGAAAGAGAGAGAGAGGGAGGGAAAGAAAGACAGGCAGGCAGGAAGGAGGAGAGGTTAGAAAGGGAGGAAAGGAGGAAGGAAAAAGGAAAGAAAGCAGTATTTCCCCGTCACAGACCATCTTGAACATTATCTACCCAAACTGACAGCATTCAGCCAGAATACTCCTCAAAGGAAAGCTCATAACAAGAACTTATTTTATCCGAAAATAACATTACAAATATAACAAAAAAATGATCTATGTTAGCTTTGGGTGCATAACGAACCAGCTCCAAACTTAGTGGCTTAAGCCAGCCGTTGCATTTGGCTCTGGGAGCAGCCGGGTCATCCCTCTGACCTGGGCTGGTGTGACTGGCTTCTGTTGGGTGCTTTCAAGTGTCTGGTCAGCTGGTGGGAAGGTCAGCTGATCTGGAATTGTCTTCATTACAGAGCTGGTGGCCGGCCAGCCGTTGGCCTGCACACAGGTCCAGCAAGCCAGCCTGGGTTTATTCACATGATGGTCTCAGGACTCCGAGGGCAGCAAGGAGAGCGAGCCCCAGTGCAGAAGCGCTTTCCAGGTCTCTGCTCCTGTCCTGTGTGTTGTTGACCCAGCAGCTAAAGCAGGTCACATGGCCGAGCCCAGAGCCTGGTGGGAACGGACCACCCGGGGGCAGGCATATGGTCAGGACAGTCATTATAGCCACTTCTGCCAGCATGCTCCTGTCACTTTTAATTAAAACACAGAAAAGCAAAGTTGCAGAAGCAGGGAAATTATTAAATAAAAAAGATTAAAGCAGAGGCAAGTGATGTAGAAAATAGAAAAGTGGCAGAGTTGGTAAATGTATTCAAGAACTTATTCTCTGTAACAAAAACAATAAAATTGATAAACTTCAGGAAATATAAACAACAAAAAAGGGTGAAACATAAATAAATACCACTAGCATCAAAACAGTGTATGAGAGCAGCGATGGGAATCCTGTCGACGGTGCTGTGTACAATATGAAAATGCATTAAGGGACAAATTTAATAAATGAAAAGAGCACGTGCACTTTACCAAAAACGAACTCAGGGAAGTATGTAAAACCTGGTTAGCCCGGCAACCAGGAGGAAACTGTGAGTGGTACATGAAGCCAGAAACGGCCAGGCCCCAAAGCGAGGTAAAGGACAGGCAAGGGATGCGACAACAGGACAATGGGTCATGCAGGAAGAGCAGCCGGGCGCAGCCCAAGACCCATCAGAATTTATAACTGGCCCCTCAGAGAAGCCGGCCCGGGACTGCAGGCCTAGCTGGTGTCCCCGACAATGGGTCCTCCACTTGGAGGAGAACACAGAGCAGTGCCAGCCCTGGAGTGTCCCAGCAGACAGCTCTCCTACAAGATGAATCCTTCAACTCAGGTTCCAGGCGCAAGAGGCAATGACAGAGCAAATAAAAAAAGCATAGGTATACGTTTATTACAGAGAGACGATTAGCTGTCTTTAAAAAGTTAGGTTTATTGAGTAACAATTTATAGAAAAGTAAACCTCACCCTCATGAAATGTCCAGTTCTACGAATTTTGACAAAAGCACCCGGTCGTGTAGCTTCGTCCTTAAGATAAAGAACGTGTCCATCCCCTTCCAAAAGTTCTCTTATGCCCCTTAGTAGTCAGATCACGCCCCCCTCCCCAACCCTCATAATCCCTGGCAACTACTGACCTGTTTACTGCCCCTGTAGCTTTGCCTTTTCCGGTTGGTTATGTAAATAGAATCCTACATTACGCAGCCTTTTGTGTCTGTCTTCTTTCAGCTTAGAATAATGCATTTGAGATCCATCCACATGATTGACACTCGGGGTCCTTCGTTTGCTATAATTGCTCCGCAGGCTTCCATTGTAGGGATGGGTCTGATTGGTTTTTCCATTCACCTGGCGATGGACATTGGCTCACAGATTCTTTGCAGCTGTAGATAAAGCTTCTGTAAACATCCACAGAAGGTTTGTGGGGCCAGTGGCTTCATTTCTCTTGGCTGAACACCTAGGTGTGAACTGATGGAGTGTGTGGTAATTGTGTATTTGACCTCACAAGAAATCGCCAAACTGGTTTCCACAGTGGCTGCATGATGTTACGATCCTCCCAGCCATGCGTGAGAGTTTCAGTTGCTCCACATCCTCGGCCACAGTTGATGTTATCAGTATTTTTACAGATTTTGCTTTCCTGAACTATTCGTAGAGTTGTGTCATGGTACCTCATTCCAATTCCATACTGACCAATGATGTCAGGCATCGTTTCGTGTGTTTATTTGACATCTGTGTATCTTCTTTGGTGGCGTTCAAATTTTCTGTTCAAATGTTCTGTGTATTTCATTTTTTAAAAAACTGGATTATTTTCTTATTGAGTTCTATGAATTCTTTGTATGTATTTTAAAGCAGTGTTTCACCAGACATGCAAATCTTTGTTTCAGCCTCTGGCTTGTCTTTTCATGTTCTCAGCGGTGCCTTTACTTTAAAAGAAGAATTTTTCAATTCTGGTGAAGTCCATGATTTCAATATTTTTCTCTCATGATCTGTTCTTTCTGTGTCCTAAGAACTATTTGCCTAACTCAAGAATTTCTTCTATTTTCTCCTAGATGTTTTATAGTTTTAGGTTTTTAGGTCTCTGATTCATTCCCAGGTACTTTTTCTGTATAGTGCGAGGTGTGGATTGAGGTCCATTTTTCTGCAGATAAAGTCTATCCTGACACCACTTTTCAAAATCATTATTATTCTCCATTGCGTTGTCTTAGCACCCTTATTGAAAACCAACTATATATATATATATATATATATATATATATATATATAATCAAGCTCATTCTAAATCAAGGAAAGTAGAATATTCAAAAAATTTTGGAAAAGAAGAAAGCAGGAAGACTCTTACTATGTGATTTCAAGACTTACCATGAAGTCACAGATCCTGAGAGTATAGTGTTGAGTAAAGAGCCACTGGACATGGGCTACAACTCTAGAGAGACTTTCTAGAAAGACAGAGAGAGCAGAGCCTAACATTTGGAAATGCTGTTTCCTTCCATGGATTTGCTGATTTGCCAGCTGTGGCTGAGAGGCTGACCAGAGTTTTTATAGCCCCATGGAACTTGGGGACAAAAATTCGAATTCCTGGGTTGACAAAAATAAGTGGCCCTGGTACACTTATTTCTGTATGGAGAACCCAAAAGTTCTCTTCCCTGGAGGAGGGGTAAATTGGAAAAATATAACTTAGCCCTCAGAAAGACTCAAGGTCAACTTTCAGTTGTCTCATCTCTAATTGAATTAAAGAGATCTGCTCCTATCTTAATTGCCTGCCAAATTAAAAAGTAATGCTTCTGTAGAATAGCATCATGCAGGAGCTCAAATGACCTTTACAATATTCCAGGTACAATGTCCAACATTCAATAAAGATAAACAGGCATCGATTAGATATTAAGGGGGAAAAAGGCAATGAAAACAGACTCCCAGGAAATCCAGTGGTTGGGTTGGCCAGAACAAATATTGAAAGAACTGTGATTAATGTATTCAATACATTAAAATACAAAATTCATGCCAGCAGGAAGCATGGAAATATTGCAAGAGCTACAATGAAAATTCCAGAGCTGTAAAAATAACTAAAATGAAGAATTCCAAAGCTATTTAACAGCAGTTTAGACATAGACGTAACAGAAAATTAATAAAATGGACCGTAGGTTAAATAAACTACTCAGTGCATTGAGAGAAATGTGAACCGTATTAAGTAGACCATGAAACACATTTGGGCCACAGTGGGGACTCCGCCCTGCGGGATGGTAGTCCCGTAAGTGGAGGGAAAGAGAAGGGGGCAAGTGCAGTATTTGACGGGATCCATGTCGCTGGAAAACTTTCAGAATTGGCAAAAGACAGGAGTCGCAGATTCAAGAAGTGCTAGTAACAGTAACCCTTAGTGGAATGACTAGAAGGAGAGCTGCATCTAGACCCATTGTGGTAAAGCTGCTGAAAACAGACAGACAGAGCTGCTTCCCAATTCATTTTATGAGGCCAGCATAGCCTTCCTACCAAAACTGGGCAAGTCCTTTAAAAGAAAAGAGAATTACACGACACACTAAACAAAGTAAAAGCACAGTGAATAGAGCCGTTTCTGGGCCAGTGCATGCCAGCCACATTGGTGGTTTTCCAAGAATGGCAGGTCTCGTGGAGATCTGAGGATCCTTCCATGGCATATGCTGCACAAACAGAATAAAAGAGAAACACTACATGACACAGTAGATAAAACAGAAACGTTTTATAAAATGCAACAGAAAAGTAATATAAAAAGTTTAGAACACCAGAAAGAGAAGTGTGCTAGCTTCTTAATATGTAACATATATTTTTAAAAAGCTACAGGAAACATCATACTTAGTATAACACAGAAGGAGACAGACCGCCCGTTATTACCACTTCTAGTCAATATTTTACTCAGAGTTTTAATCAGGCAAAAAAAGGCAAGACAGAAAAACTGAGTGTAGAATAATTGGGAAGTAAATAAAACAGTCATTATTTGAAGGCAAAATAATTATATACATAAAGAAGTGAAAAGAAACTACAAATAAGCTGTTAGACTTGATGTGTGAAGTTGGCAAGGTTTTGGGAAATAGGTCAATACACAAAAATCAGCTGTATTTCCTTAGGATGAACCCTAAGTCTGGGGATGTAGGGAACATCATTTTCTTTTAGCGTAGTGTAATATCAATGAATCACTTACTGTGTATTTGCATATCTTTCCGTACTTGGTGGCCTGATGCATATGCCACACAAATTAGAAAATAAAAATTTAAAATGCCATTTAAACTAACGTAAGAGCCTCCAAAGCCTGGGGGTAGACACGCGACTCTCTCCACAGATGGGACATGTGGCTGAGGGAGACTGAAGCAGACCTGACTGCCACAGGCGTCAGAAAATGCTGCAAAACACACGTTTTCTCTTGGAGAAACTTGTTCACCATTTCCCAGCACACCAGCGGCTATATCATGTCCAGGAACTGGAAAACGAAATATTGTAAAGACACCCACTTTATGCACTTACATCTACAGACTGAATGTAATCCCTATAAAAGTTTCAGTACATTTTCCGAGGACATTTGTAAACTGTTTAAAAATTTAGATGGGGCTCGACAGAACTTAGAATAACCAAGGTGAAGGGAATAAGAAGCATAGACAGCGACGGTGGAAGTTTATTATAAAGAGTGGTACTTAAGGTACCAGGGAATTGGTGCAAAGACAGACACACAGACCAATGAACAGGGTACGGAGTCCAGGAATGCCCACACATATGCTGACAGTTGATTTGTAACACCGTAGGACAGTGGGGACAAGGACACTAAATAGCCACATGGAAAATTTCATCGGGCCCCATGCACCATGTAGGCTTACTGTTAATTTAAATAGTAAAACAATGAAGTTTATAAAGGAAAATATAGAAGCATATCACCATGACCTTGAGATAGACAACATTTTCTTAAACTAGACACAAAACTACTAATCACCAAAGGAAAAAAATTGATAAAATGTGCTACACTAAAATTAGGAGGTTCTGGTCATTAGAAGAGATTATTGAGAGAGCAAAGCGACAAGCCATGGAGTAGGAAGACATTTGTGATACACGTATTCCCCCCAAAGTGCTGGTGTCCACATTATATAAAGAACTACTTCAGATAAACGAGAAAATAAAAACCCAATGGGAAAATAGACAAAAGGCTTGAGAAAACACCTCACATTAAAAAAAGCTTCAGTGTCATTAGTTATCAGGGAAATGCAGTGAAAATGACAATGCTAACACCCCAGACCCACTACAATGGTTAAAATGTTTAAAAATGAACACTTTTTTAAAAAATTAAATTTATTGGGGTGACAATGGTTAGTAAAATCACATAGGTTTCAGGTGTACAATTCTGTAATCCATCATCCGTATATCACATTGTGTGCTCACCGCCCAGAGTCAGTTCTTCTTCCCTCACCGTGTATTTGACCCTTGTTACCCTCTTCTACTATCCTCCACCCCACTTCTCCTCTGGTAACCACTAAACTATTGTCTGTGTCAATGAGTTTTTGTTTCTTTCTTCGTTTGAAAAATATTAAGTGCTGACAAGGATTTGGAGGAACTGGAGTGCACATGCATTGCTTATGGGAGTGTACTTAGAAGAACCAATTTTAGAGAACAGTTTGGTACAATACATACCAGTCTATGCCCAGAATTTCTGCACTGATATAGTCTACAGAAATACATATATACATGCACCAAAATATAGTAAACAACCTAATTGCTCGTTGACCGTAGAATGGATGAAAACACCGTGATATGTACATACAACGGAAAATGACACTACAGTGAAAATATATAGATTATGGCTACATTCTCCCACACATGTGGATCTCACTTACATTATGATGAGTTAATATACCCAGATCCACGAGAATATTTGCTTCATGTTTTCATTCCTGTCAAGTTCAAAATTGGCCACAGCTAATTTGAGATTAGGACTCAGGTATTTGTCTCATTTTGAAAGGAGTTTGAGGACCTACGATGGAAAATAGAGGGGCTTATGGGCAATCGTCATGTTCTTGGCTTCACTTGGGCGGTGGTGACCGGCGTCAGTTGACTTTGTAACAATTCATTGAGCTGTAAGCCATTTATTTTATACACTTTTCTGTATAGATGTTATAACTGAATTTAAAGAACACACACACACTGCTAAATAACTCACAGATAAAAGGAGAAATCATAATGAAATGAAAGGGACCTACAACTGAATGATAAAACATTTCATGGTTCTTTCAACACATTTCATCACCTTAAATAATTATATTGGAGAAGAAGCAAGCCTTGAAAGGGTGACCTGTGTATCCACAGTAAGAAGTAAGAAAAGAACAGAATAAATGCAAAGAAAGTAGGAAGTCAGAATAATAGAGCGGAAATCAAGAAAAATAATGAAACACTAGAGGAAATTTACATCTTACAGACATTTCTTGGGGAAAAAAAATAATCAAACAGTCAAAGTTCTTGTATGACTTATCAAGAGAAGAGAGAAGATACAAATCAACTATGTTATGATGAAAAGGGAGATATGAGTGCAGATAAAAAGAGATTAAGAAGAAAAGAGAGAATACTGTCCATACCTGGATGCCAGCAGTTTCGATATTTTGAGGAAATGAAAACATTCTTAGAAAAATGTAACTTATAAGAGCTGACTCAGTAAAAAAATCAAAAGCTTAAATAGTGCTATAACTAGTAAAGATATTTAATCACTTAAATATCTTCCTTCAAAAACAAAAGCAAGACTTTGTGCATCAAAAGACCTGTTAAAAAAAGTGCAAAGGTAATTTACAAATTGGGAGATATTTCCAATCTATAAAATTTATAAAATGTTAGTATCAGTTTATAAAATATATGTTTCATAGTATAAAACATAAGTATATATAGAAAGTACACACACAGAATGAATGTTCACATCCCCTATAACCCAGAAATCTGACTTCTGGGTTCGAAGCAAGAGAAATTTTATGTGGTTTAATAGGAGATAATATGTAAGACTAGTCATGTGTTCATTATAGGAAAAACCTGGAAAGAACCCAAATTGCTATCCATAGGGAAGCAGATTAATAAGTTGTGATGGATTCAGACATGGGTATCACACAGCAGCGATAAACATGAGCCAGAATTCCCAGCAGCATGGGTGATCTTAGTGATACAATATAAATGAAGAAAGTCCTGCATTTCGTAGAGCATGAGATCCTTTTGTAAGGTAAATGCACTGGAAAGAAAAATGCGTGCCGATGATGGACAGCTGCCGATGCCACAGAACGAGACGGGAAGGGGAACCGGGACGGCAGCCTCAGGGTTCGGGATGGCGATGCCCTGGGGGACTGGGCGTGGGTCAGTGGTGGGGGACACACAGATGTTGTTACCGTCAAGGTCCTAGATTTTGTCCTGGAAAGTGGGTATGCAGGTCACACTACCTCTTTACAAATAATTGATTAAGGAACTAAATGGCATAGGACCACTGGGAGACCACGGACTGTTCCAGTGACAATGGCTGCCTAACAACTTATCCCAAAATTTGGTGGCACAAACAGCAGTTACGAGGCCCAGTTCAGACAGGACACAGTGGAGTGCCTGGTCCCTGTGCATCAGTTTGTAGCCTCCCCTGGGAGACCTGGACCGCTGGGGGCACACACTGCACCTCCTCTCACATGGCTGACCGGAGTCCCTCACGTGGGCTCCCCCCTTGGTGGCTGCAGGGCGGCCGGAGCCCCACATGTCAACTCCAGGCTCTCCAGGGCATCGTGTGAGAGAGCGTGAGTGACACAGGCCGGGCTGCTCTGCCTTTTAAAATCGTTGTTGCATTTTTCAGTTACAGTTGACATACGATGTTGTATTAGTTTCAGGTGTACAGCACAGGTGACAGACCTTTATGGGACTTATGAAGTCACCTGCCTGCGAAGTCTTGTACCCACCTGGCACCCTACAGAGCTATTAGCATGTTATAGACTATATTCCTTATGCTGTACTTCACTTCCCCATGACGACTTTGTAACAACTAGTTTGTACTTAACCCCTTCCCCTTTTCACCCTTCCCCCAAGCCTCCTCCCATCTGGCAACCATCAAATGTTCTCTGTATCTACGTATGAGTTGATTTGTTTTATTTATTCATTTTGTTCTTTAGATTCCACATATAAGCAAAATCACATTGTATCTGCCTTTCACTGTCTGACATACTCCACTCAGCACAACACCCTCCAGGTCCATCCTTGCTGCCACAGACGGCAAGAACCTGTTCCCTTCCCTGACCGAGCAATATTCCATTATATGCGTGTACGTACCACCTCCTCTTTATCCATTCGTCCATCAGTGGACACCCAGGCTGCCTCCACGTCTTGGCCACTGTAAACAATGCTGCAATGCACATATGGATGCACACGTCCCCTCAAAGGAGTGTTTGGGTTTCTTCAGATAAATACCCAGAAGTGGGATTACTGGGTCCTTCTTTGCCTCTTGCTACAGCCTTTGTCTTAAAATCTACTTTGTCTGGTATAAGTATGGGTACCTCACCTTTTTTTTTTTAATTTCCATCTTATGAAATATCTTTCTCCATCCCTTTACTTTCAGTCTCTGTGTGTCTTTCGATGCCTAGTGCAAAAGACACCTAGCACCCTGCCACCGTTTCCCACAGTGGAGGCCGTCACAGGTGTGTCCAGGGGGGATGGAGACAGCCCCGCCTGTGGGTGGGACGGTGCTGACAGAACATTGTCGGGAGAGCCCGGGGGTGGGGGTGCGGGGCTGTCATCCACGTGACCAGCTTTGGAATATGAGATCTGGCACAGCCATGGGCCAAGGATAACGATCTGTCCAATGAGTGCCCCTGAGTCCAACACCCAAAAATAAAAACACAGTAAATGGGTAAAAATAAGTCAATACATTGAACTACTGACAGTAAAGTCACTATTTTTTTTTCTTAAAAAAATAGTGACAGGAAAACCAGTCCACAATGACAAGGATGGGGGGTGGGGAGGGCGTTCAAGCGTACAGGGAACAGAGCTAAACGCTGCAGAAGACGGAGAGAGGAGGGAAGAAATACCGAGTATCTGCAAGCGCTATTAGTACTATACAGACTTAATTACGCTCATTATTATGTATATTAAAGTCATGGCCTGTCTTTTTAAAAATGTAACATGTAGTGTCTAAGACAACAGAAAGAAAGACGCTTTCACCTACTTATGAGACTAAGAAAGGAGATAAAAGAAGAAACTAAATACCATGGCTGGCATAAAGCCCAAAATAGGGTGGCAGGATAATTCCAAGTACAGGAGAATCGCAACAAATGTAAGTGCTCTGGGCTCATCTCAACAGACAGGGATCAAGGTGAACGTAACACAAATGCTGCTCGGAGTGGAGGCCCCGGCAGACACTGGGTTGGATCGGTCGTGCCTGTGGCGTTGCGCCGTTGTCACTCCTGACCTGGGCCGAGTGCAGCTTGGCTGGGCTGGGCAGTGGGAAGCGGCCCCGGCTGGCGGAGGGCTGGGCAGTCCCGAGGCCATCAGGTGGCACCAGTATCCGAGGGGGAGGTCCTAAAGGGGGACCCTCTGCTCGTGCCAGCCTTGGAGGGTCTGGATGCGACCTCATGGAAGGTGGCAGTTCCTTGGTCCTCCTTAGTGACATGGGGATTGCGCGAGCACTTACAATGGGGACCATACCCAGTGGAGGAGGAGGACACAGCCTGGGAGGGCTGTGCCAACACGAGACGTGTGCTCTGCTAAGTCACACGCTGTGAGCCGGACCCTCTTTTGCCCGAGGAATTCGGATCTCACATTCTGATTTCTTCTTCCATGAATGCATTTTAAGGGCCTTCCATCAGCACTGCCCCTGCTGACAAGGACTCCTGGGAAGGCACGTCCCCTCAGGGGCCCAGGTGGCTGGCATTTTGAACCAGGCTATTTTTAGAAGCTGACAATTCTATTGACCGGGGGGCTGCGTTTGAATTGGACACTGAGGGTTGGTGAGGACAGGAGAGGCCGTCACTTACTTTTCCGCAAGCGTCTGCTGCATTCCTGGGAGAGTTAGAACTTTCGAAACTGTCCTTTCATGGTCTCTAAAAGCGGCTCATTCTAATGAGGTCCCCAGACAGCTCCACCTGGCACCAGTGGACAGGGGGTGCTGGCATCATTGTTCTTCAGACACGAGGCCACATGGATTTAAAGAGACACATTAGGGCAGCGGGGGTTAGGGGTGGGGATGGTGGAGGGGAAGAAAGAAAATGATGGAAGTGGGACCACTTACAGCTCGTTAACCTTTGTGTGGCCAGATGTTGGGGAGCAGGAAAGTTGAAGGAGTTGAACTGACAGGACCGTCTTGGTGGCAGCGGCATGGCTTGGAATAACCCAGCAAGCGGGTCATGGAGCCTTCGGGACACACGTGAGGGGCTCGTCCTGGCTTCCGGGGCCCTTCTGCTGGCTGGACTGGAAGCACAGGCTGCAAACGTGGCTCGACACGGCTGACCGTGAGTCGTCCCCTAGCAGGGTCTTCCCTTCTTGGGGGAAATCTGTTTCCGTGGGCGGCCTGCTGGGCACCCACGCCACGCTGACAGCTGGGGCCCAGAGGGCTGCTGTGCAGGTCGCTGCTGTGAGCGTGAGGTCCCTCCTGGACCGCAGCCCAGGGGCAGCGGGCAGGCACGTGGTCTCAGGGTGCTGGGCGCCTGCAAAGGCCAGCTGGGCCAGCTGTCCGGGCCCTTCGGTGTTTGTGAGTCAGGAGCTGTCCTTGTGCCCAACCTGGGACATGGCCCCTGCATTCTGGGCACCGAGTTCTCTGCACCCAGCAGATGGGCCTTTCTCTATTGTGAGTTTTCCCAGCTGCGTAACAAAGCACCACAGGCTTGGGGCTTAAACAACAGGCCTTTATTCTCACAGTCTGAAGGCCAGAAGTCCAAGGTCAAGGTGTGGGCAGGGCTGGTTCCTTCTGAAGCTGTGAGGGTCAGGTTCCAGGTCCCTCTCCCGGCTTCGGGGGCTTTGCTGGCGATCCGTAGCATTTATCCTGACCCCTGCCTGCATCTTTACACGTCCTCCTGTGTGCAAATTTCTCCTCTTTATAAGGACAGTGGTCACACAGGCCCCACCCTACTCCACTACAACCTCATCGGAACTAGTGACATCTGCGGTGACCTGCTCCCAAGTGAGGTCCTGGGGTCAGGACTCAGCATCTGAATTTGGGGGGCTGCCCCTCTCCTCGCCGCACGTGACCGCTGGCACCTGCATGCCCACACCCACACGGACACCGGAAGTTAGAGTTCTTACAACCTTGACTGGTCCAGGGCACACAGTGTGTCTTGTTTCGTTTGACTTCTGGTGGGACTGAGCGTATTTTCATGTATTGAAATCTGTGGCCTGCTCTTTGATATCGGATAATTCTTTGTTGCAACGGATCATAAGAACTCTTGAAATATTAAGAAAAGCAACACTTTCTCCACCAAGTCTGTTGCTTTTAACTTTGTTAATGGTCTTCATTGTCCTTCTGTAGTTTATATTGTCATTGTCAAGTCACTGATCTGTTTGTAGGCTTTCCGGGACAGACAAGCAGAGAAAAGCTTTCCCCGCCCAGCAGTTAGGAAACTATAATTGCTTCAAGGATGATAAAAGCAAATATCGCTTTACAGATTAGGCTTTTAAAAGCATTTGAGATCTTACATTCATCTGGGTTCTGTTTTGGTGCAAGTGTAAGAGAGAGATATGTCTCAATATTTTTCCAAATGGCTACCTAATTATACCAACTCTATTGATCAAAAGAAAACTTTCCCTTTTTCCTTGGATTTGAAACATCACCTTTATCATAATTTCATCCTGACTCTTTTTTATCTTTATTCTGCTTTTTTTTTCTTCTGTCCTGATGCTAGCACTCTACCATAATTATTGTAGCTCTGTCACAGGCTTTGCTATTTAGCGTGAATACAATTTTGCGATTCCTAAACCTATTGAAATCCTAGTTCCCTGTTCGTTGAGCCCTGCCTTTCTCCCTAAAGCCTGTTGTTTGTAAGAATAAAACCCTACTGTTCCCCAGCCCCGTCTGCGTCGCCTGGGGACCCCCTGGGCTCTCAGTTCCACCCTGACCCCAACCCAGTGAGGCCCCTTCTGCCTTTTTCCCTGTGGCACCCAGCGCTTTTTCTTTATGTCACTTACACAGTCCCCTATGCATGGGACGTTCTTAATATATGCCACCCATCCAGGCTCTAAGCTCCGTGACGCAGGACCCCTACTCACCACCCTTCACCCAATGTCCACACGCCCCCAGTAACTGTTTAGGAAAAATGAGTGTATCTGCCACCCCCTGAACGACACCCAGAGCCCCCCATCGGCTGGCCGTCACCTGCCTTTTGACACAGTGTCTCCATGCTCCGTCTCCCTCTCAATCTCGATCCCCACGCTGTGCTTTGGCTTAAGCTGTCCCCTCTGCGTGGGGTCCCTTCCCTGCCCCCTTCCTGGCAGGCGCTGACTTGTTTTTCCAGGTCAAGACCAGCGGTAGCCTCTGTGATGGAACCTTCCAAGGAGCCAAAAGCAGAGCTGGGCACCCTCTCCATGGCGTGACCCCCTGAGTGGACGGTGGGGCCCTCTGCACGCCCCCTCCCACCCAGGAGGCCTCTGGGCCTGCCTGTGCTGGGTGAACTGGAAAAGGCGTAAAATAAACTTCCCTCCAGCAAAAACAGTGGGTGCTCTACCCAATCATTTCAGATACGCAGGGGCCTTTCTAATTCAGAGTCCGCAATTGCTGCTGCTTCTAGTTCTGTTTTCCTTCCGGCTCAGGCACCAAAGTATTTTGCACCTTAAAAAAACAACAACAAAAAAAACACACCTTGAATTTGCTCTTATGTGGGATCAATATATGATTTAGTTCTCTTGTCACAACTATATACCTCAAATCAAATAACTTGATTGGTGTTTAATTTTCTCCTCTCTATTTGTCTTAGCTCTGCTGTCACCAGACTGACTCTGCTTGTGGTTGGGTGTGCTTCTCAGAATCAAGATCTTAAAGCCACTCGTGATGGACGCCACCCTGCCTGAGCCCCCAGCCACCGAGCCGCTTGCTTTCCCAGTCGCAGCGCCCAGGCTGGAGGTCTTAGTTCTCACGGACTGAAAAGCTTCACCTACGTGCGGTGCAGAATTTGTGGAGCCGCAAAGAGTGAGTAAGGTAAGGTGCATGGCACCCTCTCCAGCATCAAATGCCCTTTTGGGTCGCCCTGTTGCCGGGGGTGACGTGCTGCGGAACAGCTCCTCTTAGAAGAGAAGCGGGCGCGGCTGAGGCCCTGAGAGAACACGTGATGGGAGTGTTAAGCTTGTCCTCTCCAGAGTCCCTTCCCCGCCGCGGCATGGCACTGCCTGTCCTCCAGCTGTGCACATCTGTCCCCTGGGGCCTGCTGGTCCCCAGATGCTTCCTGGCCCTTCAGCCTCTGTCCGTCTGGCCTCATCTTATCTCCCAACCACAGTCACTTCGATTTCTAGCACTGGACGCCTCATCTCCTGGCAGCAGCCCCCTCACTGGGGGGCTGACATGGGGTCCCTTTATCTGCCCCCAGCCTGGAACTTTACACTTTTAAAATGAAATCCAATCAAGCCGCCCTCTGTTATGGGCTGAGTGGCCGTGTCCCTCTCAAATCCATATGCTGAAACTCAGCACCCAGGGCGATGGTGTCAGGAGGCGGGGCCTTTGGGACGGGATGAGCCCACGAGGGTGGGGACCTCGTGAATGGGACCAGTGCCCTCACAAGAGAGACCCCAGGGAGCTCCCTTGCCCCTTCCGCCAGGTGAACACACAGCAGAAAGGCAGCCGTCTGTGAACTGGGAAGCGCGTCCTCACCAGACACGGAACCTGCCGGCACCTTGACCTTGGACTCCCAGCCCCCGGCCGGTGAGCAATCAACGTCTGCTGTTTACATGCTGCTTACTCTGTGGTGTTCTGGTTGAGCAGCTCAAATGGACCAAGACACCCTTCCAGGTCAAATGCATCAGCTACACACTGTGCTGTCTGATGCGGCAGGTGGGGCTCGGGGGTCTGGCCATCCCCTCCCCAGGGCTTTGCCCCCCCCCCGTCCCCCACTCTGCTGTCCGAGCCCCAGCCACCGGAGCCTCTGGTTAGCTGGTAACTAGTTATGGAAGGAAAACGGGACGAAAGGAGAGAAGAAAGAAAGGAAGAGGGAAAGAGGGAGGGAGGAAGTTGATGAGAGCTCTGTTAAAAATAGAAAGTCTCGCATTAGCAAAACCATTCTTTAAGGAAGAGAGCGTGCGGAAGTCGGAAGTCATCTGTTGCTCGTAGCACTGTAAATTGGTACAATTTGCTCAGAAAACGCTTTGGCAGCAGGGAGCGAGAGCTGTAAAAATGTCACACCCTGTGGAAATAATCTCACTGGGGAAAAAGATGTTTGGAAGCTGGACTGTAACAGGGCAGCCTCTCGGCAGACGGGGTCCGAGGGTGGCTGTTTAGAGAAGGCTGGGCCTGCAGTCTGAACAGGAGGAAAGGAACCTAGCTATGATCTTGCCTGCGTATGCAATAGCTAACAATTACAAAGTTTAAAATGTTTTTCACCTGCACTTCTCACACGGGAGGGAGGCTGGAAGGGCGGCAGCACACGCATTCGCACTCCTGTCCACTTCCCATCCACTTCCCACGGACAGCCAAAGTGAAAGCGCTGACCAGGTGGACGCACAGCTGTTTCAAGCCTGCAGGGGCCCCTCGCCGGCCATGCCTGCCCCCGCTTGCTCAGCTGCTGCCCAGGACCGCGAACTCGTGTCAGACCCCCGCCCAGCTCGCCCCCAGGCCTCCTGGTCTGTGTCAGGCGCATGGGCTCTGCCAGCCTTTCAGCCCTGCTGTCCGTGCCCCTGAGGGGCCCATGGGTGGCCAGCCCCTCTCCTCAGCCATCACCTCCTCCTCCAAGGACCTTCCCTGACCATGTGGCTGACCTTGTCCCGTCCATCAGTCCTCACGGGGCCTCCTGGTTTACGGATGCTTTGAGGGCGTCGCCTGCGCCTGAAGCCACCCTGCAGTCACCCGCTGGTGCACGGGCTGTCATCTCCTTCTGCGTCTCCTGACATGTAGCCGGCGCTCTGTGCTTTCATCTGGGTTGAATCAGTGCATGAAGAGGGATGCAGACCATCAGAGCCCCCTTTTACATCCGGCCATGACTGCCCCATGGGCTCTCCCATCCATTCATGTATTCATCTGACAAAAGTTTATGAAACACCGGATCTGTGCCGGGCCCAGAGCCGGGGATGCGCCGACTGTGGGGGAGCTCTAGTGAGGTGCACTGTTGTTTTTGGGGAGGTCTCACCAGCGTCTTTCCTGGTTCGCCATGGCTAACAAAATGCACATAGCAGGGCTGGAATGGCTGGGCTGTCCCCCACATCCTCCATTTTAATTGAGTCAATCTTCCACTGTGTGCTTTAATACCCTTAGAAGCGAATCAAAATTAATGAGATTACCTCCTTCGAAATGTTATCTGTAATTAACCTCAAATTAAGGACAATATGCGTTTGAATTTGCCCATCAGTAACACCTTGTGATCGTTGAAATACACAGCAGCAAATAAGAGATGTTGGTGCCACTCTGCCAGTCGAGCTCCCGCAGATACTGCAAGGGTAACAGCCCTGAGGACCCACTGCTGAGGTCCTCCCTGAGGCTGGGAAAGGGGCCCCGGGGCCACCGTGCACCCGCGTGGCTGTGGGGCCACAGTGCTGCCCCTGTTGTCATCCCAGAGGGTCATGGGAAGGGGGGCCGCTGCCCTCAGGAGGAGAAGAGGGTTCCCCCAAGGAAGGGCGTGGAGAAGGGTCCAGAGGAGGACCGGTGCCGGGTCCTTTTGTGGGGACTCCAACCGTGTGGAGCTGTCGGGGCCTCTCTGTCGTCACCTCCTGCCTTCCTGGAGTGTCTTTGCTTCCCGGCTGCACAGGACAGAGGCTCCCTGGGTTCCTGGCAGTGACCTCGGCCAGCGCCTGCTGCTCCTCCAACTATGACAAAATAATTCGCTTTTAGCCCGAGTGGTCTGTAAAACCCTCGAATGTACACTCCTCATTGTAAGGGGTAAAGTGACTTTGAAAATCCATGTTAACTGGTCCTAATTCCTTTCTTTCTTTTTCTATAGTGCTCTGTATGACTACACTGCATCGTTTATCCATTCACTAGCTGATGAACATTTGGGTTGTGCCCACTTTCTGGCCATTATGAATAAATGCTGCTGTGAACATTTGTGCACTAGATTTTGTATAGACATATGTTTCCCTCCCTCTTGAGTGTACGCCTGAGAGCGGGGTAGCTGGCGCGGTTGCTGTGTGTTTATCCGTGACGGGAACTGCCGAAATGTTTTCCAAAGTAGTTACACCAATTTACATTCCTGCCTGCAGCGCACAAGGGGCCCCGTTTTCCTACAGCCTCAGCAACTAGTTACAATCCTCAATCAAGGAATGGAAAGATGGACAAACGGTCAGCGCAGGACGCGAGGAGAACACAGAGTCCCCACTATGATGAAGCCTCCTCATGTCTGACTAGTGATGTACATTTCCCAAGCTTTCTGAAGTCCCAGCATTCCATTCTCACAAGAGCCCTCCGAGGCGTGAAGACAGCGTTTGTCTATTTTACACCCGAGGAAATGGAGGCTCAAAGACTTGACATGCTTTGCCCAGAGGCGTGCCGTCATGTGGGGGCGGAGCCCAGGACCTCCCTGGTGGCAGGTTACTCTGCCGCCTCCTGTGGTCTGGAGGAGACCAGTGGGCAGTGTTCCCCAAACAGCCTCTGTGGGCTCAGCGTGCCCCTGCAGACCAGTTTCTCCGCCTCCTTGGTGCTGCTCCTCCGTCAACTGCGGGACACCTTGCTAGCTCCTTTCAGCCAATAGCAACTGCGTACCAGGCACAGCGCAAACCCTGAGCCTCCTGAGAGATGCCTTCACTTCTATGCTCATCGCCCACCTGGAGAGAGCACAGGTCAGCCTGGTTGTCTCCTCTGGGCCTCCAGCCCTGTCACAGCTCTGACGCCTTCACATCTGGACAGCTGTGCGGACCCAGCACCGCTTAGCTTGGCAATGTTTCTGTGTCCTGGAGCCTTTATGTAGGGGGTAGACTGGTGTCTCCCCCCCCACCCCCAGATTCATGTCTATGTGAAACCTTGGAGGATGACATTTGGAAATACAGTCTTTGCAGATGTAATTAAGAATTGAGATGAGGTCATCCTGCATTTGGGTGGGTCCTGACTCCAATGGGAATACGCTTACGAAAGACAGAAGGCCGTGTGAAAACAGAGGCAGAGACTGGCGTGATGTGGCCCAGAGCCCAGGGATGCTTGGAGCCCCCAGAAGCTGGAAGAGGCAGAAAGGACCTTCCTCTGGGGCTTCCAGAAGGAACGTGGCAGGCTGACCCCTCGGTTTCCGTCTTCTGGCCTCCAGGACTGAGAAGGAATCAAGGTCTGTGTGTCCAGCCCCCAGCCTGAGGTAATTTGCACGGCGGCTGCCGAGAGCTCACGCAGTGTATGATTAGCAGGGACCCTGCAAGCGGCCAGGCACATGTCCTTTCGATCCGCAGTGAACCGTGGTCGGTTGACTAACAGCCCTCATTAGCACAGAAGTGTTCCCTTGTCTTCCCGCAGAGCCTGGCGTGGGCTCCACGGGCCCCTCCCCGGACGCTCACCTCCTGTTCTAGCGATTCCTTGTTCACCTCCCCCCTGTGCCCGCCCCTTCTCCCCCTGCCTGCTCCTGGAGGGCCCGTCCACACTGTTTATCTCCCAAACTCAGCTCGGCCCTCGTACACACATCACTGGACAGTTGGATGGGTCCGTGTGGCTTGTTCCGAGAGGCAGATGGCCTAGCTCATTAGGAACACGCCATATGCCTCTCAGCCTATGACAGTGGCCAGACTTCAGTGATGTGGGCCAAGCAGTCGGACACGGGCTGGCAAGGTCTCGCCGAGCCCACGGCGTTGGCTGAGCGCAGTGCGGGGCTGGGGACTCAGAAGTCCTGTTCTCAGAGGGGTGGGGGCCCATCAGCCACACTGAGCTTCCAGTTCTGGTTTCACAGCTAGATTGTGTTCACTGAGGGACATTTTGATGTTACAGGTGAGGAAAGAGAAAAGAGAGAGGTACTGTCCATAAGCCTCCACCTGCAAACAGCCATTCCAGACACAGGCCAGCTGTGTGTGCAGGCTGGGGCCTCGTCACCACGTCACGCGCAACACGTCTTTCTGTTCACGTCACATCCTTCCATGACAGATAAACTAGACCCACATCATTCTTTATGGGGCTGAGTCAGAACATTCAGCTGTCTGCTGTCATTTATTTCATCAGTCTACCATTGTAAGATACTTAAGCTTTCCCAGTTAAAAAAATATTATCATTATTTTGAAATGTAAATTGGCTTTAAATTGTTAAATTACCACCTGTCATGGAAGTAATAGCAACAGTGCAGAAGGGCATGCTGAAAAGAACAAATCGCCTTTCCCCACGTCTCTGATCTCCGGAAGTAACGACGGCTGACACCTTTCCAGGAAGTTTCCACAATCATGCAGTCTATATTTATATATTACTGCATCTGTGTAATTCAAGGGGTTCAAGATTAATAGTACATATCTACATCTGTCCATTCTTTCATCTATCCACTCATCTATCTGTGTTTGTCTGTCTGTCTGTCTGTCTGTCTGTCTGTATCTATCTATCTATCTATCTATCTATCTATCTATCTATCTATCTATCTATCTATCTGTCTATATCTATCTATCATCTATCTATCTTCTATCTACCTGTCTCTCTACAGAAAAGAAGTCAATTTGCATATATTATTCACCTAGTTCATGTGCCTCACTCACTTTTCCACATCAGCAGACACAGCTCTCCCTCATTATCTTTCCGGTTTTGTGTTGTGGAAATCTCCAGGCATAAGGAAAAGCTGCTGTTTAATGGCTCTCCCTCCACACGCCCACCGTCAGCTCCCGTAGTTGCCTTATCTCCCCCCTGACAAGGTCACGCTGAAGGTCACCCTGGCCCGGTAACCTTCCTTCATTTATACCTGAGAATCTGTCTTTAAAGGATTCGGTGCTATTATTGTATCTGGAACATTGGACAGTGATTTAAGGTGATAGAACAGCCATTGGTGAAATTGCCCTGTTTGCATCATTATTTTTATTTTACTGTTTCTTTGACTATGAACCAGACCAAGTTCACGTTGCATTTGCTGGGGTGTCTCTTAAAGTCCTGTACTCCAGGTGTTTTCCTCTCTTTTTTTTCTTACATTTTACCTATTATTTGTCCTGGAGATTTTCGTATATTTTGAATTTTTCTGAATTCTTTCCTAGGGTGTATTTACGATGTTTTTTGGACCTATTGTGCTTTTTCTGAAATATTTGAAAGTAAGTTATAAGTTGATACTGATGTATCTTCCAGTGCTCCAGTGTGTATTTCCCAAAGCAACAGGACCCTCTTTCGTAACCATGGTTGTAAAAGTCAGAAAGTTAGAGCGAAGCGATGAGTGTAGCATGGGGTCTGGGCTGACAGAACAATGTGCCATGCCAGAGGGACTGAGAGCCAGTGACACCGGCACAGCGGGGCGTCCCCAGCCACAGCGCACGGCGCAGGGAGCACATGAGGACCTTGGCTGGGAGGAGGGTGGTGTGACGTTGTTACAGTATCTAAAAAGAAACGGGTTTTAAAGGCCGAGAAAAGTGCCCTCGTGCGGCAGGCGGCTAGGCTGCATAACAAGCACAGCACCCTGGAGCACGCGGCTCAGACACAGGCATTTATTTCTCACGGTTCTGGAGGCGGGAAGGCTGAGACCCAGGTTCCGGCAGGGCTGGTTCCCTGGGGTCGTAGACGGCCGTGTCTTCCCCATGTCCTCATGTGGTCATCCCTCTGTGCATGTCTGTGTTCTCAATCTCCTCTTCTTATAGGACCCCAGTCACATCGGGTCAGGGCCACCCAAAGACCTTTCCTCTCCTCTGTAGTGACCTGGTCTCCAAATTAAGTCACATTCTGACTTCCTAGAAGTGAGGACTTCAACATGTGGATTTGGGGGACACAATTCAGCCCATGACACCCACAAATGCATCCCATGAAGATGCCCCCAGGTGTGTATGTGAGGGCCCAGTGGTTGCCCTGGTGCTCGGGTCCCCCCAGGAACATTGGTGACCGTGAGAACTGTGGTGACTTTAGTGACAGCATGTCCTGGGTTCTGGAGAAAATGACAGCAAGTGTTGATAGCTATTCCCAGAAACTCGGTCCCAGATAGAAAGGGTGCCCTCTGAGGAGGGTGGTCTGCAAAACCGTGGCACAGCAGAAGATTCGGGAGCCAGAAAGGGGGGCTGGGCTGGGGGCGAGGGAGAGGGTTGGCTGCAAGAGTCGGAGGGAAAGTTTGGGGTGCGGAGCTGGCACACTGGGGAGGGGCCCGGATGGCGCTGGAGCCAAGTCCGGAGGGGTGGACCCTGGAAATCTACCGAAGTCTAAGGAAGTTGGCCCAGGGCAGCTGCTGACTGTGGGGGAGACTCGTGGGGTCCAGGTGAGAGAGGGAGGGGCCCTGCATAGGAGTGGGGTCACTGGGGTGCCTAGGCGGTGCTCCTGGCGGAGTCCATGCCCTGTCCTGTTAAGGCTGTAAGGTCTGCCCAGGCCAGATGGTGGGCAGGGCTCTCTGTGGACGCAGCCCCTGCAGCTGGAAGCAGAGAAGCTGGCAGGGTTCAGGCTTGTGCTGTGGAGCCGACATCTTGGCTTCCTTGCCAGAGGTGGAGAAGAGCAGGGAGGTGGTGGCTGAGGCTGTGTTGGGACATGGTGGCGCTGGTGACCATGACAGTGGGTACCAGAAAAGGCCGGTGATGTCCTCAGGTACGTGAGCAACGGTGGTGCCATCCAAGAATGTGACCCCAAGTGGGGGCAGGAGCAGCCCAAGAGTTCCTTCTGAGGTCCCCCAACTCCAATGAGCAGAAGTGGGGGGCCTGACTACCAGGCAGGCAGTGGGTGCGGGTGGAACCTCGCAGGGTGGCTCCCTCACTGTCTGAGAAGACCCAGTGGGCAGGTTCCACTCATTCTGGAGGATCAGCTGTGCCTACCACAAAGGAAGCCGCCACCTCAAATATGGTCCTTCCCCGGGGTTCAATGGACAGAAGGATGACACTGAATATTGTCCGTAATCTCCTTGCCCCCCAGGGCTCAAAACCGCCCCTCCCCTGACTACCAGCCAGTGTGTGTGATGTCGGGACGGTGGGTCATGGGAAAGGAAGCAGAAAAGGAGAGGGTTGCGCTTTGGAGCTGAGGGCTGGTGGGGGCTGGAGGCCACATCGTTGTTTAGTAGCTCTCTGGGACCCACAGTGCCCGGCCACCTGGGTCAGCGTGGATGAATGTGTGTGTCCGGAGGGGCTGGTCAGGACCCAGGGTGAGCCCGAATTGTCCCTTTTTAAGATAAGAATCTTGTTATTACTAGATAAGATATTGTGAATCAACCATTCTCTAAGAAAGTAGGCGATGAGATCTTACTGGGTGAGGGGCGTCTGTAATTAGCCCATTACATCGAAATGATTGCTTTTAAAGATTTAAAATCAGTTGGGTTTTTTTGTAGCTGGATTAAGGAGAGCCCCTATAATCAAGCCAGATTAGTGCTTTAGGGTCAGTTTGTGACACATAAACGTATGCCGAGTTTTAGGTCCGCTTCTGAATTAGCTTAAATATTGAATCAGCAGTCTAAAAAGTGTAATTTACATCTCTACACCATGTTAACTTGTTACAGGCACTGCTCATCTCGTCTTCAGACGGACCCCTGAGCCGGCACAGGAGTGGCCGCTGCCGCCACGCGCCCTGCAGGGACCTGGGCCCGGAGGCGTGACGCGCCGCCGGCTGGGGCAGGCCCAGGAGAGCCGTCCCTTCTATAGGTAGGTGATGTTTCAAGCGCTGGTTTATTATGATTTAGGAGGCAGGGAATTGCTTAGCATATGGTCAATAGAAGTTATTTGCTGCTTTCATAAGCCATTTTTCATATCATTAATTTTTTTGTCTATGTTTCATTAATTTTCAGGGTAATCCATAGCCCCGTTTCCTGTGAAATACATCAGCGCAGACTTAGATGTCTCCCCATGTAGCCAGGGACGGTCATGCCATCTATTGCTTTGGGTGGGACTCGTTGTCTGGGAGATGCAGACCCATAAAACGTCTCCAAACTAGACGTGCCAGAGCAATCCCTGCTCCCACCCCCTCCTCCCTTGCTTGTGCATTTATTCAGTACACACTCCCTGAGTTCCTACTGTGTGCCAGGGTCTGTGGGAGCCACTGGGATACACAGATGAATGGGATGCAGCCCCCCGCACCCTATCCACCCCCCCATGAGCTCATGGCCATGGAGGAGACGAATCAGTGACAATCCCCCTGAGTGCTGTTGCAGAGGTTGGTGCAAAGTGTTTTGGGGCCCAGCGGAGGGGGCCCCAGTGGAACTGCCCGGGAGCATCTTTGTTTCTTTGCCAGAAATGGGCCATCAGTCTTGTTAGGGAGCGAAGACGTAAACACCCAGCCAAGGAGGGCTTCCTTTGCTCTGTGAATGTTGCCAGGTCGGACGTGATGGGAGCTGGTGTGGAGCATGGAGAGGGCGGGCGAGCAGGTCAGGGCACAGCTGGGGTCTGACTCCCCCCTCAGCCCCCCCCCACCCCGCCTCCGACTCCTTCTCCTTTGTTGTTCAGTCGGCTATTCCCAGGACCACCCGATGGTTGTGTCTGACCGTCCTTTGGTCAGTTCACCGTGCTCTGCACAGTGGCACCTAACACACATGTCCGCTCAATCGTCTCCTTCCTCTGGGGGTGTCGGGGTCCCCTGGAGTCTAAGGATGAAGCTCAGACCCCACTCCAGGCACAAGCGTTTTGTCACCCCAGCTCTCTCTCCTGTAGCCTCCCGTCTCCTCCCCTGCCAGCGTCCTTTGCTTTAGCCATCATGGCCACTTGTGCCTCCCCGAATGTGCCGTTTGCTTCACACACCTGTGCATTCATCCGTCACCCAGAAAGATGTGTACAGCACCTGCTGTGTGCCAGGCAGCGCTCAGGCTCAGGGGACGGAGAACAGGACAGACTCCTGCCTCTGCAGAGCTCGCATCCCGGTGATGGAGGGTAGACAGCGTACCAGGAGAATATGTAGGTCATAAAGTGTTTTGTTGGACAGTGAATTCTATGGAGGAAATAAAGCATCCAGGGTGGGGGGTTCTGGGGTGTGGAGGATGGCAGTTCTAAAGAGGGGGGTCACGGAAGAGGGTGGCACTGTACACAGGCTTTAGGGAGCCCCGGGGTGTCTGCGGAGGGGTGTCAAGGCGTGGAGACCAGCTATTGTAAGGACCCCAGTTGGGCGTTGCCCAGCGCACTTGAGGGCAGCATGGACAGCAGGCTTTCTGGGCAGGAGCCGATGAGGAGACCAGCACAGGAGGAGCGTGAGGTGGGGGTTGTGGGCCAGCGTGAGGACAGGTCAGCGTGGAGGAGCTGTGAGCAGAGGGGAGGCTCACTCTGACCGAAGGATGGTCTGTGCTGAGAACCAGCTGCAGGAGGAGGTGACGGGGGAGCTGGGGAGACCAGCTGGAAGCTCTGTAGAAGCCAAGTGAGAAGCCATGGGCTCCAATTCTCCCCCCGTTTTGAAGGTAGAAGCACAGAGTTTGCAGATGGGCTGCAGATGGAGGATTTGGGTCTTCATCAACAGGAGTGATGGGGCTGCCGTTTCCTGAGACAGGGAACAGCCGGGGCCCAGGACCGATGGGTGGAGGCCCAGCTTTGGGGTGTGTGCTTGTGGATGCCCACTGGACATCCCCACAGACGGACGGTAAGTTGGGGGTGGGACGCGTGAGTGTTATGTTCAGGGGAGGGACAATGGGATGTTGTCAAGACTTGGGTGCACTTCCAGCCATGGCTGGGGAGAGAGTGGAGGCAGCGCGTGTGGACAGAGAAGAGGGAGCCAGGCCACCTGGCGGGGGGTGTTAATCTCGCACCCGAATGGCGGTGGAGGATGAAGAGAGAGCCGGTGGGGAGCGGCCAGGCAAAACGAGAGAGCAGGGTCCTGGAACCCAGGTGAGCACACTGCAAGGCCGATGGCGTGACCCGCCCTGCAAAACGCTGCTGAGAACCGGCCGCCCACCTGGTCACAGGTCACCGTGACTGAAGCTGCTTGGGGCAACGGCCAGAGCGGAGCGGGTTCAGGAGCGAGCGGGCTGGAGCAGCCAGTGTGGACAACCCGCTCGTGCCATCACCCCTGCCTGGCGGGCTCTCCCTTCTGCTTCCAGCTCTGTCCACGGCACCCACAGCTCTCAGCGCGGCCAGCCTCCTCGGCGATGCTCTCCTGACCCGGCTCTGCTGCCCCCCGAGTCTGCTTCCCCCGCGCCCCTAAAGCGTGTGCACGCATCACGCTGCTTCGTCATTATGGGCGGTGTCTTCACGTCTCTCCAAGGCCGTGAGCTGCTGAGGACGAGCCTCATTGTCCTGTTTGGATCCCAGTGTCTGGCACGCAGGCAGATATGATGCCTGCAGGACTGGCCCAGGTTCCAGTGAGTGAGCGGGGCTGGGGTGGACGTGTCCTGTGCGTCGCTGGTCACGTGGGGAAAGTGAGTTGTCCAGGGGCTGGACTGAGTAATGGGAGCGAAGAGCAAGCATGTGGCCGCCCAGTTTCCAGAAACGCTAAGTCCAGCCGATGGTGGACAGTGTACGTGAAAGACAAACGTCCTTCTCTGAATGTCCCCTGAAGCCAGCTCCAGTGTCTGTCCTCGCCCACAGTCTGGGTTTCCCGGGAGGAAACCAGGAATCCGCCCTGTCTGTCATGAGTTCTGAAGTGTGCAGGCGGCGGAGCTCAGTGACTGAGAGGAAACAGACTGTTTTCAATTGTTTATTTGACAAATATGACTAAGTATTCAATAAGTTATCTTTCAAATTATCCTGTCAAAATAATCATGACACAGGATCCTGATAAAACAGTTCTTAGAAGGAAGGGCGTTTGCCTGGAACAGCCACAGCTGGCCCCTGGAATGTCGCTGATGGATGGGGCGGTTGCACCAGGAGGGGTGGCAGCTAATTCTGTGGTGGGTGTGAACACATGCATGCATCCAGGCGTGCACCCACCCACGTGCACTCATCCTCTGCAGGACACCAGTGGGCACGGGGCCACACTACCATCTGCAGTTGGCACGGCTATGCTGGGGGAACATGGCACCCAGTCAGCCAGTATAGGCTGCCGTGTGGCACCATGCGTGGGGACAAGCATTGCGAGATGCTTTGTGTAAAGTGAGTCAAGATAGAAAGAACGCGTGTCCACGTCAATTAGCTTGGGCGCCACGGTAGGGCCTCAACCTGAAGCCAATCAATGAAGTTCAAATCTTCCAGCATTTTCACACCAGGACTGCACCCAACCCCGTGTGGGTGCAGGGTCACTGGAGATGGAGGTTACTGTAACGAGATGGAATCTGACGTCTGAGGAGGCTCATCACCCTCACTCTGTCAGACTGTGTCACCCTAAGTCACTGACTGGCTCCCTAATCTGTGAAACAGGGAGAATGTGACCAGCCCCTGACCCAAGGGCCCCCCAGGGTCATGGTTCTCCCTGCTGTGTGGCTGTGAGCACAGGCATGTCACCCTGGTCCCCAGTTCTCTCTCCTCTGCCCTGCTTTGTGGTCAATTCCGAGTCCCTGTCTTAGAAAACAGACAACGTTTTAGATGTAATGTTCTAAAAGGGTGTGACCATGTAGGACTGTCCAATGGGCTGTAAAAGTGATGGATGCTTGTATTTGGCAAAGTGTCCCCTGTCCCTGTCCACCCAGTGTCCCCTCAGAATGCAACCAGGAAAGAGAGGACCAGGTCTCTGTGGAGTGGGCCTCTCCAGAGAGCCTTTTGTGAGGCTCAGCAGGCTGGGCCTCTGGACCTTGTGGGTGTCTGGGCAGCGGCCGGCATGAGAGGCAGGGCAGGTCCCCTACTGGCTGTCGAGGGGGCCGGCCTGTCGCTGGTTTCCTTACGGGGCTTCCTCCAGGAGACTAGAGCTGGGGTGCTGTGGAGATGGGGAGTGACCCAAGCTAGCCTGGTTGAGAATGCACATCGACTCTGGGTTGATGCTGGGTGAGCCAGCCTTGGTTTCCACGTGTGAGAAGTCACAGCGTCTGCAGGGATGGATGGTCAACGTGCCAGGTCTGTGCTTGACTCACCGGGTTTTACTCAAGGCCCCTGGGCGCCATGCCCAGGGTGGGCTCTGGGAATTCAAGCAGAAACACCCCGGCCCCACCCCATGCTGGTCCTTTGGAAGCTTCCAGGCCCCTGGGAAGGAGGACAAATGTAAGTTATGGCCACTGGAGGTGTGCGTGAGCCGAGAGCTTCCTGTGCGCCGGTTCTAAGCTGTCTTTTAACTAGCTAGTAGGTGTCGCGTGATCAAGAAAAATGTGCTCATTCACATGGAAGCCGTGTTATTTGTTCCCACACGAGGAGCTTGTCTGAAAGGGGACCATGCTGAGTGAATAACTCCTTGCTTACTTTTTGCATTTAACAACATGCATTCGCCATGTCGCCATTTCCTTAGGGACACCCGTGGTGCCCTGGAGCCGGCTCGTGCTGGCTGGTGACAGCCTTTGTTGAATTTTTGGGAATGCTCTGAGCTGATGAGGTCATGCTGGAGCTTGAAGTCTGTTGTGGAGGAAGTATTTACATTACGGAAGTCATCAAACACATCACTGCCCACCCTCGGGGGCGTCCCGGTTGGTAAACATTTACCAGCACGTTGCCGAGGGGGTGCCCTTTCTGTGGACAGCTGTGGGTGGGTGTTCATGGCACTGCCGAGCAGAGCTTGTTTATCCATCCATCCCTCTCTCAGCGGGCGTTCCGGGCACTTCCAAGGGTCCTGCCATCCCACGAACACCACGCACGTGGGCGTGTGCCTGCTGGTGCCCGAGTGTGGGCTCCTCTGCAGAACAGACTCGCTGAGTCGGTGTGACCTGAATCTTAAATGGTCGGTAAGAGTCGGCAGACAGCATGTGATGCTCAGGGATGCGTCCGCACTTAGTTATTGGTAGAGAATGACGTTCAAAGGCAACAGGAGATGAGAACGAAGACTTAACAGAGGGACCGAACCATCAGAAGGCGTGTGCTGTTTGTTGGGGGTGGGAGCTGCTCAACAGTCTCATAACAGTAACAATTGTTGTTATTATTATTTTTATAATGATTATTTTTTTATATATTTTTTTATTTTTATTTTTTTAGCTGAGCCACCCTGCCACCTGTTGGCAGCTCAGCGGCAGCTCAGCTCGGGCCAGGAATCGAACTGGAGACCCTGTTGCTCAGAGCTCGCACTCTTGAGCAAGCTCTTAACCAACTGAGCCACTCGGCCAGCCCTATTATTATTATTATTATTAAACCTACTGCTTATTGGTTGCTCCCTAGGCCAGTTATGTATTAACTAACTTAAGCCTCAGACGGCCTATGCGAGAAGCACTGTTATTAGTCTCCATTTACAGAGGGGGGAAACTGAGGCTCCGAGAGGAATTGTTCAGGAATTGTCCATGTCACAGAGCCCGTTAGGGGCAGACCCAGGAAGGCTTCGTTCTAGCCACTGCCCTGGCTATTTTATGCAGATCACTCTGATGTCAGGGGGCAGGGATCAGAGGGGGTCATGATCACGGGCTCCCATGATGCTGAGTCAGGCCACTGACTTCAGGGACGGCAAAGAGGGAGCCCAGAGCTCCTGGGAGGCTGAGAGTAACATTGGACTGCACGCTGAGAGTGGGCAGAGGAGCTGGGGTGTCTGCCATGGGGGGGCGGGCGGGAGGGTCGAGCAGTCTGGGAATGGGATGGAGGGGGCATCAGGTTTGTGGGAAGATAACAACCTTGGCTTCAGATGTGTGGCGTTTAAACTGCTGTTGGGACATCCAGGTACATCTGTCTCATGATTAACTAGATGAGCCTGAAGCCCCGAGGACATTTTGAGGATTAAAATAGAGATTCGGGCGCCATGCTCAACAGGAAGCAGCTCAAGTCGTGAGCCGGGGTTGGTTTCCCAGGGACGACATGCAGCGTGAGCCAAGCCGTGGGCTTAAGGTGACACTGCAAGGACCATACGCTCTTACTAACAAGGACATTTTTAGCAAGGTGCATGACCTCCCAATGTGTCAAACTCCTTTGAACCAGGTGTTGCCATAAGCTCAGGTTTTGGGACATAGGATGTGAGAAGAAATTTTCTGGATAGCTTTCAAACCATACTCTCCACATCCCTAGTTCTCAGTCCTGGTGGTTGGGATGCAGTGTATTTGCCGGAGCTATGGCAGCCTTCTCGGATCTTGAGTTAGAAGCCACAGTTGAGGATGGCCACGGGGCAGGGAGCCTGGACCCGACGGCTGCAGAGTCCTTCTGTCAGCCCTGAACCACCCACCCAGGCTTTCACATAAGAAGTATAGAAAATGTTTACCTTATTATGAGCCAGTTATATAATATCCAACCTATATCCTAACACACACTAGAACCTAGTGACAGCTGTGTCCCAAAAGCCAAGTGTGCTCACAATGGCATAGTTATAAGTGACAGGAACCCATCCAGATTGGCTTAATTATTATTATTGTTTTTTTAAATAAAGGAAACATGAGCTCATATAACTCAAAAAGTCTGGGGTGGAGTTTCTTTCCTGCTTGGCTGCCTCCAGGTCCTCAGTGAAAGCCATCAGGTCCCAATAATATATGTAGAGACCCCTCCTCCACGAGGAGGAGCTTGGTTCTCTCCCCGCCGCCCCGCCCACCTAGACTTAGAGACTTGCTTCTGAGGACGGAGTGTGGAAAGGGAGAAATAGCGACATTACAGGAGAAGCCGGCAAACATGACTTCAGCCGAGTAGTGAAGGCCTGTGTCACCCGTGATGCCGTGTGGGTGTTGAGGACCCCAGGTCTGAGGCGATGAGAAAGGCACCTCCCCTCTGTGGCTTCCATCCCCAGACCCACAGCCCGAGTCCCATCATGAGAGAAACATCGGACAAAGCCCAGCCCAGACTGGGCGGGATTCCACAGGTACCTGGGCTTCCGTGTCTGCGAGGCCATGAGGGCCATGGAAAGCTGGGAAGGACAGGCTGCCAGAGATCTGAGCGGACAGGCGATGGGCCAGCTCAGTGCGTTGTGCGGCCCAGGACTGGACCCTGGAGCAGAAAGAGGACGTTAGTGGAGGAACGGTGACATCCAGTAGGCACATCCCAGTGTTGCTCTCTCCGTGTGACCGACATACCACAGGAATGTAAGGCTCTGGCAGTGGGGGGATGGGTGCGGTGCAGGCAAGGACTTTGCACGACGACTGCATCTTATCCATAAATCTAAATTCATTCCAAAACACAAAGTATATCAAAAATGCCGTTGGTAATTTCTTCCTTCTCATCTCTGGATTTTGACATAAAATCACTCTCATTCCCCGGCCAGCTTTCCCCAGGTGGTGACTCCATGCCCTCCCCGTCCCCCGGGACTTACCAGTCCCCCACCTGTCAGCCTCAGCCTAAGGGGCCCCTTCTTCTCAGCTGCAGCCAGGGCCCAGGGCCCAGGTCCCAGGGGTCTGAGTTGTGGGCCAGGTGTCCACACTGAATAAGTTGCTGTGGCTGGAGGTGTCTGCTGATTGGCCAGGCCTCCGGCACAGGACCACCTGGCTCGTGGAGGGAAGAAGTCAGCCCCGAACCACAAGAGCTCAGACCTGAGAGGGGGGTCCCCCGAGGGAAGGCAGGGTGGCGGTACCAGAGGAGAGACCAGTGCAGGACAGGTAGTGACAATGGCTGTCCGTCACATCAAGGAAGCAGAGACTTCCAGGAGGCTGAGAGCAGCAGGGGCTCATGCCCGAGGGAGGCCAGGGTATTAGGACGGGGCATGTCCATTAGGGGAGCAGAGGCCCGGCTTGGTGGGGTCGGGGGTGCACAGGGAGAACCCATGACACTCACTGAAAGGGAAGGGGAGAGCAGGTGTAGACGGGGTGACAAGGCACCGCCACGATTGATGCTGTGCGTGGGCTGCACGCTGTCCTGAGCGACCCGCATTGACTAACGTAGGAATTCTGTGACAACCCTATCAACTGAGGCCGGGCCTGGCGCTGTCAGCTTCTGCGCTCAGGCAGAGAGGGGCGCCTTGCCGTGCCCAGGCCACTCGGGCTGTGAGGCGCAGAGCGTTGAGCACCACCTGGGCCTCTGGTGCCCAAGTTCATTCTCTAACCGCTGAATCTCAGAGGGGAGCCACATGTGAGCTTCATTCTGCAGAGTCCTGTGGGAAAGGGAGAGGGTGCAATGACACAGCAGAGGAAGGGGACAGTTAGTGGAGGGTGGACACTGACCTGGGGGGAGCGGAAGGGGGTCTTTGGCTTTGCAAGGGAGAGGAGGACTTTCTCTGCCATCGGACAGAGCCTGTGCTGCCTCTGGGGGTGGCCGTCCTGATGCTAATGGGCGGCTTGGGCTGAGCCGGGTGATGGGTTCTGGGGGGCATTCCCTTCCAACTGCCCGGCCAAGCCCGTGTGCATTCTTCCTGACCGTTGAACCCGCCTCGGGTACCGAAGGCCCAGCCGCCAGCGAGGCCACCGCGCTGGGCCCTGGGGTTCCGTCTGGAAGTCAGTGCATGCCCTTCCTGTGTCCCCAGCTCCCCGCGGGGTGCGGACGCGTTGAGGCGGCAGCTGTGGCTTTGGCTCTTCCTTCGTCCTTCTCAGGGGTCCGGTGCTGCCCTGGGAAGAAGCTGCAGTTGAACTGTTTTGAACCAGGACTGCGGGGCCCAGCCGATGGCGGGCGTGTGGGGCTCAGTTCTTCTCTCATGAGCAGCAGGATGGCTCCGGGGGTGGGGGTGCGGCTCCACCCTCACAGGGACTGAATCTGCTCCCCGCCCTCCTGGCAGCCAGGCCGTTAGAGGAGCGGGGTCCCCCACCAGTGCGCTCAGCTCTTGGTCCTCGTCTGGGGTTTGGGAACCCCCCTTTTACTTGTACTGTAGGACCGACTCAGGTACCCGTCCCCCACAAAGTCATTCTCAGGCCTGATCAGAGCTTGACGCTCCTTCACCCCAGGGGGCACTCAAGTGAGGGCAGTTGCTCATCACCCCTGGGTGACCCTCGGTGCCCACGTAGGCAGGGTCTGGCACTCCATGGAGCTAAAACCTGTTTTCTGCTGCTTTGAAAACACAGGCTGTGGTGGGGACCCAGCAAGCCTGGGCCAGTACAGATGACATTTTCCAGATCAGAGAGATTTTTAATGCGAACTCACAGGAGCCATCAATAACATCTACGGGGACGATGCTTCCCATCGAAAGCTCATCATAAAAATAAATAACGTGACAGAAGCCACATCAAGAAATCACTTCGCTCACCACCAAGTGCCATTCGCTCCGGGGTGAACATACAACAGCTGTCTGACACTGCGCAGCCATCGACGGCGGCTTCTGAGAAGCAAGAGGCTGTGAGGCAAAGTGCGGAGCTGGGGCAGAGCAAGGAGGGTCGAGAAATCCCAGGTGAGGCCTCAGCTCAGGCCAGGCCCTCCTGGGCCAGGTGCGTTTCTTCACCAGGCCAGGAGGCGTTCCTGGAGAGAGGCAGGGAGAGTGTGCAGGGCAGGGCCGCTTGGCTACACCCACCAGGTAGGACCGCGCCTCCTGGTTGGCCATCGTCCTTGTCAATCCACCCTCTCCCCCGCAGTGCTGGTGTTTGCTGACTGACTAACCGATGCCTCCTCCAGCCCGTCTGCTGCATCAAGAAAACAAGCCCCAGTTGAGAGCGTGATGCCCACTTGTCCTCTCCGCGTAGCCCTACGGTGGCACCAGGTCTGCAGAGTGGGCCTGGCCCCGCTCACCGTCTCCATGTCGGCATCTCGTCGCATCAGCTCTGCAGCGCTGAGCTCCTGAGGGTCCCTGACACATCGGGGTGGCCCACCTGCTTGTGACCTTAGCTGGGTGGCCCGCGTCTGACATGCCCTCACTTCCAGGACCCTGGCACCTGTGTGTGGGGGGTGGTGGGTTCCTGAACACAGACAGCCTGTGTGCAGGGTGACTGCCCCTCCCCCTGGTGCCCCCACTCGTCGTGGTGGAGCTTGGCCCCAGCTAGCATTTCCGTCTTGTGTTATTTTGCTTTCCTTTCATGTCTGAGATCCTTCACTTGGACACGGCAGGCAGGGTGGTGGGGGGAGGGGCGTCTAGTGACAGCCGCTCCGGGAAGGGAGCGGGGAACAGGGCTGCGCGGTTCACGGCCAGCGCGCCTGCACGAGCCAGGATGGAAACGCCCGCCTGCCACCGTGGGGCTGTGGCCCAGGGGACTGAGTGCTGGCGTGTCCTCAGTCTGTCTCGGTGTCCCCGTCACACTGTCCCCTTGAATGCCCCGTGCTGGTCCCTGGGCACTTCTCGCAGTCGCGGCTGATTGGCTCCACCTGGCACCTGTCCGTATCGCCCAGCGGCTGGGTGGCAGGCCTTGCCTCGGCCGCACAGAGCTTATGCATGTCCACTCCTGTGTTCAAATTGCTACCAAATTGCTGCCACTTGTGGGCAGGTGGCTGCCGGGCGGCCCACAGAGCGCCTGTCACCTCTCCAGCCTGGGGGAGGGGCGCGAGGGCTGACTCTGGAAAGGCTGCAGGACACGGTGGGCACGGGCAGTGTTTATTCAGGGCGGGAGGGCAGCCGGCCCCGAGGGAAGGTGGGCTGGGGCCTGGGGTCCTTGGATAAACCGAGGCACTTCTTTGGCGTCACAGACGAGCGGGGACCCTGGTCGCGGCGTTCTTTCCCGCATTCCATAACCCTTCCGGGAACAGAGCGGGCTTTGTCCAGACGCCTGGCTTCACTGGGGGCAGCGCTGACCGTGAGGCAGGTCCCCAGTGCTGACGGGCTTTGTCACCATGGAGGCCTCGGCTCTCCCAGGCCCTCTGTGGGCAGCACCTGCCACCCGCCTGCCTCCTTCAGAGCTCGTGGTTCTCAGGCACATCCGCCACCCAGCGTGTGAACAGCAATCTTCAAATATGAACCCCAAGTGGACCCCAAGCCAGGCGGGTTCTGAGCAGCCCAGGAAACGGGGCTCATGTCTTTCTGGGAGCCTGACCCTGTGTTTTTGGGTGAGCACCCAGGGTCACATCATTATTAGGAGCCTGAGACGATATTATTATCATGTGCTTTTATCTCGACAGTTAAGTGTGGGTTTTTTTTTTCCTGACTCCAGCCAATTCTCCGGTTCTCCAACACCGCTGGTGTCCCACAATTCAGTTCAATTGTGACACTAACTGTGCAGACCCCACAGGTTGAGGGTGCAGCCCCACAAGTCTGCCTCCACTTCAGATGCCAGCTGCAAATGGGGTTTCCAGGCCACCCACACTTCTGCTGGGCCAGCTACAAATTGGTGGGCTCTCTGACCCTCTCCTCAGGTTTAGGAATTACTAGACTATCTCGTGTAGCTCAGGCAAACACTCTGCTTACATTAACCAGTTTAGTGGAAAGCCTCCGTCCCAGGAACAGCCGAATGGCAGAGAGGCTGAGGGCAAGGAATGGGCCGTGGGCGTCTCCACACGTCACCCTCCCAGCACCTCGTGTGTCCCCCAGCCCAGAAGCTCACCAGATCTCATTGGTCAAGAGTTTCTACAGAGCTCCGTCTCCGGCCCCGTCCCCTCCTTGGAGGTTGGTGGGTGGGGCTGACAGTCCCAACTCTCCAATCACCTGATCATCTGGTGACCAGCCATCCTTAAGGACCTGCGAGCCTCCACCTGAGCCCCTCATTAGCGTAAACCGAAGTGCTCGTCCAAAGGGCACCTTATGAGAAACAAAAGCTGCCCCCGTCACTCCAGACATTCAAGGGGGCTTGGGAGCTTTGTGCCAGGAGCCAGGGAACAAAGACCAAGTGTGTTGTCAGTATGCCACCAAGGGACATTTCTGAAGTTACCGTGAGTCACATGCTGGATGTAAAGTGAGGCGCTCTACGTGGATTGCGATGTGTTGGGACGCCTCTGTCTCCTCAGCCCCTTCCGGGAATACACATTTCAGCTCCTGAATCACCCCTGGACCCCCCACGATCCCGATGCCAAGCGGCCCATTAGTCAGCGCGTCCCCAAGAATCAATAGTGAGGATGCCTGGCACAAGCTCTGGGCTCTTGCCACCTCTCTCCTCCCGTCCACGAATGAAGAATGGCCGTCAGGGGACATTGATCGGAAAATAAGCCACGTTGATAGGGCACAAGCCATTTGCCTGGGCGACGTGTTTTTAGAGAAGTTGCTCAACCTCCCACCTTCAGCTGGTCCCCTCTGGTGGTTTTGCTTTGTTGGCAGATTTGCTTTAAGTTGCGTCGCTGCGGGCCATCTTTTCAGGGTCTTTACAGGGTCTGCTTTTCTCTGAGTCTTTCTGCTTAAATTCTCAGTAGGCTGTAGAAGGAAGGGGAGAAGGGGCCTACTGTGTGTAAGAAGTGCCTCTGGGCTCGGGGGACAAGGTGAGCTCCGCAGAGACGGAGGGTCGGGGAGGGAAGGAGCAGCCGCCTTCGTCCAGCCCCACGTTCTCTGTCACGTCTTCTCTCTTGGACAGACTGGAATGTGGCTCTGGGGGTCCCTGGTGCAGGGGCTCAGTCACCACCCCCACTGAAGCAGGTGGGGGGTCGATGCCAGGACGCGGGGGTCGCTGTCACCCCACCTCTGTCCTGAAGCGGCCCTGGAGCCCGGTTCTTCCCTCTCTGGGATGTTCAAGCCCCACCTGACATGAGGGAGTTGTGGCTTACATGTGGGAGACCTCTGGAGGTCCCTTCAGCTCCGAAACAGCAGGATTTTAATCCACGAGGCTGTTGCATGCGTGGACCATCGCCGGAAGCGACAAGCATCCCAGAGCACACCCCTGGCTGGAAGCCCACCACCCACTGCACCCTGACCATCCACGCCAGGCTCTGGGGACATGGGTCTCCCCATTGGAGCTCAGCGGGCGAGCCCACAGTCCTCCAGGACCCTGACCTTGGGCATCAGAGGAGGAGCCCAAGGGTGCTGGGTCTTCTGTCCCCCAGACCCAGTGTTCGCCGGGCCAGCCTCACGTGTTGCCCTTTAGGTCACCCATCCCAGCTCTCCCGAAGGTAACACTAAAAACTCTTTTTGAGACTGATCAAAATAATGCCGGTGGGACTGTTTCCTTCTGAGGATTCTTCTAGAAACTTAAAGGATTATTGTTCCAGCATTTCCAAAATAAGGAAGGGACTCAAAAGGAAGCTATCATTCTTTTCACTCAAAACAGCGGGGCGAGAGTCAGGAAATCTAATTACACTTGTCCCATACCGAGGGGCAGATGAAAACCTAGTTTATTTTAGCGTTCCTTTTGGGTTCTGCAAGATCCTCGTCGGCACCAAGGGAAGGAATATGAACAACAGCTCATATTTGCAGAGGATTTTATGGTCAGCAAAAGACTATGGCCGCCTGTGAGGTCACGGATCCTATGACAACCCTGGGAGGCAGGTGAGGGGGCTCGGGCCGATCAGCGTAGGAGGGACAGAAGGTGACTTGCTCAAGGTCACCAGCTTTAGCCATGCGTGTGAGTGTGAGGACCGCGGGGAGCTGTCCCCTGAGTTCGCCGGGTCGGGGCTCCCTGCAGGTTCCCATCTGCTCCCGGGATGGCACCCTCCCGCGTTTTCTCTGACCGTCCCTCCAGGTGGCACCCTCTCTCGCTTTCCTCCGCTGCCCGCCGCCCCCACTGCCCCTTCCCAGCTTCCTGTGTTGGTTCTTGCCCTTCCCCAAGCTCTGGGCTCAGTCCACGGACTCCCCCCTTCCCCACCAGTCCCTGGGTGTCTGCTCAGACCCCACACACCCTGGTCACATGGGGGCTGCCTCTGCCAGTGTCCCCTCAACCGCATGGGGGCGGCCTCTGTCAGAGTCACTTCCATCAGCTGCATCTCTGGTCCCTTTGTTGTCTCGCTGCAGCTCGTCCTGGGTGGCCGGGGCTGCCTCAGCTCCAGGACACATGTGTGTCTCTTCTTGTCTTGACGCCTCCCCTGCTGTGACTGTCCCCCAGGACACAGGGATCCCAGGGTGCCTGGGTCGGGCAGCTGCCTCCCCACACATGGGCAGGCGTGTTCTTCCCCGGGTGGGAGGGGAGGCCTCTGACCCTTGGTCACCCTGAGATGTGACTCCCGTCCTTGTAACTGGCAGATGTTCCTGAATACCTGTACCCTCAACCTCTGACCCTGTTCCAGCACCTGCTCCCCAGATGCCTCTCTAGTCCCATACTCAAAGTTGGGGGGGGGTCTTCCAAATTGAGCCTCTGCTTAGGCCAGTCAGTCTGTGACCCCAGGGAGCATATGGCATTGTCTGGGGACATTTCTGATCATCACACCTGGAGGAGGTGCTTTTGGCATCTAGTGGACAGAGGCCAGGGACGTCCACTCCCGTGTGCAGATGGCCCCATGTGCCCATGGTGCTGAGGTGCAGGGATCCTTGACCCAGCCAGCTGCCAACAGTGATGGTGGTGGCTGCTAGCAGAGGTGTGCCTTTACTTACATTTCTGTGCATTTCTATTGTCTTATCCTGAAACGGTTTTGTCTTTATGATGAAGATACACATCATTTTAAAAATCAGGAAATGATGGAGACACTGTTCGTTTTTCGTTTATTGCCCAGGGAAGTCCTTGGTCCTGGGACTGGACTGTATCATGTTGAGTTTGAGCCTGGAGCCCCCACCTTGATGGGCAGAGCCAGGGGTGTGGAGTGGCTGTGTCACCTCCTGTGTTAGGAGACTCCGGGAGGTAGCAGGCACGTTGGTTCCCAGTCCTGTCACTGTCTCCCTCCCTCACCTCACTCGGGGCCTCGGGGACTCAGTCAGATGTCCTACAGCCCTGGTGGCCCACAATGTGAGGACGAGGGAGAGGCCGCCTGCCTGCAGCGCCACCCCGGGCTCACGGCGGAGGACTTGGGCCCCTGGGTGCTGAGCCTGTGACCTGTTTGCTCCTCCCAGGTACAGTGTGGGCTGAACAAGAGCTGCTGGAGGAAGCGTCACCTCTACCTGCCCCCAGGACAGGAGGCCCTCGGGGGGCACTTGGAGTGACCTGTGTGCGCCCACCTGGGTGCCCCCTGGAGCCAAGGGCTCTGTGCCCTCAGAAGACAGCGTGTTAGGTGGGAAGTGCTTTCCCTGCAGTGGTGCATGGTAATAATCCTGGGGTCCCTGAAGGCCGGAAGTCTGCCTGACTGGCGAGCCTATGGGTGACATTGGTGTCACGGTGAAGACAGACAGGCTGCCCTCGCCCCAGCCCTCCCAAGGGGCTGACTACTGTTATCCCCACTTGGATGAGCTGCCCGCCTTGTCCCCATGGTTGTTTCATGATTGACTGGCTGATGTAAGTATGAAGCACTCTGAACTCACGCTGGCAGTAGCCTCAGGACATAAAACGCCTCAAAAACTCCCTCCCTTTAACAAGATCTATTTTAACATATTGCCACTGAAGTGCCTTCTGCAAATGGCATCCGAAGCAGGGAGGGTCATTTGTCTTCGGGGCTGATACAGACGGAGACACTGGACCACAAGGAGGCTGAGATTGCCGCCCCGCCCCACGCACCAGGCCTCCGCCTCCTCCTGCGCCCTGAGCTGGGCCTGCCTGCCGTT